>NC_090296.1:29326893-29629924 GCF_039906515.1 Pseudorca crassidens | reverse complement strand
AAAGTGCAAAGAAAGTGGAGAAATCCACTTGGGTATTTTTTCTTTCTCCTTTCTCTCTCATGTCCCAGTCCCCAGGTCTTCTGTGGTGGGTGCAACAGCAACAATAGCAAGATCAACTGGGAATGGGAAGCCTTCAGGAGTGAAAATTGTGAGGGGAACATTCTTCTCCATTCAATGGAGCCCTGCCTCCAAATGGGCAGACCAAACTCCATTGTTTTTTTCCTTCTCTCTCCGTTCTCAAGAAAGTGACTCCATAAAGTTGTTTATGAACTCCTGAGCTCACACTCAACCTGTGTAGGTATGAATCTGATGCTAATTAACATAGTAAAATTTTTGAAAACTGAGAAAATGAGTAGACCTCCACCCAGATCCCAGACTGACCAACGAGTGGAACACATATGGGACAGATCTGACACTGACAAAGCTCTGAAAACTGAATTGACATTGGAACCACAACCCACAGAATGCTAAAACAAAAATATCAACATTTTCCACAGACTTTAAAGAAAATCTAGAATCTCATTACATAATACTCAGAAGGTCCAGGATACAAACCAAAATTACTCAACATAAGAAAAACCACAAAAATCTCTGCTCACATGGGAAAACACACCACCAATGAAGAGATGAACTTAGATGTGGGAATTATCTCACAAGGACTTTAAAGCAGCTATTGTAAAAATGCTCAAATGAACATCAAACACTCTTGAAATAAATGTTAAATTAGAAATCATTAGCAAAAAAATACAAGACATAAAGAAGAACAAATTTTAGAACTGAAAAATCAAGTAACCAAAAGCTGTGAATAAGATTTCAATGTCCTTTGAATTAAAATATACTTTTTCTTTCCCTCCCATTTTAATGTTTTCAAAAAAATCAAACTACTGAAATACGTTCAGTCTAAAAAAAAAGAAAAAAGGAATGAAAAAAACTCGGAAACCATTCATCTCACATAATGAACCAGGAGGCACCTACCACTCTTCTTCCTCATCTTTAAGCAACCCCTCAATGTAGACTGACCTCTTTTCAGACTCCCAACTTACCTAAAATCCTACTCAATCACAGGACACCACTCAAATGCCATATCCATGAAGCAAGTAAGAAAGAACATTTCTCACCTATAAACTCAAGAAGTATTATAAGTTGCACACTGAAATTTGGCATCTATGTTAAGAAATATAATTTCTTTTTTATAGTTATTTACAAGTTCCATCTCTTCTAAAAGATTTAAAATGCTTTCAGACCATGAAGTTTGGCTCCCATCTCTTACCCACCTCAACATCTTCACTGAATTAATATAAATTTGTTGAATTTAACTTCAATTATTAAAAGATCTTTGAAACAAAATGTACTGAATTAAAGAACTTTGAGCTACATCAAAATTTTCAGTTTCTCTGTTTTAGTTTTATGAATCAAAACCTACATAATCTACAGAATGACAAATCATTTTTCACAAAAAAATGAAACAAGGATTTACTGTATAGCACAGGAAACTATATTCAATATCTTATAATAATCTATAATGGAAAATAATCTGGAAAAATATATATATATAACTGAATCACTATGCCATAAACCTGACACTAACACAATACTGTAAATCAACTATACTTAATTTTTTTAAGAAATGAAGAAACATGTACTATGGAAAAAGAGACATATTCTTACTCCTTTTCTTACAAAAGTTTCTTTTAAAAGAGAAAAGAAATAATATTATAATTTAGTCCCCCGATAGGCAAATAGAACACAAAGGAATTTAGATATAACTTGTTAGGATAAAACAGTTGAAGTTGATCCTTTAAAATGGGATTAACTTAAAAGTTGTAATAACCACCTTCAACTTTAAAGAAATGGCTGTAATGCTATCAATTATTGCCTACTCTCAAATTTCTTATCTATACACAACAATGCCATACTATAAAACAGGCATAGAAGGTGACCATAAAATCAACTTTCCCTTCTACCCCCCAGAAGTCCAATTTAACATCTATCCTTTGGGCTAAAAATTATAGACAGTTCACTACAAGTAAAAGACACCCAAATCAGTACTATGGGCAGTGGAAAGAGCACATCCACTCTTTGGAATTAATCCTGGATTTAAATTCTCATTCTGGCTTTCAAAGTCATTTAACCAGTCTAGGCTTCAGTTTCCTCATCTGTAAAAACATCTACCTCATTCGGATTAAATAGGAAAGTATATACGTGGCTTAACATAGCAACTGGTATACAAATAAATGCACAGTAAACAGCAGTTGGTATTATCATTTCACCACTGGCAGAACCACTGAGAAAATATTCTTTTTCCAGCTCCTCCAACCCTTAGTTGTCCTGCTCTACACAGGAATTCTGATATCATTCATTCTGTTTACTAATGAAAATCTTAAACCCCTAAAGTGACTAAGTACCAAAAGTCGTCTTCCTCTGTGCCTGAGATCGAAGTATCAGCAGGCTTGAAGAACCTTTTGAAGAAACAAACCGAACTTCTAACAGGACAGAAGTCTCAACATATCACCTGACTGTCCTGAAGCCTTTCCATTAACAATTGCTACTATCCTTTCCAAACAAATTAATGCCCCTTTTAAAAAGCAAAACTTCTCCTAATGTCCACTAGAGAGTGTGGTATCACTTGTTTTCTAAAAAAAGGCAAGACTCAATTTAGAAAATAGGGAGGGAAGCTAGATTTCTAAATGACTCAGAAAATGACAGAATTAGAAAATTCTGGGAATTCCTTGGCAATCCAGTGGTTAGGACTCAGTGGTTTCACTGCCATGGCCGGGATTCCATCCCTTCTGGGGGAATTAAGATCCCGCAAGACACGGGGGGCCGCCAAAAAAAGAAAAAAAGAAAATTCTGCACCTAACAATAACAAGGAATATCCAAATCTTGCTAGTCTCTGGATATAGGAAAATCATACAAAGGGGGTGGGGGGAAGTACCCAATTACATATTTTTAAAAAGAAAAAATTTAACCTAACCTACTTAACCTATAGTGAAAGGCTACTCCCCTGCTTTAATTTCTTAGTAAATTCAGATACCAAATATCGATTTTTTTCAAGTTGGGACATATATACATTTCTAAATTTCACTGAACAAACTAGAGTTGGTGGGTACAAGTGGTTAATAAATCAAATTAATTGTTGGTTAACACTATGATTGATAACAATAAGTAACATTTATACATGCCAAGCACTGTGCTAAGGCTTTTAGATGCACTGTCACGTAATTCTTAGACCCATGAAAATAATTCTTTTAATAACATACAAGGTTGTTATACTTCCACAAATTTTTATGCAGTACTTGTTAACAAAGACACCATTTTATATCTTTCTGACACACATCTGACAGATAACAGAACCTCTGGCTCACAATGAACTAAAAATACACCAACAGCCACTGAGGAACTTCTAAAACCTTCCCCTATTAATGAAAAAAATTTTTATGCGTTTAAGAAATATTTACTCAATACATTTTCTGGGTAAGTCACAACCCACATAAAATATTATGGAAAATAGCAGAACATGACCTCAGCAAGGTTCTAGTACAATAAGAAACATACAGAGATAGCCTCATCCACCAGTGGGCAGACAGCAGAAACAAGAAGAAATACAATTCTGCAGCCTGTGGAAGGAAAACCACATTCACAGAAGGATAGACAAAATGAAAAGACAGAAGATTTTGTACCAGATGAAGGAACCAGATAAAACCCCAGAAAAACAACTAAATGAAGTGGAGATAGGCAACATTCCAGAAAAAGAATTAAGAATGACAGTGAAGATGATCCAGGACCTCGGAAAAAGAATGGAGACAAAGATCGAGAAGATGCAAGAAATGTTTAATAAAGACCTAGAAGAATTAAAGAACAAACACCTAGAAGAATTAAAGAACAAACAAACAGAGATGAACAATACAATAACTGAAATGAAAAATATACCAGAAGGAATCAATAGCAGAATAACTGAGGCAGAAGAACAGATAAGTGACCTGGAAGACAAAACGGTGGAGTTCACTGCCACGGAACAGAATAAAGAAAAAAGAATGAAAAGAAATGAAGACAGCCGAAGAGACCTCTGGAACAACACTAAACACAACAATATTTGCATTACAGGGGACCCAGAAGGAGAAGAGAGAGAGAAAGGACCCGTGAAAATATGTGAAGAGATTATAGTCAAAAACTCCTCTAACATGGGAAAGGAAATAGCCATCCAAGTCCAGGAAGCGCAGAGAGTCCCAGGCAGGAGAAACGCAAGGAGAAACATGCCGAGACACACAGTAATCAAATCGACAAAAATTAAAGAAAAATTATTGAAAGCAACAAGGGAAAAACGGCAAATAACATACAAGGGAACTCCCATAAGGTTAACAGTTGATTTCTCAGCAGAAACTCTACAAGCCAGAAGGGAGTGGCAAGATACATTTAAAGTGATGAAACGGAACAACCTACAACCAAGATTACTCTACCCCACAAGGATCTCATTCAGATTCGATGGAGAAATCAAAAGCTTTACAGACAAGCAAAAGCTAAGAGAATTCAGCACCACCAAACCAGCTCTACAACAAATGCTAATGGAACTTCTCTAAGTGGGAAACACAAGAGAACAAAAGGACCTACAAAAACAAACCCATAACAATTAAGAAAATGTTAATAGGAACATACTTATCGATAATTACCTTAAAGGTGAATGGATTACATGCTCCAACCAAAAGACACAGGCTCACTGAATGGATGCAAAAACAAGGCCCATATATATGCTGTCTACAAGAGACCCACATCAGACCTAGGGACACATACAGACTGAAAGTGAGGGGATGGAAAAAGATATTCCACGCAAATGGAAATCAAAAGAAAGCGAGAGTAGCAATATTCATGAGATAAAATAGACTTTAAAATGAAGAACGCTACAAGAGACAAGGAAGGACACTAGATAATGATCAAGGGATCAATCCAAGAAGAAGACATAACAATTATAAATATATATGCACCCAACATAGGAGAACCTCAATACGTAAGGCAACTGCTAACAACTATAAAAGAGGAAATTGACAGTAACACAATCATAGTGGGGGACTTTAACACCTCACTTACACCAATGGACAGATCATCCAGACAGAAAATTAATAAGGAAACACAAGCTTTAATGACACAACAGACCAGATAGATTTAATTGATATTTATAGGACATTCCATCCAAAAACAGCAGATTACACTTTCTTCTCAAGTGCACTTGGAACATTCTCTAGGACTGATCACATCTTGGGTCACAAATCAAGCCTTGGTAAATTTAAGAAATGTGAAATCATATCAAGCATCTTTTCTGACCACAACACTATGAGATTAGAAATCAATTACAGGGGAAAAAACGTAAAAAACACAAACACACAGAGGCTAAACAATATTTTACTACGTAACCAAGACATCACTGAAGAAATCAAAGAGAAAATCAAAAAATACCTAGAGACTAATGACAACGAAAACACGACGATCCAAAACCTATACGATGCACCAAAAGCAGTTCTAAGAGGGAAGTTTATAGCAATACAAGCCTACCTCAAGAAACAAGAAAAATCTCAAATAAACAATCTAACCGTACACCTAAAGGAACTAGAGAAAGAACAATAAACAAAACCCAAAGTTAGCAGGAGGAAAGAAATCATAAAGATCAGAGCAGAAATAAATGTAATAAAAACAAAGAAACCAATAGCAAAGATCAATAAAACTAAAAGCTGGTTTTTTTACAAGATAACCAAAACTAATAAACCATTAACCAGAGTCATCAAGAAAAACAGGGAGAGGACTCAAATCAATAAAACTAGAAATGAAAAAGGAGAAGTTACAACAGACACAGCAAAAATACAAAGCATCCTAAGAGACTACTACAAGCAACTCTATGCCAATAAAATGGACAACCTGGAAAAAATGGAAAAATTCTTAGAAAGGTATAACCTTCCAAGACTGAACCAGGAAGAAATAGAAAATATGAACAGGCCAATCACAAGTAATGAAATTGAAACCGTGATTAAATATCTTCCAACAGGGCTTCCCTGGTGGCGCAGTGGTTGGGAGTCCGCCTGCCGATGCAGGGGACACGGGTTCATGCCCCGGGCCAGGAGGATCCCATGTGCCGCGGAGCGGCTGGGCCTGTGAGCCATGGCCGCTGAGCCTGCGCGTCCGGAGCCTGTGCTCTGCGGCGGGAGAGGCCACAGCAGTGAGAGGCCCGCGTACCGCAAAACAAAAAAAAAAAATAGTTAAAATATCTTCCAACAAACAAAAGTGAAGGACCAGAGGGCTTCACAGGTGAATTCTATCAAATATGTAGAGAAGAGTTAAAACCCATCCTTCCCAAACTCTTCCAAAAAATTGCAGAGGAAGGAAAACTCCCAAACTCATTCTACGAGGCCACCATCATCCTGATACCAAAACCAGACAAAGACACTGCAAAAAACAAAAATTACAGACCAATATCACTGATGAATGTAGATGCAAAAATCCTCAACAAAATACTAGCAAACAGAATTCAACAACACATTAAAAGGATCATACACCATGATCAAGCGGGATTTATCCCAGGGATGCAAGGATTCTTCAATATACGCAAATCAACCAATGTGATACACCATATTAACAAACTGAAGAATAAAAACCATATGATCATCTCAATAGATGCAGAAAAAGCTTTTGACAAAATTCAACACCGATTTATGATAAAAACTCTCCAAAAAGTGGGCATAGAGGGAACCTACCTCAACATAATAAAGGCCATTTATGACAAACCCACAGCAAACATCATTCTCAATGGTGAAAAACTGAAAGCATTTCCTCTAAGATCAGGAACAAGACAAGGTTGTCCACTCTCACCACTATTATTCAACATAGTTTTGGAAGTCCTAGCCATGGCAATCAAAGAAAGAGAAATAAAAGGAATACAAATTGGAAAAGAAGAAGCAAAACTATCACTGTTTGCAGATGACATGATACTATACATAGAGACTCCTAAAGATGCCACCAGAAAACTACTAGAGCTAATCAATGAATTTGGTAAAGTTGCAGGTTACAAAATTAATGCACAGAAATCTCTTGCATTCCTATACACTAATGATGAAAAATCTGAAACAGAAATTAAGGAAACACTCCTATTTACCATTGCAACAAAAAGAATAAAATACCTAGGAATAAACCTACCTAGGGAGACAAAAGACCTATATGCAGAAAACTATAAGACACTGATGAAAGAAATAAAAGATGACACAAATAGATGGAGAGATATACCATGTTCTTGGATTGGAAGAATCAATACTGTGAAAATGACTATACTACACAAAGCAATCTATAGATTCAATGCAAATTACCAATGGCTTTTTTTTTTTTTTTTGCAGTATGCAGGCATCTCACTGTTGTGGCCTCTCCCGTTGCAGAGCACAGGCTCCGGACGCGCAGGCCCAGCGGCCATGGCTCACGGGCCCAGCCGCTCCGCGGCATGTGGGATCTTCCTGGACTGGGGCACGAACCCATGTCCCTTGCATCGGCAGGCGGACTCTCAACCACTGCGCCACCAGGGAAGCCCCCAATGGCATTTTTTACAAAACTAGAACCAAAAAATCTTAAAATTAGCATGGAGACACAAAAGACCCCGAATAGCCAAAGCAGTCTTGAGGGAAAAAAAAGGAGCTGGACGAATCAGAGTCCCTGACTTCAGACTATACTACAAACTTACAGTAATCAAGACAATATGGTACTGGCCCAAAAACAGAAATATAGATCAATGGAACAGGACAGAAAGCCCAGAGACAAACCCACGCACATATGGTCACCTTATCTTTGATAAAGGGGGCAAGAATATACAATGGAGAAAAGACAGCCTCTTCAATAAGTGGTGCTGGGAAAACTGGACAGCTACATGTAAAAGAATGAAATTAGAACACTCCCTAACACCATACACAAAAATAAACTCAAAATGGATTAAAGACCTAAATGTAAGGCCATACACTATCAAACTCTTAGAGGAAAGCATAGGCAGAACACTCTACGACATAAATCACAGCAAGATCCTTTTGGACCCACCTCCTAGAGAAATGGAAATAAAAACAAAAATAAACAAATGGGACCTAATGAAACTTAAAAGCTTTTGCACAGCAAAGGAAACCATAAACAAGATGAAAAGACAACCCTCAGGAGGGGAGAAAATATGTGCAAATGAAGCAACTGACAAAGGAATTATCTCCAAAATTTACAAGCAGCTCATGCAGCTCAATATCAAAAAGCAAACAACCCAATCCAAAAATCGGCAGAAGACCTAAATAGACATTTCTCCAAAGAAGATATACAGATTGCCAACAAACACATGAAAGAATGCTCAACATCATTCATCATTAGAGAAATGCAAATCAAAACTACAATGCGGGCTTCCCTGGTGGTGCAGTGGTTGAGAGTCCGCCTGCCGATGCAGGGGACTTGGGTTCGTGCCCCAGTCCGGGAGGATCCCACATGCCACGGAGCGGCTGGGCCCGTGAGCCATGGCCGCTGAGCCTGCGCATCCGGAGCCTGTGCTCTGCAATGGGAGAAGCCACAACAGTGAGAGGCCCGCATAACGCAAAAAAAAAAAAACTACAATGTGATATCATCTCACACCGGTCAGAACGGCCATCATCAAAAAATCTACAAACAATAAATGCTGGGGAGGGTGTGGAGAAAAGGGAACCCTCTTGCACTGTTGGTGGGAATGTATATTGATATAGCCACTATGGAGAACAGTATGGACGTTCCTTAAAAAACTAAAAATAGAACTACCATACAACCCAGCAATCCCACTACTGGGCATATACCCTAAGAAACCCATAATTCAAAAAAAGTCATGTACCTCAATGTTCACTGCAGCTCTATTTACAATAGCTAGGACATGGAAGCAACCTAAGTGTTCATCTACAGATGAATGGATAAAGAAGATTTGGCACATATATACAATGGAATATTACTCAGCCATAAAAAGGAAATGAAATTGAGTTATTTGTAGTGAGGTGGATGGACCTAGAGTCTGTCATGCAGAGTGAAGTAAGTCAGAAAGAGAAAAACAAATACCGTATGTTAACACATATATATGGAATCTAAAAAAACAAAACAAAAAAATGGTCATGAAGAACCTAGTGCAAGACGGGAATAAAGATGCAGACTTACTAGAGAATGGACTTGAGGACACGGGGAGGGGGAAGGGTAAGCTGGGACAAAGTGAGAGAGCGTATGTGCACATATACACTACCAAACGTAAAATAGATAGCTAGTGGGAAGCAGTCACATAGCACAGGGAGATCAGCTCGGTGCTTTGTGACCAGCTAGAAGGGTGGGATTGGGAGGGTGGGGGGGAGTGAGACGCAAGAGGGAAGAGATATGGGGATATATGTATATGTATAACGATTCACTTTGTTATAAAGCAGAAACTAACACACCATTGTAAAGCAATTATACTCCAATAAAAACGTTAAAAAAAAAAAAAAGGACACATGCATCCCAATATTCATTGCAGCACTATTTACAATAGCCAGGTCATGGAAGCAACCTAAATGCCCATCGACAGACAAATGGATAAAGAACATGTGGTACATATACACAGTGGAATATTACTCAGCCATAAAAAGGAACGAAATTGGGTCTTTTGTAGAGATGTGGATGGATGTAGAGACTGTCATACAGAGTGAAGTAGGTCAGAAAGAGAAAAACAAATATCGTATATTAATGCATATATGTGGAACCTAGAAAAATGGTACAGATGAACTGGTTTGTAAGGCAGAAATAGAGACACAGATGTAGAGAACAAACGTATGGAGACCAAGTGGAGAAAGTGGCGGGGGTGTGGTGGTGGTGGGATGAACTGGGAGATTAGGATTGACATATATACACTAATATGTATAAAATAGACAATAAGAACCTGCTGTATAAAAAAATAAAATTAAATTTAAAAAATTAAAAAAAAATACAAATAACAGAAGTATACATACTAGAAGGAATAAATCACTATACATAAAATATCCGACAGGAATTATCAGGACAAAAGATAAGTTTTGGCAGGGATAAAAACATCTAGGGGGTATTCCCTGGTGGTCCAGTGGTTAGGACCCCATGCTTTCAGTGCTGAGGGCAAGGGGTTAATCCCTGGTTGGGGAAGTAAGATCCCAAAAGCTAACAACAGCAACCAAAAAAAAACATCTAGGGAGGGAGTAGTGTTTAAACCAGGTAGAAGCATAGAACCTAGGATGACAGGACCTGGGTTACAATACCAAACTCACCAATTCACTCATTCAACGTACATTTATTGAACAGTAACTCTGTTCTAAGCCTTGGGATAAAGAACTGAGTAAGTCTTGTCCCTTAAGTAGTTTCATTTATTCAGAGAAACAAACACAAAACACTGCAAGTGTACTTAAACTCTTTAAAGGGAGCTAGAGAACACAGAGTAAAAAGAAAAAAAAACCAAAAGCTTCCTGGTAAAGCTAATTTTTAAGCTGAGTCTAGAAAAATAATCATTCCTAACACTGAATTATTAAATGATCAAACTTTGCCACTAAAATATTTACTCTAAGAGGATATCTATTTATCTTACCTGAAAACTATTTTTGGAACCACCCTATATGAAAAATTAAACCTCTTCCTTTGCTCTACTGAACAGTGGTTAAGTGGGATGGCTCTAGAGCCAGATTTTGCTCAGGTTTGAGTCACATGCCCTTTACTTATGTGAATATTTGAGCTTCAGATTCCTCGGCTGTCAAATGAGGATAACAGTTCCTACCTTATGAACTTGCTATGAGGATTAAATGAGTTAATACATGTAAAGGATTTAGAGCAGTACTTGGCACACAGGAAAAGGTCAATCACTCTTTGCTATTACTATTACATTTACCAGACCTTAATTAAACTCCTATTATGTACCAAATAGTATGCAGCGTGTGATACAAGAAAAATCAAGGTAAACTGATCTCCAATTTTCAGTCTAAATTTTATTAAAAGTCTCTTAACAAAGGTTTATTTCCTGTGATATCAACTATTGAAAATAGAAGGCAGCATGGCCAATCTAAAACCAATCTAAAGCTTATCAGGTCCAGTTGTAAGCCGGGGGATCTAGCCTAGTTTTATTAGATGCAAGCAGGGTCTAATAAACTAGGATGAGGCAAGTGAGGTACCCTAGCACAAAATTTAAGGTGGCACTCACTCTCAGGGTCATGCAAGTGGCTCACCCATAAAGCTACCACCCATTCATTTATTCAACAAGTATCGGATGAATAGGCCCATTCCTTGTCCTCAGGGAGGTAGCAGTGCAGTGAAGATACACTAATAAATAATTGCAATTTAGTTTGAGAGTTGCTAATAAAGGTACATGCTAGATACAGAGGTATCATAGAAGATGAAGTGGTTAAATTGACTTGGGTAAGCCAGGAAGCAATTCAGAGAAGTGATTTAGCTGGAGCTTAAATAATTTATCATAGTACCCCCAAGAGGCTAAAGGTGGGCAGCAAATAGTATTCTAAGCAAGGGGAATAGTTAGCAAAAGCTCAAAGGCAGAATTTACTGAAGGAACTACAAGGAATATGGTGAGAATAATCTAAAAGGAAGCAGTGGGCTGTAAAACTGAAGTGGTAGCTAGAAAGCAGATAAAGTTCAGGCCCATAAGGTAGGGCTCCTTAAACACCACATTTAGGAATTTATTTCACAAGTAGTAGGGTTTATTTATGAGTGGTAAATCAGACCTGTGACTTAGGATAATTCTGGTTATTTTCTGACTGTTCTGGACTAGAACAGTGACCTCCAAACTTTTTTGATCCTGTACCCCATTACCAAAAATTTTGAGCATATCCCTCAATGTGTATGTATACTACATCTAGACATTACTATAGTCACATATTAAACACATAAGTAGAAAATGTTTAAAGGATGAGATGATAAATATAATGAGATAAATATAATAACAGTCAAAAAGTGGAAGCAATCCAAACATCTATCAACTGATGAATGAATTTTTTTTTTTTTTTTTGCGGTACGTGGGCCTCTCACTGTTGTGGCCTCTCCCGTTGTGGAGCACAGGCTCCGGACGCGCAGGCTCAGCGGCCATGGCTCACGGGCCCAGCCGCTCCATGGCATGTGGGATCTTCCCCGACCGGGGCACGAACCCGTGTCCCCTGCATCGGCAGGTGGACTCTCAACCACTGCGCCACCAGGGAAGCCCCGAATGAATTTTTTAAATGTGCTATATCCATACAATGGAATACTATTCAACAATGAAAAGGAACAATGCTGCTTGATACATGCTACAATATGGATAAACCTCAAAATCATTAAGTGAAAAAGGCCAGACACAAGACCACATATTGATGTGTGTATGATTCTATTTATATGAAATCTCCAGAAAAAGCAAATTTGTAGAAATGGAAAGTAGATCACTGACTACCTGAGGCTGGAGGTAGGAACAAGAATTGACTGCAAATGGGCACAAGGAATTTGGTGGGGGGGAAGGGGGGGGTAATGAAAATATTCTAAAATTGAATTTTGGAGATGGTCATATAACTTTGTAAGTTTACTAAAAGTCACTGATCTGTACACTTACAACAAGTGAATTTTGTGGTATATAAATTACAGACATACCTTGGAGATATTGCAGGTTCAGTTCTAGACCACTGCAATAAAGCAAATATCACAATAAAGGCATACAAATTTTTTGGTTTCCTAGTGCATATAAAAGTTATGTTTATTATATGTAGAACAAATGAACAAACAACAAAACAGAAACAGAGTTACAGACAGAGAGAACAAATAGGTGGTTGCCCTAGGGGAGGGGATGGGGAGGAAAGAAATAAGTGAGGGAGATTAAGAAGTCTAAACTTCCAGTTGCAAAATAAATGAATCACGGGTATGAAATGTACAGTGTGGGGAACACAGTCAATAATTTTGCATGGTGACATATTGGAACTAGACGTGTCATTGTGATCATTTTGAAATGTACAGAAATATCAAATCAATATGTTGTATAACAGGAACTAACATAGTGTTGTAGGTCATCAAAAACAAATAAAACTCATAGGAAAAAAGAATCAGATTTGTGGTTACCAGAGGCAGGAGGGTATAGGGAGGGGGAATTACATGAAGGCACTCAAAAGGTACAAACTTCCAGTTATAAGTACTAGGGATGTAATGTACAACATGATAAATTTAATGAACACTGCTGTGTCATAAATGAAAGTTGTTAAGAGAGTAAATCCTAAGCGTTCTCATCACAAGGAAAAATTTTTTTCCTATTTAATTTTGTATATATATATGAGATGATGGATAAGTTTCACAAAACTTACTGTGATAATCATTTCATGTTATAGATGAGTCAAATCACTATGCTGTATACCTTAAACTTATATAGTGCTGTATGTAAATTATGTCTCAATAAAACTGGAAAAAAGTTATTTTTTCACTATACTGTAGTCTAAATATTTAGAGTGTACAACAGCATTATGTCTAAGAAAACAATGTACATACCTTAATTTAAAAATACTATATTGCTAAAAACATCACCACCAATGCAACCAAAGAACCAACATGATGATGTTTCCTCCCACCGTGAAAAGAGGAACCAAGGAGAGTTACTTGGAAGGAGAGAGACGGAGAAACCAATCTAGTTTCCAGTCATCAGGTTAGAACCGAGCACTCTCTTCCCTGTAGTAAGAATTGTAAGAAATCAGGAATTGGAGAGCCCCTGATTATCGAGAAGTTCAATGATAAATTGAGAGGATGTACTGGGTGGAAGTTTGGACTATATGTTTGTTTTTTTCTTAATCTTTTACACAGTTGAGATTGTCAATTTCCAGACATATCCATTCACATTTTCAACATTATAAAAGAATTCAGTGAGGTCCTTACTCTCTGGGTAGGGAGTTTACTAAATCACTATTCTCACATGAAAGCATCTGCTCTGTTCATGATGCACATGGATTTTAGGTTCCTTAGAGGAAAGAACCCTTCCCAGCAAGTGGGGCCTGTGGGTAGCTGGAGGCATCCATCAACCTTATGACTGCCCACTACATGAAAGTGGACCAAGCCATGATCATCTTCCAACATAAAGATTTCAAGTGAAAATGTTAAGTGTTTTTGAAACATTACTCTTGGAAGGAATTTCTTTCCAAAAATCTCTTTATGAAAAGAAATGTTATTAAGGGTCTTTGTTTTGTTTTGTTTTTAAAATAAATATTGCCCAAAATAGCCAAGCTGGACAACCTTGCCCTTCATTAACATTGCAGTATATTTGCATTCGTCCATCCTGACCCCAGAGCAACTGGTTCAGAAAAAAATGGGGTTACTCAACTTTACCTCACTTTGGTACAATTGCAACAAATTCCCCTACAGAAGATTAAAAATTTAGGTTGGGACAATGGCCATCAACATTTAAGTTCCAATAGGTATGCAGTTTTGCCCTGTCCAAAGCAGCCTGACTCTGATAGGATGGCTGAGTGATGTTCCTAAGGGCAGGAGATGGGCCCTGCGTTATTTAAGGATCCTATTACCCCACCAGGGGAAACAGACATGAGACAGAGCAAAAAGCATGTGTAGGTGGAGAGAATGATCTGGTGAAGTACGAAGCCAATCTTTGAGTTTCCTGATTTCCCATCATGTCACTGGGCCCTCTGGAACCAATCCAGTAGTGTAAAAAAAAGAATCAGCACCCACTGCAAGACCTGGTTCTAAGATGTTAGGTCCAGAAACATCACTAGTATTTGGTCTGTCTTTGTCAACTTACTCAGGTGACAGAATGAACTTTCATTAACCACTCTCCAGAAAGCGTGAAACTTTATTTTCCTTCTTATTTGAGTAAACGAATTATTCAGGATGATCTATTACCTTGTTAAGGATTCTGGACATCAGTGGATTTCATGTCATTTAAAAAGAATTCTGAAATATTTGTTTTTCAACAGTGTCGTGTATTTTAACATCATACTGTGCATTTAAAAAATGAAAAACAAATCATGTAAAAACAATACTATATTGCTAAAAAATGTTAAATATCACCTGATCCTTCAGTGAGTCATCATCTTTTGCAACAGTAACACCAAAGATCACTGATCACAGAACACCATAACAAATATAATGAAAATGAAAATATCTGCAATATTGTGAGAATTACCAAAATGTGACACAGAGACATGAGGTGAGCAAATGCTGTTGGGAAAAACAGCGCCAACAGACTTGCTCCATGCAGGGCTGCCACAAACCTTCAATCTGTAAAAAATGCAGTATCTGTGAAGTACAACAAAGCAAAGTGCAATAAAATGAGGTATGCTTGTATTGTCAATAAATCTACCTAAAAATAAGAAATAAATATAATTAAAAATTTTTAATGCAGATATCTATGCAAAGCAAGTTCCTAATAGACTAGAACACAAAGCTGGCAGTAAAAAGGCTGGTTGGGGGCCTATTTGACAGTTGAAAGACATCAATGACACCTAAATGCAAGACAATGACAGTGAGAATGCAAAGAAAAAGACTTGCTTAAAGTTAAAATGCAGAGCAAGACTATTAAATTATTCACATCACAAAATCATCCTGAGATTCCATGTTTAGCAGGTCCATATTACACTGATAAAATAAATGACAATATTCTTATTAATCTTAAAATTCCAAAGACCAGACCCAATCAACACTATCTCAGTTTTGCTCTGGCAAAAAGAGTTAATTTCAATACAGTACCCCAAGCTCTGGGAAATTCCTTCTTATGGCACTGTCATCACTTTCCAGACTTAATTTGCAAGCTGCTCAAGCCTCTAAAAGTTCTCCTCTACTTTTTCTTAATCAACATGTCACGAATTGGGTAAAATGCAATTGCTGAAAATGGTGCAGTTTTATGATATGAATAACCAGGTTTTTCTTATATAGTTAATGGACTCAGAAAATAACACATTTTTCATTCAATCACATTTTTCTGTGAAACAGTTCTTAATAAATATTAACTAGTATTAACATATTCAAAAGGATGAGATATAATGTAAAGAAATATAAATATCCAAATATCCCGTTAGGGCTTCCCTGGTGGTGCAGTAGTTGAGAGTCTGCCTGCCGATGCAGGGGACACGGGTTCGTGCCCCGGTCCGGGAAGATCCCACATGCCGCGGAGCGGCTGGGCCCGTGAGCCATGGCCGCTGAGCCTGCGCGTCCGGAGCCTGTGCTCCGCAACGGGAGAGGCCACAACAGTGAGAGGCCCGCGTACCGCAAAAAAAAAAAAAAAAATCCCGTTAATCTTTAATTCATCCTTCGCTGCTCATTCTAACCCTGGTTTTATTGAGCACTGAGTTTTCTAATTTACCTTTAACCACTGCCAGAACTGGACTTTCCTGATGTTTATCGCTTTAAGACTCTCCAGAGATTCAAAGATATCAAAATTCTCAAAGGCTCCCTTTTCTAAAGATTAAATTATCCCAACGGGAGAGGGAGCTCTGACTTCCTTCTACTGTAGTCAGAAAAGGCTCTTAGGATTCACCTTTCCTGTAAATTTAAATGGTTCTCTGTGAGTCGGAGTTAATAGATAAGTTTTCTCTTCCCTAGCTAGAAGATAAAAGAAAAACATCTGTGCAAAGTATCTCTAATGTTAATGTTTACTGATTAACATACAATCTGTGCCCTTATAAACAGAGGCTTATGTCATGAAGTTTTTACTGTCAATCCTCTGACACAGACTGTTCAATCAGTCAAAGTAACTTGGAGTTAGTAAACTTCCAAATTCTCTCAGAAGCTAACATTTTTTAAATATTATGATCAGGTTAAAACCAAGACAAATTTATATCTCTACTGATATAATATAAAAATGGCCAGTCATTATGAATGACTAAGCTCTTATAATATGCAGAATTGGGCTTCCCTGGTGGCGCAGTTGTTAAGAATCCACCTGCCAAGGCAGGGGACACGGGTTCAATCCCTGGTCCAGGAAGCTCCCACATGCCGCGGAACAACTAAGCCTGTGTGCCACAACTACTGAGCCCGCGCTCTAGAGCCCACGAGCCACAACTACTGAGCCCATGTGCCACAACTACTGAAGCCCTTGCGCCTAGAGCCCATGGCCCCACAACAAGAGAAGCCATGGCAATGAGAAGCCTGCGCGCCTCAACAAAGAGTAGCCCCCACTCGCCGCAACTAAAAAGAAAGCTGCACGCAGCAACAAAGACCCAACACAGCCAAAAATAAATTAATTAATTTAAAAAAAAAACCACCTTTAAAAAATAATAATATGTAGAACTTCTAATTTACTGAATTGATAAAAAAGAAAAGTTAGTATTCTACATAATGTGAAACATCACCATATGCATCAAAAGGCAAGACCTCCTTGGCAAAATGTAGAAAATAGCCTAGCCTCCATTAAACATTGTAAATAGTTAAGCATAAAAAAATAATGTCCTGCTACATAAAAGAATAAAATTAGCACACTCCCTAACACCATACACAAAAATAAACTCAAAATGGATTAAAGACCTAAATGTAAGGCCAGACACTATCAAACTCTTAGAGGAAAACATAGGCAGAACACGCTATGACATAAATTACAGCAAGATCCTAGAGAAAAGGAAGTAAAAACAAAAGTAAACAAATGGGACCTAATGAAACCTGTAAGCTTCTGCACAGCAAAGGAAACCATAAACAAGACAAAAAGACAACCCTCAGAACGGGAGAAAATATTTGCAAACAAAGCAACTGACAAAGGATTCATCTCCAAAATATACAAGCAGCTCATGCTCAATATCAAAAAGCAAACAACCCAATCCAAAAATGGGCAGAAGACCTAAATAGACATTTCTCCAAATAAGATATACAGATTGCCAACAAACACATGAAAGGATGCTCAACATCACTAATCATCAGAGAAATGCAAATCAAAACTACAATGAGGTATCACCTCACACCGGTCAGAATGGCCATCATCAAAAAATCTACAAACAATAAATGCTGGAGAGGGTGTGGAGAAAAGGGAACCCTCTTGCACTGTTGGTGGGAATGTAAATTGATACAGCCACTTTGGAGAAAGTATGGAGGTTCCTTAAAAAACTAAAAATAGAACTACCATATGACCCAGGAATCCTACTACTGGGCATATACCCTGAGAATACCATAATTCAAAGAGAGTCATGTACCACAGTGTTCACTGCAGTACTGTTTACAATAGCCAGGACATGGAAGCAACCAAGAGTCCATCGACAGATGAATGGATACAGAAGATGTGGCACATATATACAATGGAATATTACTCAGCCATAAAAAGAAACAAAATTGAGTTATTTGTAGTGAGGTGGATGGACCTAGAGTCTGTCATACAGAGTAAGGTAAGTCAGAAAGAGAAAAACAAATACCGTATGCTAACACATATATATGGAATCTAAAAGAAAAAAAATGGTTCTGAAGAACCTAGGGGGAGGACAGGAATAAAGATGCAGATGTAGATAATGGACTTGAGGACATGGGGAGAGGGAATGGTAAGCTGGGATGAAGTGAAAGTGACATGGACATATATACACTACCAAATGTAAAACAGATAGCTAGTGGGAAGCAGCCGCATAGCACAGGGAGATAAGCTTGGTGCTTTGTGTCCACCTAGAGGGCTGGGATAGGGAAGGTAGGAGGGAGACGCAAGAGGGAGGAGAAATGCAGATATATGTATATGTATAGCTGATTCACTTTGTTATACAGAAGAAACTAACACACCATTGTAAAGCAATTATACTGCAATAAAGATGCTAAAGAAAGTTATTATGAAAAAAAAAAAATGTCCTGGGGGCTTTCCTGGTGGCGCAGTGGTTGGGAGTCTGCCTGCCAATTCAGGGGACAAGGGTTCAAGCCCTGGTCTGGGAAGATCCCACATGCCGTGGAGCAACTAAGCCCGTGTGCCACAACTACTGAGCCTGTGCTCTAGAGCCCGCAAGCCACAACTACTGAGCCCATGTGCCACAACTACTGATGCCTGCATGCCTAGAGCCTGCACTCCGCAACAAGAGAAGCCACCACAATGAGAAGCCCGTGCACCGCAACAAAGAGTAGCCCCTGCTCACCCCAACTAGAGAAAGCCCGCGTGCAGCAACAAAGACCCAACACAGCCAAAAATAAATAAATTTATTTAAAACAAAAATAATGTCCTATTCAATACTGTACTAGACATGCTAGCTAGAGAATTAAGCAAGAAAAAGAAACAGAAGGAATCCAAATTATAAAGAAGTAAAACTATCTCTATTCTCAGATATCTTGATTCTACATGTAGAAAACCCCAAAGAATACACACACACACACACACACGCATTAGAGCTAATAAATGAAATTAGCAAAATTTTCAGGGTACAATATCAACATACAAAATCAGTTGAGTTTCTGTATAAGGTTGACCCTTGAACAACACAGAGGTTAAGGGCACTACCCTCCATGCCATCGAAAATCCATGTAAAACTTTATAATCTGCCTTACATATCCGTTCCTCCCAGTCCGAGGTTCCACATCTATGGATTCAACCAATCTTGGGTCTCATAGTATTATATGCATTTATTGAAAACAATCCATGTATAAATAGACCCTTGCAGTTCAAACCCATGTTCTTGTTTTTGTTTTTAATTGAAGTATAGTTAACTTACGCTTCAGGTATACATCAAAGTGATTCAGTCAAACCCATGTTGTTCAAGGGTCAACTATACTAGCAGTAAAATATCCAAAAAGGCAATTAAGAAAACAATGCCATTTATAATAGCATCCAAAAGAATAAAATACCTAGAAATAAGTTTAACTAAGACTTCTGTACTGAAAAAAACTACAAAGCACTGTTGAGAGAAATTAAAGACCTAAATAAATGGAAAGACATTCCATGCTCATGAACTGAAGAACTTAATATTGTTAAAATGGCAATACTGGGACTTCCTTGGTGGCACAGTGGATAAGACTCTAAGCTCCCAACGCACAGGGCCCAGGTTCTATCCCTGGTCAGGGAACTAGATCCCACGTGCATGCCACAACTAAGAGTTCACATGCCACAACTAAGGAGCCCACATGCTGCAACTAAGGAGCCCACCTGTCACAACTAAGGAGCCCGCCTGTCGCAACTAAGACCTGGTGCAACCAAATAATTTTTTTTAAAATGGCAATACTACCCAAAGCAATCTACAAATTCAATGCAATCCCTCCCAAAATTCCAACAGCCTGTTTTTCAGAAATAGAAAAGACAATCTTGAAATTCATATGGAATCTCAAGGGGTCCCAAACAGCCAAAACTATCTGGAAAAAGAAGAACAAAGTTAGGGGCTTCCCTTGTGGCACAGTGGTTGAGAGTCCGCCTGCCAATGCAGGGGACATGGGTTTGTGCCCTGTTCCGGGAGGATCCCACGTGCCGCGGAGCAGCTGGGCCCGTGAGCCATGGCTGCTGAGCCTGCGTGTCCGGAGCCTGTGCTCCGCAACAGGAGAGGCCACAGCAGTGAGAGGCCCACGTACAGCAAAAAATAAAATAAAAAAGAACAAAGTTAGAGGACTCACACTTCCTCATTTCAAAACTTAACTACAAAGCTACAGTAATCAAACAGTATGGTACTGACATAAGGATAGACATATAGATCAGTGGAAAAGAATTGAGAGTCCAGAAATAAATCCATATATCTATGGCCAATTGATTTTCAACAAGGATGCCAAGACCATTCAATGAGGGAAAGAACAGTCTCTTCAACAAATGGTGCTTGGTCAACTGGATAACCATATGCAAAAGAATGATGCTGAGCCCTTACCTCACGCCATATTAAAAAAATTAACTCAACCTTACACCCTATACAAACATTAACTTGAAATGGATCAAAGACTTAAATATAAGACCTAAAACTATAAAACTCTTAGAGGAAAACATTGGCGCAAAGCTTCATGACATTGGACTTGGGAATGAGTCCTTGTATATGACACCAAAATCAAAGGCAACAAAAGTAAAAATAGATAAATTAGACTACATCAAAATTAAAAACTTCTCATCAAAGGGCACAATCGACAGAGTCAAAAGGCAACCTATAGGAAAAATTGTCTACAAAACTTATATCTGATAAGCAGTTAATACCCAGAGCTCCAACAATGCAACAACAAAGAAAACCAAACAACGTGATTAGAAAACAGGCAAAGGACTTGAATAGATATTCTCCACAGAAACTATATTTATATTTGTATAATGGCCCACGAGCACAGGAAAAGATGCTCAGATGGCTCAACATCACTAATCATTAGAAAAATACGAATCAAAAGCACAATGAGATACCACCTAGCACCCGTTAGAAAGGCTATTATTTTTTTTTTTTTCCCCAAGCTTTAATTCCAACTGGAGCTGGCTGCTCAGGGGAGAGAAGATGACACAGAAGGAATCAATGCAGACTTCCAGGAGTGATGGGGCCAAGGAGGCAAGCAACATTTACTGAATGTCTAGACTGTGCCAGGCCATCCTAACATTTAATACTGAATGATAGAAGGACAATTGTACCCTTCTAACAGATGAGGTTAACAAATGTGCTCCAGGTCACATGGGTATGAAGAGGTGGGCTCCCCACCAGCACTCGCTCCAGTATATCTGATCAAAAGTCCATGCTTTTTGCATAGAAAGGCTATTACTGAAAAACAAACAGAAAATAACAAGTGTTGGTGAGGATATGGAGAAACTGGAACTCTTGTGCATTGTTGGTGAGAATGTAAAATGGTGCAGACACTATGGAAATGGTATGGCAGTTCCTGAAAATTTAAACATAATTACCACAATTCCACTTTTGGGTATACACCCAAAAGAACTGAAAGCAGGGGCTCAAAGAGGTATTTGTACACCAGTATTCATAGCAGCATTATTCACAGTAGCCAAAAGGCGGAAGCAACCCAAGTGTCCATCAAAGGATAAATGGATAAACAAAATGTGGTATATACAATGGAATATTATTCAGCTTTAAAAATGAAGGAAATTCTGATACATGCTACAGCATGTATGATCCTTGAGGACATCATGCTAAGTGAAATAAGCCAGTCACAAAAAGATAAATAGTGTATGATTCCACTTACATGAAGTACCTAGAGTGGTCAAATTCATACACAGAAAGTAGAATGTTAGTTGCCAGGGGCTAGAGGGAGGGAGGGAATAGGGAGTTGTTTATTGGGTAGAACTTCAGTTTTGCAAGGTTTAGAGTTCTGGAGATTGGTTGCACAACAATGTGAACATACTTAATACTACTGAACTGTACACTTAAAAATGATTAACATGGGGACTTCCCTGGTGGCGCAGTGGTTAAGAATCCACCTGCCAATGAAAGAGACACGGGTTCGAGCCCTGATCCGGGAAGATCCCACATGCCGCGGAGCAACTAAGCCCGTGGGCCACAACTACTGAGGCTGTGTGCCACAACTACGTAAGCCCACGCACCTACAGCCCGTGCTCCACAACAAGAGAAGCCACTGCAATGAGAAGACCGCACACTGCAATGAAGAGTCGCCCCTACTCACTGCAACTAGAGAAAGCCCACGTGCAGCAACAAAGAACTAATGCAACCAAAAGTAAATATAAAATAAAAAATAAATTTATAAAAAGAAATTATTAATATGGGGACTTCCCTAGCAATCCAGTGGTTAAGACTCCATGCTTCCAATTCAGGGGGCACAGACTTGAGCCCTGGTCAGGCAACGAAGCTCCCACAGTCGTGCAGTGCAGCCAAAAAAAAAGATTAATATGGTCAAATTTTTTTGAAATACTTTATTTATTTATTTGGCTACATCAGGTGTTTAGTTGCGGCATATGGGATCTTTCTTTTGCGGCACATGGGTTCTAGAGCACGCAGGCTTAGTTGCCCCATGGCATGCGGGATCTTAGTTCCCCACCCAGGGCTCGAACCCACGTCCCCTGCATTGGAAGGCGGATTCTTAACTACTGGACCACCAGGGAAGTCCCCAATATGGTCAATTTTATGCTAGGTCAATCAATTCCTTGCCACAGATTTTAAATACTTTTGTTAAACATTTCATATATAAAAGGTACCATACCTTTTAATAATGGGGCACACACAAGAAGAAAGTCACACAACTTCTGTTTTGCCAAAAACCTGAATGAGCATGAACTGAACGCCATTTGTTAGAAATAAGAATCTCACCAAAAGATAATGGTAAGCAGGAGAACCACCGACCCCAAAGAAATATGTCTGCCTTCCACAATTATTCAAAATTCTTTTTGCGTTTTAAAAGAATATTTACACAGCCATTCATATTTACAAGAGAACCTCATCATTTACCTCCTTCCATGAATTGAATAAAGTACCACAGACTAAACACCACCATATTTGCAATTTCTATATGGTGTTTTAGGAGTTTCCATTGTCTTTTGTTTTAGCTTCAGTCAGAAAGCAGTATCTCACTTACTTAAGGGATTTTTATCCCCTCAGGCATTGGCCTTGTGGAAAGGAGGCAAGGCAAAGTATTCAATAAACCGGAAGATGTTATCAGCAATTCACCTATTCAGACTACTTAAACGCAAAAGTGGGCTAAAAAAATACTTAAAACAAAAAAGGCAGCAAGTTAGTTGCTTAAAGACTTTATATATGTTCGTACATATATGCACATATTTTGTTGTTGTATAAGATACACTATTTTATAATATCTGTAATCATTATTCCCAATCTAATTCTCCTGGAAACCATCTCATCTTGTTTTTAAATGCCAAGAAAAACAAAAACAGCTTTCCCAATTATTGTACCTTTTGAACTGAAATATATTATTTCACAAATTCAGTCAATTCTTATTATTCACAGTTGAGAGAAAAACGATTACCTCTATTGTCACAATAGCTGGTTCAGTCACTTTCCATTGTAAAGTATCTATCTACCTGTGAGTAGTGGGGAAATAGTAATGAACCAACTCAACTGAATTAGGCTCATTATAACATAAATCAACTAGAAATGGGAAAGCATCTAGATAGCAAGAAAATGTTCTGGGTCTAAGAGATAACGAGACGCTTGCTCCCTAGAACTTATTTCCCAGCTATAGTGAATGGATCAACACCCTCATGTAACGCTTAGAAGATTATCTAAAAACATCCCGTTACATCCAGAAATTGAGTATTAGCTATATTCAAAATTGCCACAGAACTATATAATTTTATATAATTATATAAATGCCACAATTTATATAATTGGTAAGTGTGATCAATAAGACAACCAAATATTCTATAACTTTCCAAGTTTTACTGTCACACTGAAAAAATATTTTCCTATTTAGCGGAAGTTTAGCAGGTTAAAAAAAATCCTGAAAAAGATTACATAGTTTTTCTTAAAAGAAGCAGAGAGACAAACTTGATGCACTAATTTCTCAAATCTAAATACTGTATTGGAAATCACTTTCCCAAATAATTCTCAAATTATTAAAATAAACAAGGAAAAAAAAACCCAAGTAAACTTTGAACAAAAATAACTAGCATTTTCTAAAAAACAACAAACCCGAACTACAAATCTTATTTTGCATCTTGTGTATAAATTTTTGTCTCTACTTTTGATTATAGCAGTATGCTGCTTTGTTGATACGCAAGAAAATTCAAAATCTATTTCACTTCTTCCTGTTTGGGCATCTTATTTTCAATATCATATTCTAGTAGACAAAGAGCACAAAAAATTCTTATTGGACTCATACACCATAATTTCCTGCAAATATCCCAGTTTTTCATTTATTATACCCATGTTTATATTCTTTATCTTAAAAGTAATACAAATTGTGGCAGATTATATCATCCAAAAATGGCTACAATGGCAGATTCCATCCCATATGCTCTTATAAATTGATGTTGATACTCTTCCCTTCAAGTGGTGGGGTCTATGTCCAGCCCCTCCTCTGAACCTGGGTGGACCTTTATGACTACCTCAACCAACAAAAAAAGAGCAGAGTAACACTAGGTGACTTCCAAAACTAAGTCAAATATGCCATGTAACTTCGCCTCGCTCTTTTGGGATGCTCTCGCTTGGAACCCACCATGCTGTGAGGAAGCCAAGCAGCCAAAAAGAGAGGTCATCTGCAAGTGTTCTGGCCTACAGAGAGCACTAACCACCAGACACATGAGTGAGCAAGTCTTCAAATGATTCAAGGGTGGGAGGGAGACACAAGAGAGAGGGGATATGGTGATATAAGTATACGTATAGCTGATTCACTTTGTTATATAGCAGAAACTAATACAACAATGTAAAGCAATTATACTCCAATTAAGATGTTAAAAGAAAAATGATTCTAGCTCCCAGCCATTGAGCCACCACCCTCCCTCCAGCAACCCCACCTCACACCACGTCTTAACAGAGATAAGCTGTCCCCACCAAGCGAGCCTTGCCCAAATTGTGGATTCATGAGCAAAATAAATGACTGATGTGTTTCAAACCACTAAGTTCCAGTGTTTTGTTATGCAACAACAGGTAACTAACGCAAGTTCATAAATACAATTTGGAAAAACATACAAAAAGAAAAATATTTTAATTACCCTAAGTTTCACCACTGATAACATTTTGACACATATTTTACAATCAAGAAAATGTTTTGCCCACCCACCTAGAATTCCAAATGCTTTGTTTTTAACAGGATAAAGGGTTAAATTCTTAAAGGCAGTCAACTGTTTGCATCTAACAAGAAATAGGAAGGAATCGTATTAGCACTCATTCTACTTTTCTTATCCTTCTTATCTCTTTCTCTTACCTGTCCTCAGTGAGGTGTCTGAGGATGGCTGGCCCACCAATATTCCAATCTATGGATGTGGATCAAAATCTTGGGTTGCAACAGCAGCTGCACTGGCCTTTTTCCCTGGAAGTTGTTTAAGCCCCAAATCTGAAATTTTCAAGGAAAGAAAACGCTAAATATAGACATCTTTTTAAAATCACTTATAATTCCATCTCTACAACTGAATGGGAGCTGTTAGAGTAGGTTAAAATTACATGGAAGTGAATGCACAGGTTTCGCTAAAATGGATTTGGGTAACATGGATTCAGTCCAACTCTACTTCTTAAGAGCTATATGATCTTAGTGAAGGCACAAATTGTGCCTTAATCTCAGCATGTGATGAAGACTGAGGGGACAGGATCAGAATTTGGGGCTGAGAGTCAGAAGATCTGGGTTCTAAACTCAGTGGTCATTCTGCCTTGCTGTAAGAACTTGGATACTTCTCTAGATTCAGATACATCATCTCTAAAAGGAGAGGACTGCATTAGATAATAGTTCCTGAAATCTAATTCTTGAACAGGTACCAGCCATGACCAAAAAGATGGGTTTAAAGTTACCAAACTGTGCTTACTATGAGATTGCCTTTCCTACTTTTTTGGTGTTAAAATGGCTTCTTTTATGAGATGATGTGATAGACAGTAGTAGTTGTGTTTTAAATACCCTAAATAGGCAAAATCAAAAGCTGAAGCCCTATGTAAACAATCAAAAATTGTATTTTAGAAATTTAGTGTCTAATATTTACATGAGCTCTAAAATTCCTTTTACTTCTAACATTCTACATATTCATTCACTACTCAACTTTTATTAGGTAACTAATATGTGACAAGTACTCTACTAGTTGCTGGGGGGGCCCCAGAAATACTTAAGACTAGTCCCTGCTCTAAAAAAATCTCCCAATCTAACAGGAAAACAGACACATAAACCTCAAATACAATTTAATGGGTTAAGTCTTCAAAGAGAGGTCTTGTACCTACGACAAACATACAGGAGGTAGAACAGTAAAATGAATGAGTTTTTAAATTAAGTAGGATTTTGGACTGAGTTTTGTAGCTGTATGAGGAAACTACCTCTTTGAACCTCAATTTGCAAATTTCCACATTTGCAAAACAGGAATGATTACAGATACCACTGAGTTGTGGTAAATATGACAAGATGCTAAAAATAAAGGGCCAATCCACCCACAAATTTGGCTTATATACCTTCCTGAAGACAAAATAAAAATGTATCATGTATTAATGAGCTGGCACAAAAGGGGTTATTTACAACACTGATTTACACTCAGTGGTACCTTTCTCTACTAGCCTCTGAACAACTGAAGGACACACCCAAGTTTGCTCCATTTTACATTCCTAGCACCTAGTACAATGCCTTATAAAGAACAGGTATCAATAAAGTTTATTAGGAAAAAATGACTTATTGAATGAATGGCTTCTCTCTCTTTTTTTATACAGGAATTAAAGTTATAGTAGCTGAAAGTAAAAATTCTTAAGATTTTTATTCAAAACTAATTTTAAGTGTATATGTTAAGCACCCAAACCTGTCATATTAGAACCTGGATATGCATGCCTGTTTTAAAAAGCAAAATAAATTCATCATAGACGATGCAATAGTGGTGTTCCCAAATAAAAAGACTAGCAGCAACTAACATTTATTGAATACTTACTGTGTGCCAAAACTCTTCAAAGCATTTTCCGTGGATTAATTATCTCACTTAATCCTAACAACAATACTTATGAAATGGACTATTAATGATTTTATAACCAGAAAAACTGAGGCACAGAGAAGTCAAGTTACTTCCAACATCACAAAACTACTAAGCAGTAGGGTTGGGATTAAAGAAAAAAAATCAGGCTGCATGACTCCAGACTCCTCTTTTTATTTTTCTTTAACTAAATAACTTTAAGAAAAAACAAAACAGATTTTACCAGAACTAGAAACATATGCTCCTAATGAGTCTTAAAAAAAAAACTAAACAAAGAGTCCTTTAATATGTGCGCTAAACACAAATATATAATATAGTTCCTGCCCTCAAAGGCTCAATTACACACCAACGTGGTGATGTAATATTAACAAGTCACACCCTAATTTTATTCTTAAATTTAATTATTTCAGTATTAGACTTATCTGTATTTTCTTTCTCATTTACTTTACATTTACATTACTTTTTCATTTATTTCATATTTCAATTACATTTCCAGGTATTACTATCTTGAGTTTTCAGAATATATAGGAAAGGCTTATATGGTTCTAAAGGAAAACTGGGTTAAAAACTGGAAAACGTTAGAAACTTATTTTGTATGGACACCTACTTTGAGATATTTACATTTTTATTTTTTATTTATTTTATTTATTTTGGCTGAGCCGGATCTTAGTTTCGGCATGCAGGCGTCTTAGTTGCAGCATGCATGCAGGATCTAGTTCCCCAACCAGGGATCGAACCCCGGCCTGCTGCACTGGGGGTGAGGAGTCTTACCCACTGCACCACCAGGGAAGTCCCCAGATAACTACATTTTTTAAAACCCACAGAATAAGAACAGATGAATTTCATTTCCAGTAGATGCTCTAACAAAACAATTTCAGATGTAATTTGCAAATATATTTTTAGCCTATAATGTGTTTCACTTAATTTCTTCCTTGGCCTGATTCTAGAACAGACTATAATGCTTTTAATGTTTTACTTTCAGTTTTAACAGTTATGTTAAAAGAGAACGAAATACTGAAATAACAATAGGTGCAGCAAACGCTTTTCAAATATGCCAGAAATCGCACTGGGTTTGTAACTAGCGAAAAAACTTGACATGTGGTTCATTTAATCATAATGAACCAATACAATTAAAGGAACAATGAGATTTTGTCCATGATTACATTTCACATCTTTCTGCCTACATAACAGTACAATAACTAAGTCTCCTTACAATATTATAACTATTGGGTTGGCCAAAAAGTTCGTTCGGGTTTTTCCTTACGGAAAACCCAAACTAACTTTTTGGCCAACCCAATATTTTAAAAGGAAACCAACATGTTCCAATGACACTAAAACAAAGAGCCATAATAAATTATGGATGTTAGTAGTAATTCCCCAATATCTTCAGATTGGAACAAACTAGGTGTTATATTAAAGAGGATACATGAAAATATGTTACTTTTAAAATAGTACCAGAAAGGGGAAAAAAAAATCTAAACTTCTAAAAACACAACTGGAAACACTAGCATTGTGAATTCATAAAACTAAATAAAAGGTTGCTGGTTCAAAGATTTGGCTTGCCAAATTTTTCTCTATGGATAAATGCTTGATACCCACTGGACATTTTATACCACCTCCAAGATTAAGAGTCTTCTGCTAATTCTGTGAAGATAAATGAATTCCCAGGTTGCTTATGCTCCAAGTAGCTGTCACCAGAGGAACAGATCAGAGAAGGGCAACTTAATCACATTTAAGCTTATTCAGATCTGTAAAACAAAGGAATTTTTTTTTTTTTGGCGGTATGCGAGCCTCTCACTGTTGTGGCCTCTCCCGTTGGGGAGCACAGGCTCCAGACGCGCAGGCTCAGCGGCCATGGCTCACGGGCCAAGCTGCTCCACGGCATGTGGGATCTTCCCGGACAGGGGCACGGACCCGTGTCCCCTGCATCGGCAGGCAGACTCTCAACCACTGCACCACCAGGGAAGCCCAAACAAAGAAATTTGACATACTCTCCACACAGAATATGCCTATGGGAAAAATTATACTATTTAAAGAAAAAAAACCAAACACTTATTTTTACTTTTTTTTTTTTTTTTTAACTACAATCACTATGCCAATTAGAGTAAGTATAAAGAGGAGAGAAAATCTTCCCAATTACAAACTAAGTCCTCCTAGTCAATACCTAACTCTTAACAAATTTTGTTCCTCTGACTAGATATTTACTTTTATCATACCTGAAAATCCTCATCTCTTTCACCGCCTAGTATCTTTTCAAAGGTTTTAGACCCACCCACTATCCAACCTCAGTTGATTACCTCCTTAATACCCCTTCTTTGTATATGAACATTAACAGCTCTTATCATTTCACTTCACCAAGATCAAGTTCTGAGTGATGTGCTGCTCAGAATTCCAAGTCTGTGCTGCATGGCCCCAAATCACTCCTCTCAAAATGGTAGCAGGCTATTCTTCTTTTCTCTTATTTATACACTAATTCCTTGCTACACAAAGTGTGGTTCACAGATTGGTAACAGAAGCAGCACCCAGAAGCTTGTCAGAATTGCAGAATCTCAGGCCCTACCTTAGACCTATTGGCTAAGAATCTGCAATTTAACAAGATCCTCAGGTGATTCATACACATAGAAAAATTTGAGAGGCACTGTCCTTGTTCACTCATTCAGGGTCTCTTTCTCCTGCTTTACAGTTCCTCACTTCCTATCTGGCATATAAGGGGACCAGATCCTTTTTCTTTTGAGCATACTGAAACCCACCAAAATGAAATAAGGAATCTTTAAATAAGACTACATAGTTTCTTCCTAACCTTTTCATAAAAGATTGTAAACTCCATGAAGCCAGGGACTTCATTGTATCCTCAAAACCAAAACAGTGCCAGGCAAATATTTGTAAAGGGAACAAAATAGATAGCAGATGATCCCTAAAGTCCTCCAACTCTTAACTCTTTGGCTCTTCCATTTGCTATGTAAGCAAAATTCTACCTAAGGTAAGGGAAGCTAAAATATGAGATCACCTAAACTTAAAAAAGGAAAAATATAACACTTTAAAGGATTTGATCGAGGTCACAAGGCAGGTTCATGATTAAGTTCATAAGACTCAACAACATTTTAATCAAATCATTACATCATTATTAATATTACTGTATTTCATTATTATATTCTAGGTCAAATGACTCTAATACTTCCTCTACGTATATCAATACATCCTCCACTATCACCTAGGTAGCTAGCAAGTTCAACTGTCCAGAAGAGTTATGCACTCAGAGTTTAAGGAAGCCTAAAATTTACACACTGCTGGACAGAATCTGTACATAAAAATTAAAGATTACATGGTATGATTAATTTTTTTAAAACCAGAAGAAATAAGTTCTTTCGATCCTTATCTAGCTCTTGTTGAAACAGAGAAAAGAAACAAAAGGAAAAGAAATGAATAAAGGTATGGAAAAGACAAAAAAAATCAGGAACCAGATATAGCAACAAGATATAGAAAAGAAGAGATCAGGATTAAAAGTAATCAAAGGTCTCAAGGAATGAGATATAGGCAAAAGTGGCTACAAAGACAAAGAGCAGAATACCAACCGAGGCAGCATCCTCGTCAACAACCTCTAATGATGACACATAATGCAAGAAATTTTTAGAGCAAGTAGACTGTAGAATATCTCATGAGGTTAGTGTATCATTTCTCCCATCTACTATATCCTACATATCTAAATTAACAAGAAAATACATCCCAAACCCTTAGAGATCAATAAAAAGCAAATTAGGTTCAATATGTACTATGTTTTCTATGGCAAGTTAAGTATTGGTTTGGAAAAGCTTTCATCAATCTCTATGAAGATTTTCATCCAAAAAAAAAAAAAAAAGGTTAAAATAAAGTTTTGATTCCTCACCTGCCTTTTACATTTCATTTTCCCAAACTACTTACAATATCAGATTTAATTCAAAACAGATTTAATCAGTTCATGCAGAGATTTCTATTTCTAAAAAAACATTTTCTAGAAATCTCTCAATTTTATACATATATATATATATATATATATATATATAAAATATTAAATCAGGGTGGGCCAAGACCACCAGAACAATGGGCCAAAATAGAAATAGTAAAGGACTAATAAAACTGACTATAAAAATGTAAAACCTCTACACTGCAAAAGACATTATGAAGAAAAATTAAAAGACAAATGACAAATTGGGAAAATATCTACAATATAAAACAAAGGTTTACTATCCTTAGTGTATAAGGAGCTCTTACAAATTAATAAAAAGACAGGAGCAGAAATACATGAATACCAACTGACAAAAAAAGAAACAAAATAATAAGCACACGCTGTTCAACTTCACTAGTAGCGACCAAAGAGATGCAAATTACTATAATTTCTTGACAAATACGAAAATGATCAATAAAACCCAGTGTTTTATAAGGTATGGGGAATCTGGCACTCCTATTCACTATTACTGGAACTATATATATTTTTTTTTTGCATTTTATTTTTAACTTTTTATTTTATATTGGAGTATAGCCAATTAACAATGTTGTGATAGTTTCAGGTGTACAGCAAAGCGACTCAGACATACATATACACGTATCCATTCTCCCCGAGACTCCCCTCCCATCCAGGCTGTCACATAACATTGAGCAGAGTTCCCTGGGCTATACAGTAGGTCCTTGTTGGTTATCCTTTTTAAATGTAGCAGTGTGTACATGTCAATCCCAAACTTCCTAACCATCCCTTCCCTCCACCCTTCCCCCTGCCCCCCTGTAACCATAAGTTCATTCTCTAAGTCTGTGAGTCTGTTTCTGTTTTTTAGATTCTGCATATAAGCGATATCATACAATATTTGTCTTTCTGTGTCTGACTTACTTCTCTCAGTATAACAATCTCTAGGTCCAACCATGTTGCTGCAAATGGCATTATTTCACTCTTTTTTATGGCTGAGTAATATTCCATTGTATATATGTACCACATCTTCTTTATCCATTCCTCTGTCGATGGACATTTAGGTTGCTTCCATGTCTTGGCTATTGTAAACAGCGCTGCAAGGAACATTGGGGGTGCATGTATCCTTTCGGACCATGTTTTTCTCCAGACAGATGCCCAGGAGTGGGTCATATGGTAGCTCTATTTTTCATTTTTAAGGAACCTCCATATTGTTCTCCATAGCAGCTATACCAATTTACATTCCCACCAACAGTGTAGGAGGGTCCCCTTCTCTCCACACCCTCTCCGGTATTTATTCTTTGTGGATTTTTTGATGATAGCCATTTTGACTGGTGTGAGGTGATGTCTCTTTGTAGTTTTGATTTGCATTTCTCTAATCATTAGCAATACTGAACATCTTTACATGTGCCTCTTGGCCATTTGTATGTCTTATTGGAAAAATGTCTATTTAGGTATTCTGCCCATTTTTTGATTGGGCTGTTTGTTTTGATGATATTAAGCCACAGGAGCTGTTTGTAGATTTTGGAGACTAATCCCTTGTCAGTCACATCATTTGCAAATATTCTTCCCAATCTCTGGGTTTTCTTTTCATTTGTTTATGGTTTCCTTTGCTGTGCAAAAGCTTTTGAGTTTAATTAGGTCCCATTTGTTTATTTTTTATTTTATTTCCATTACTCTGGGAGACAGATCAGAAAAGATATTGCTGTTATTTTTGTCAGAGAGTGTTCTGCCTATGTTTTCCTCTAGGAGTTTTATAGTGTCCAGTCTCACACTTAGGTTTTTAATCCATTTTGAGGTTATTTTTGTGTACAGTGTTAAAGAATGATCTCAATTTCATTTTTTTACATGTATCTGTCCAGTTTTCCCATCACCATTTGTTGAAGAAACTGTTTTTCCATCATTGTAGAGTCTTGCCTCCTCTGTCATACGTTAATTGACCATAGGTGCGTGGGTTTATTTCTGGGCTTTCTATCCTGTTCCATTGGACTACAGTTCTATTTTTGTGCCAGTGCCATACTGTTTTGATGACTATAGCTTTGTAGTATAGTCTGAAGGTACTATATTTTAAAATAGTTTATAAAAACTTTTAGGAAAATAATCAAATTTCAAAATATGCCTATCCTTTGACAAAACAGCCCCACTTCTAAAAAATTTATTCTAAATAAATGGATGTGTGCAAATATGTGTGTACAGAAGAGCCATTACATATGCCTAGCATATGGCAGGTGTTCAATAAATATTTGATGAATGAACCATAATATTGTTTATAATAGCAAGAATTGTTAACAGTAGAAATGTCTACAAATAAACCATGACATATCCATACCCTGAAACCCTATGCAGCCGTCAAAAATGATAAAAACAGATCTATAATTATTGATTAAAAATACATCTATAATAAATTATAGATGTAAAAGAAAACCAGTAAAATGTATGGCCATTCCTCAAAAAATTAAACGTAGAATTACCATATGATCCAGCAATTCCATATGGTATATACCTAAAAAAATTGAAAGAAGGACTCAAACAGGTATTTGTACACCAATGTTCACAGTAGCATTAGTCACAAGAGCCAAAAGATGGAAACAATCCATGTGTCCAGTGATAGGTTAATGAATAAACAAAATGTACATACAATGGAATATTATTCCAAATAGACATACAATGGAATGTTATTCAGCCTTAAAAAGCAATGTTCTAAACGTATGGACACCAAGGTGGGAAAGTGGGGGGGGAGGGCGGGTTGGTGGTGGTGGGATGAATTGGGAGATTGGGATTGAAATATATACACTAACATGTATAAAATTGATAATTAATAAGAACCTGCTTTATAAAAAAATAAAATTTAAAAAAAAAAGCAATGTTCTGATAAATGCTGCAACATGGATTAACCTTGAAGAAATTACACTAAGTGAAATAAAGCCAGATACAAAAGGACAAATATTGTATAATTCCATGTATATGAGATATTCAGAGTAGTCAAATTTGTAGAGACAGAGAGAAGAATGGAGATTTCCATGGGCTGAGGGAAGAGGAGAATGGGGAGTTAATGTTTAACAGGTACAGAGTTTGAGTTTGGAAAGATAAAGTTCTAGAGATAGATGGTGGTGATGGTTGCACAACAATGTGAATGTACTGAATGCCACTGCACTGTACACTTAAAAATGGTTAAAACAGGGCTTCCCTGCTGGCACAGTGGTTGCAGGGGACACGGGTTCGTGCCCTGGTCCGGGAAGATCCCACATGCCGTGGAGCGGCTGGGCCCGTGAGCCATGGCCGCTGAGCCTGCGCGTCCAGAGCCTTGCTCCGCAATGGGAGAGGCCACAACAGCGAGAGGCCCACGTACCGCAAAAAAAACAAACAAAAAAACAAAAACATAATGTTGATTAGCCAAAGCAAGCAAGAATATACATACACCATGGTTCTATTTTTAGAGTTAAAAAATAAATAAAACTAAACAATATATTTTTGAAATACATGCAAATGTGGTAAACTTTTAAAAAAAGGAAGGGAATGATAAGTAAACATTCCAAAACAAAATCCTGAATAGTTTCATCCCTGGTGGAAAGACAAGTAGATGGAAAACAAGGAGAAATATCCCAACAACATTGGTAATGTTCTTTTTCTTGAGTTGGGTGGTGGGTTTACAGGTATTGGTTTCATTATATGCCTCATTACTTACATACACAGTACCATATTCTAATCTATATATCAAATAGTTCATAATGGGAAGGGAAAACAGAAAACGAAGGGAGAGGGAAGAAAAGGAAAGGGAAGGACAGACATCAATAATGAAAGTCAACACGGAACTCCTATCTCTCCCTGCAAAGGGCACATAAACTTCCATTAAATATAGGCTCCATCCTGAAACCCCACTAAAACAAAAAAAGTTTTTTGTTTTGAAAGCATAAATCTGAAATGAAACGCAAGTAGGTAACTTACCTATCCTCAGTTTTTAAAAATTACGATAATGCCTAGGGCTTCCCAGGTGGTGCAGTGGTTAAGAATCCGCCTGCCAGTGCAGGGGACATGGGTTTGAGCCCTGGTCCGGGAAGATCCCACATGCCTTGGAGCAACTAAGCCCGTGCGCCACAACTACTGAGGCTGTGGTCTAGAGTCCATGAGCCACAACTACTGAAGACTGCGGGCCTAGAGCCTGTGCTCCGCAACAAGAGAAGCCACTGCAATGAGAAGCCTGTGCACCACAACGAAGAGTAGCCCCTGCTTGCCACAACTAGAGAAAGCCCGCGCGGCAACAAAGACCTGATGCAGCCAAAAATAAATAAATAAAATAAATAAAAATTTTTTAAAAGATAATGCCTAATGTAATATAAGAGGGGAAAAAAGTAATTTTTAATAAAATATTTTAATATGTAAATGTACCAGTATAACCATCCTAAAATTCATATTAATAAGAAAATAGACACTTGCTCCCACACACAGAAATGCCATGAACAGGGACTTCCCTGGTGGTCCAGTGGGTAACATTCCGTGTTCCCAGTGCAAGGGGGCTGGGTTTGATCCCTCGTTGGGGAACTAGATCCCACATGCATGCTGCAGCTAAGAGTTCACATGCCGCAACTAAGAGTCTGCATGCTGCAACTAAGAAGTCCGCATGCCACAATGAAGATCCCTCATGCTGCAACTAAGACGCAGCACAGCCAAAATAAATAAATAAATACAAAAAAGAAAAAAAGAAAAGAAATGCCATGAACATGACAGCTACAAATGAAGACTGACACAAATGAGCTGTGTTGGGAAATCAAATACCACAAGGGGCAATGCCATTGGTAATATGATTTTCCAAAACAGTTAACAACTCGTTTTAGTTCTGAACAAAACAAAGTACAATTTGCTCTCCATTTACCCAGTAATTACATTCCTGGAAAATTCAGTGTCTATTAAAGCCATGCAAAAACCCACTTTGTGTTTAAATGTAAAACAGAACTAGGATCAGATAAGTACAAACAGGTTTTTCACCCTTAAGAAGGTCTGGGGAAATGTTCAAAATTCATGCAGAACTGTCTCATACCTTGTGAGATGTATGGCATTCCTGAGTCCTGCTCACTAAATGCCAATGTTGCACCTACCCCACCTTAATCACTGTGGCAACCAAAGGTGCACACTCAAAGATCCAAGCACATCATAGGGGAAGTATTTACTCCATTGAGAACCGGTGACTTTGAGAAAGGCTAGGTCCCAATTTGGATTCTAGACGCCCCTTATTTTACATGACATCACGAAGCTGAATGTAAATGATAAAGTCTAACCAATTTCTAACTTTGGCAAAGGAGGAATCCTCATAAGGTGAAGAATTTATTGTTAGGGAAAATATAAAGGCAGGCAAAAACCTAAGGATATTCGCCTTAAATACAATTGATACATCAAACCAAAAGCTGGCAGTCTTTTCACCCAAATGATGGCAATCTTTAAGGACAGTATTGCTATCTGGCTAAAATACAACAAATGTCACAACTGAAAAACACTGTAACAAAGGGTATGTTATAGATCACAAAGCATTTTTAATTTTAATATTTATAGCAATTCTATGGGACAGATATCATTATTCTTTTCAAATTACTTATAAGGAAAACAATCTAAAAAGGTCAGGGCTTCCCTGGTGGCGCAGTGGTTGAGGGTCCGCCTGCCGATGCAGGGGACACGGGTTCGTGCCCCAGTCCAGGAGGATCCCACATGCTGTGGAGCGGCTGGGCCCCGTGAGCCATGGTCGCTGAGCCTGCGCGTCCGGAGCCTGTGCTCCACAGCGGGAGAGGCCACAGCGGTGGGAGGCCCGCGTACCACAAAAAATAAATAAATAAATAAAAAGGTGAAAGTCGGGGCTTCCATGGTGGCGCAGTGGTTAATAATCCGCTGCCAATGCTGGGTACACGGGTTTGAGCCCTGTCCAGGAAGATCCCACATTCCATGGAGCAACTAAGCCCATGCGGCACAACTACTAAGCCTGTGCTCTAGAGCCCACGAGCCACAGCTACTGAACCCGTGTGCCACAACTACTGAAGCCCGCGCACCTAGAGCCCGTGCTCTGCAACAAGAGAAGACACTGCAATGAAAAGGCTGCGCACCTCAACGAAGAGTAGCCTCCGATCACCGCAAATAGAGAAAGCCTGCGCGCAGCAACAAAGACCCAACACAGCCAAAAAATAAATTAATTAATTAATTAAATTTTTTTTAAAAAAGGTCAAAGTCACAGACCTAATAAACTGACAGAGACAGGACTTTAAGCCCTCTGATTTCAAATCCTGCGTCTTTCCCTCAAACTAGTATCTGCTTCACAAAGGCCCAATATGGCAATACAGATCAAAGGAAATTCATCACTCAGTACAACAGAAGTGTCAATGTATAGCCTCAATCTATTTTGATATATGACAGATAGTTGCACTTATACTACGTATGTCAGTTATTTCTCAATATGAGAATTTTTTTTTTTTTTTTTTTGCGGTACGCGGGCCTCTCACTGTTGTGGCCTCTCCCGTTGCGGAGCACACGCTCTGGATGTGCAGGCTCAGCAGCCATGGCTCACAGGCCTAGCCGCTCCGCGCCATGTGGGATCTTCCTGGACTGGGGCACGAACCTGTGTCCCCTGCATCGGCAGGCAGACTCTCAACCACTGCGCCACCAGGGAAGCCCTATGAGAGATTTTAAAATGTTAACAGTCTTGTCTCATATTGAAAAAGAAAAAGAAAAATACTTAAAAAGAAAAAAGTAAACTTTTAGCAGTTACCATGACATATAGTGTCTAATTATTTCCTAATATCAGAAAGATTCTGGATCAGAATCCTAATGAATCTTCTACTGAATCAAACACTTCAGAATCCCACCACAGATTCTGACAATTAAAGAGTTAATGGGAGACTTCCGGGAAGATGGCGGAAGAGTAAGACGCGGAGATCACCTTCCTCCCCACAGATACACCAGAAATACATCTACGCGTGGAACAACTCCTACGGAGCACCTACTGAACGCTGGCAGAAGACCTCAGACCTCCCAAAAGGCAAGGAACCCCCCACGTACCTGGTTAGGGCAAAAGAAAAAACTAAACAGAGACAAAAGGATAGGGACGGGTCCTGCACCAGCGGGAGAGAGCTGTGAAGGAGGAAAAGTGTCCACACACTAGGAAGCCCCTTCGCGGGTGGAGACTTCGTGAGGCGGAGTGGGGGAGCTTGGGAGCCGCGGAGGAGAGCACAGCAACAGGGGTGCGGAGGGCAAAGCGGACAGATTCCAGCGTAGAGGATCGGGCCGACCGGCACTCACCAGCCGAGAGGCTTGTCTGCTCGCCCGCCGGGGCGGGCGGGACTGGGAGCTGAAGCTCCGGCTTTTGTCGGAGCGCCGGGAGAGGACTGAGGTTGGCGGCGTGAACACAGCCTGCAGGGCGTTAGTGCACCGCGGCTAGCCGGGAGAGAGTCCGGGGAGGAGTCTGGACCTGCAGAAGAGGCAAGAGACTTTTGCGTCCCTCTTTGTTTCCTGGTGCACGAGGAGAGGGGATTAAGAACGCTGCTTGAGAGAGCTCCAGGGACGGGCGCGAGCCGCGGCTGAGGGTGCGGAGCCCAGAGACAGACATGAGACGCTAAGGCCGCTGCTGCCGCCACCAGGAGGCCTGTGTGCGAACACAGGTCACTGGCCACGCGCCCTTCCGGGGAGCCTGTGCAGCCCACCACTGCCAGGGTCCCGGGATCCAGGGACAACTCCCCCGGGAGAACGCACGGCGAGCCTCAGGCTGCAACGTCACGCCGGCCTCTGCCGCTGCAGGCCCGCCCCACACTCCGCGACCCTCCCTACCCCCCCGGCCTGAGTGAGCCAGAGCCTTCGAATCAGCGGCTCCTTTAACCCTGTCCTGTCTGAGCAAAGAACAGATGCCCTCCGGCGACCTACACGCACAGGCGGGGCCAAATCCAAAGCTGAGCCCCTGGGAACTGTGAGAACAAAGAAGAGAAAGGGAAATCTCTCCCAGCAGCCTCAGAAGCAGCGGATTAAAGCTCCACAATCAACTTGATATACCCTGCATCTGTGGAATACCTGAATAGACAACGAATCATCCCAAATTAAGGAGCCCTGTGGATGAAAGGCTCTTGGTGCTGCAGCCAGGAGTCAGTGCTGTGCCTCTGAGGTGGGAGAGCCAACTTCAGGACACTGGTCCACAAGAGGCCTCCCAGCTGCACATAATATCAAACAGCAAAAATCTCCGAGAGATCTCCATCTCAACGCCAGCACCCAGCTTCACTCAACGACCAGCAAGCTACAGTGCTGGACATCCTATGCCAAACAACTAGCAAGACAGGAACACAACCCCACCCATTAGCAGAGAGGCTGCCCAAAATCATAAGTCTACAGACACCCCAAAACACACCACCAGACGTGGACCTGCCCACCAGAAAGACAAGATCCAGCCTCATCCACCAGAACACAGGCACTAGTACCCTCCACCAGGAAGCCTACACAACCCACTGAACCAACCTTAGCCACTGGGGACAGACACAAAAAACAACAGGAACTACGAACCTTCAGCCTGCAAAAAAGGAGACCCCAAACACAGTAAGATAAGCAAAATGAAAAGACAGAAAAACACAGCAGATGAAGGAGCAAGATAAAAACCCACCAGACCTAACAAATGAAGAGGAAATAGGCAATCTACCTGAAAAAGAATTCAGAATAATGATAGTAAGGTTGATCCGAAATCTTGGAGATACAATGGACAACAGAATGGACAAAATGCAAGAATCAGTTAACAAGGACCTAGAAGAACTAAAGATGAAACAAGCAACGATGAACAACACAATAAATGAAATTAAAAGTACTCTAGATGGGATCAATAGCAGAATAACTGAGGCAGAAGAACGGATAAGTGACCTGGAAGATAAAATAGTGGAAATAACTACTGCAGAGCAGAATAAAGAAAAAAGAATGAAAAGAACTGAGGACAGTCTCAGAGACCTCTGGGACAACATTAAACCACCAACATTCGAATTATAGGGGTTCCAGAAGAAGAAGAGAAAAAGAAAGGGACTGAGAAAATATTTGAAGAGATTATAGTTGAAAACTTCCCTAATATGGGAAAGGAAATAGTTAATCAAGTCCAGGAAGCACAGAGAGTCCCATACAGGATAAATCCAAGGAGAAATACGCCAAGACACATATTAATCAAACTGTCAAAAATTAAATACAAAGAAAACATATTAAAAGCAGTAAGGGAAAAACAACAAATAACACACAAGGGAATCCCCATAAGGTTAACAGCTGATCTTTCAGCAGAAACTCTGCAAGCCAGAAGGGAGTGGCAGGACATATTGAAAGTGTTGAAGGAGAAAAACCTGCAACCAAGATTACTCTACCCAGCAAGGATCTCATTCAGATTTGATGGAGAAATTAAAACCTTTACAGACAAGCAAAAGCTGAGAGAGTTCAGCACCACCAAACCAGCTCTACAACAACTGCTAAAAGAACTTCTCTAGGCAAGAAACACAAAAGAAGGAAAAGACCTACAATAACGAACCCAAAACAATTAAGAAAATGGGAATAGGAACACACATATCGATAATTACCTTAAATGTAAATGGACTAAATGCTCCCACCAAAAGACACAGATTGGCTGAATGGATACAAAAACAAGACCCATATATTTGCTGTCTACAAGAGACCCACTTCAGACCTAGAGACACATACAGACTGAAAGTAAGGGGATGGAAAAAGGTATTTCATGCAAATGGAAACCAAAAGAAAGCTGGAGTAGCAATTCTCATATCAGACAAAATAGACTTTAAAACAAAGACTATTAGAAGAGACAAAGAAGGACACTACATAATGATCAAGGGATCGATCCAAGAGGAAGATATAACAATTGTAAATATTTATGCACCCAACATAGGTGCACCTCAATACATAAGGCAAATACTGACAACCATAAAAGGGGAAATCGACAGTAACACATTCATAGTAGGGGACTTTAACACCCCACTTTCACCAATGGACAGATCATCCAAAATGAAAATAAATAAGGAAACACAAGCTTTAAATGATACATTAAACGAGATGGAGTTAATTGATATTTATAGGACATTCCATCCAAAAACAACAGAATACACATTTTTCTCAAGTGCTCATGGAACATTCTCCAGGATAGATCATATCTTGGGTCACAAATCAAGCCTTGGTAAATTTAAGAAAATTGAAATTGTATCAAGTATCTTTTCCGACCACAACGCTATGAGACTCGATATCAATTACAGGAGAAGATCTGTAAAAAATACAAACATATGGAGGCTAAACAATACACTACTTAATAACAAAGTGATCACTGAAGAAATCAAAGAGGAAATCAAAAAATACCTAGAAACAAATGACAATGGAGACACGACGACTCAAAATCTATGGGATGCAGCAAAAGCAGTTCTAAGAGGGAAGTTTATAGCAATACAATCTTACCTTAAGAAACAGGAAACATCTCGAATAAACAACCTAACCTTGCACCTAAAGCAATTAGAGAAAGAAGAACAAAAAAACCCCAAAGTTAGCAGGAGGAAAGAAATCATAAAAATCAGATCAGAAATAAATGAAAAAGAAATGAAGGAAACGATAGCAAAGATCAATAAAACTAAAAGCTGGTTCTTTGAAGGGATAAACAAAATTGATAAACCATTAGCCAGACTCATCAAGAAAAAAAGGGAGAAGACTCAAATCAATAGAATTAGAAATGAAAAAGGAGAAGTAACAACTGACACTGCAGAAATACAAAAGATCATGAGAGATTACTACAAGCAACTCTATGCCAATAAAATGGACAACCTGGAAGAAATGGACAAATTCTTAGAAAGGCACAACCTGCCAAGACTGAATCAGGAAGAAATAGAAAATATGAACAGACCAATCACAAGCACTGAAATTGAAACTGTGATTAAAAATCTTCCAACAAGCAAAAGCCCAGGACCAGATGGCTTCACAGGCAAATTCTATCAAACATTTAGAGAAGAGCTATCACCTATCCTTCTCAGACTCTTCCAAAATATAGCAGAGGGAGGAACACTCCCCAACTCATTCTACGAGGCCACCATCACCCTGATACCAAAACCAGACAAGGATGTCACAAAGAAAGAAAACTACAGGCCAATATCACTGATGAACATAGATGCAAAGATCCTCAACAAAATACTAGCAAACAGAATCCGACAGCACGTTAAACGGATCATACACCATGATCAAGTGGGGTTTATTCCAGGAATGCAAGGATTCTTCAATATACGCAAATCAATCAACGTGATACACCATATTAACAAATTGAAGGAGAAAAACCATATGATCATCTCAATAGATGCAGAGAAAGCTTTTGACAAAATTCAACACCCATTTATGATAAAAACCCTGCAGAAAGTAGGCATAGAGGGAACTTTCCTCAACATAATAAAGGCCATATATGACAAACCCACAGCCAACATCGTCCTCAATGGTGAAAAACTGAAAGCATTTCCACTAAGATCAGGAACAAGACAAGGTTGCCCACTCTCACCACTCTTATTCAACATAGTTTTGGAAGTTTTAGCCACAGCAATCAGAGAAGAAAAGGAAATAAAAGGAATCCAAATCGGAAAAGAAGAAGTAAAGCTGTCACTGTTTGCAGATGACATGATACTATACATAGAGAATCCTAAAGATGCAACCAGAAAACTACTAGAGCTAATCAATGAATTTAGTAAAGTAGCAGGATACAAAATTAATGCACAGAAATCTCTGGCATTCCTATACACTAAGGATGAAAAATCTGAAAGTGAAATTAAGAAAACACTCCCATTTACCATTGCAACAAAAAGAATAAAATACCTATGAATAAACCTACCTAAGGAGACAAAAGACCTGTATGCAGAAAATTATAAGACACTGATGAAAGAAATTAAAGATGATACAAATAGATGGAGAGATATACCATGTTCTTGGATTGGAAGAATCAACATTGTGAAAATGACTCTACTACCCAAAGCAATCTACAGATTCAATGCAATCCCTATCAAACTACCAATGGCATTTTTCACAGAACTAGAACAAAAAACTTCACAATTTGTATGGAAACACAAAAGACCCCAAATAGCCAAAGCAATCTTGAGAACGAAAAATGGAGCTGGAGGAATCAGGCCTCCTAACTTCAGACTATACTACAAAGCTACAGTAATCAAGACAGTATGGTACTGGCACAAAAACAGAAATATAGATCAATGGAACAGGATAGAAAGCCCAGAGATAAACCCACGCACATATGGTCACCGTATCTTTGACAAAGGAGGCAGAAATGTACAGTGGAGAAAGGACAGCCTATTCAATAAGTGGTGCTGGGAAAACTGGACAGCTACATGTAAAAGGATGAGATTAGATCACTCCCTAACACCATACACAAAAATAAGCTCAAAATGGATTAAAGACCTAAATGTAAGGCCAGAAACTATCAAACTCTTAGAGGAAAACATAGGCAGAACACTCTATGACATAAATCACAGCAAGGTCCTTTTTGACCCACCTCCTAGAGAAATGGAAATAAAAACAAAAGTAAACAAATGGGACCTAATGAAACTTAAAAGCTTTCGCGCAGCAAAGGAAACCATAAAGAAGACCAAAAGACAACCCTCAGAATGGGAGAAAATATTTGCAAATGAAGCAACTGACAAAGGATTAATCTCCAAAATTTATAAGCAGCTCATGCAACTTAATAACAAAAAAACAAACAACCCAATCCAAAAATGGGCAGAAGACCTAAATAGACATTTCTCCAAAGAAGATATACAGACTGCCAACAAACACATGAAAGAATGCTCAACATCACTAATCATTAGAGAAATGCAAATCAAAACTACAATGAGATATCATCTCACACCAGTCAGAATGGCCATCATCAAAAAATCTAGAAACAATAAATGCTGGAGAGGGTGTGGAGAAAAGGGAACCCTCTTACACTGTTGGTGGGAATGTAAATTGATACAGCCACTGTGGAGAACAGTATGGAGGTTCCTTAAAAAGCTACAAATAGAACTACCATATGACCCAGCAATCCCACTACTGGGCATATACCCTGAGAAAACCATAATTCAAAAAGAGTCATGTACCAAAATGTTCATTGCAGCTGTATTTACAATAGCCCAGAGATGGAAACAACCTAAGTGTCCATCATCGGATGAATGGATAAAGAAGATGTGGCACATATATACAATGGAATATTACTCAGCCATAAAAAGAGACGAAATTGAGCTATTTGTAATGAGGTGGATAGACCTAGAGTCTGTCATACAGAGTGAAGTAAGTCAGAAAGAGAGAGACAAATACCGTATGCTAACACATATATATGGAATTTAAGAAAAAAAAAATGTCATGAAAAACCTAGGGGTGAAACAGGGATAAAGACACAGACTTACTAGAGAATGGACTTGAGGCTATGGGGAGGGGGAAGGGTAAACGGTGACAAAGCGATAAAGAGGCATGGACATATATACACTACCAAATATAAGGTAGATAGCTAGTGGGAAGCAGCCGCATAACACAGGGAGATCAGCTCGGTGCTTTGTGACCGCCTGGAGGGGTGGGATAGGGAGGGTGGGAGGGAGGGAGACGCAAGCGGGAAGAGATATGGGAATATATGTATGTATATATAACTGATTTATTTTGTTGTGAAGCTGAAACTAACATACCATTGTAAAGCAATTATATTCCAATAAAGATGTTAAAAAAAAAAAAAGAGTTAATGAAGTCTTTTTTAAAAACTTTCAGTTTGGGGAGAAATGCATAACCATTAAGAACTCTTTAAAAATCTCAACTTAAGCAAAATACCACTAACGTAGTCACCAGCTGGATCAGTCCTCTGTGAAACACATATCTAAAGTTCACCTGAGAATGACTACATGATGGGATGACATATTGAATTAGTTTTCATTCATGACCAGTAGATTAAGACTCTAAATGGTATTGTGCCATGCTTCTTTCTTTGAACCACTTTCTTGGTTCCAAATACCTATATGTGCACAATAGTTTACAACATAAGACAAAAATAAAAGCCCTTGCATCAGGGCTTGATGCAAGAGGAAAAAGGAAGTAGTGTGTCTTATTATTTCAGCTGAAGAAATAAGGAAGTAAGATCATTTATCAGCAAGCACCATCTTAGACACATCTCTAAAGGGCAGAATAATCGATTCGGCATAACCTTAAAAACAGTAGTAGCTGATGATCTATCAGACTCACCCTTCCACTAATTCAAACCCAAAATCCAAGAAGAAAGAATAATTTAACTGACATTTCTCTTTTAAAAGAAAAAAATTTTTAATTTATGCTTCTGAATTCATGGGTAAAGTTTTAACAGACTAGAATGAAGGCTTTAGGGGTTACAATATTCAAGCATATTAGTTATACCTAAACACACAAAATGGAAATCTGTCATAATATTTTATCCCTCCTTTTTGTTCCTCTTTCCCAAAGAGGATCCTTACCTCAGCGTAACTATGCTTGTCAAAGCCAAAACCTCTCCCTCAAACCACCCTTTTTCCTCTCTCATGCACACTTTTAACATTCCCTTTCCTGACTTAAAATTCACTCCGTTATAACTTCCATAATCTCTATGATCTTCTCACATACTGCACTGACTTTTTGACTAGTAGCTAATGGAAAGTACATGCAATAGAGCTTAAAAGAATATCAATTACTGGACTACCACAAACACAAAGAATAAAGCACTTCAGCACTTTATTACATTGAAAAAAAATTTGTAATTCCTCCTGAAAAATTTCCAATTCAAGCTTGCCAAAACACAGATTAAAATTCAATTTAAATGTCCCACCAAAAAGCCTCAAAACATGCCATAATCCCCAGGCACATTTGCAGAAATTTCAAATAATGACTGACAAGTGTTTTGGGGTCACTACATATATATAATGCACACTATATATATACACACACTATATATATGTGTGTGTGTGTGTGTGTATATATACACACACACACACACACACTGTCTAAACACAGAAATCAACAAGGAATTCTAGGACTCACCTGAACATACAACAGCTCCAATATATAGAGAACTGACTTTATGCTAGGTATTGTTCTAAGAATTTATATACAAGTGTGTAAAAGGTTTCTCAAGGTGGTACAGTAAATTCACCCAAATAACAATCAATATATAAACGTATCAAATACATAAACAAACAATGCAGGACTCGGCGCAGTGGTTAAGAATCCGCCTGCCAATGCAGGGGACACAGGTTCGAACCCTGGTCTGGGAAGATCCCACATGCCTCGGAGCAACTAAGCCCATGTGCCACAGCTACTGAGCCTGCACACTAGAGCCTGTGCGCCACAACTGCTAAAGCCTGTGTGTCACAACTACAGAAGCCCGCGCGCCTAGAGCCCATGCTCTGCAACAAGAGAACCACCACAATGAGAAGCCCACGCACCACAGTGAAGAGTAACCCCCGCTCACCACAACTAGAGAAAGCCTGCACACAGCAACAAGGACCCAACACAGCCAAAAATAAAAAAAATAAATTTGTTAAAAATTAATTAATTAAAAGAATAAACAAACAAGGCATAGCTGGCTCAAAAAACAATATAAATATCTCTCAGGCAGTGATAAGGAACAGAGATGCAAAATGATGTGGTGCTGAAACCAGAGGCCCACTGGGTTCCTGGTCTAGAAACAGGCGGTGGCAGCTGGGACTTTGGCTTCCCTGGGGAACAGGGACTAAAAGTGCTCCACATGAGACAGAGGGCTTATCATAGCTAGGCCAGAGCTAGGGCTGGGTAGGGCTCTCTTATAAAGAAAACAACTGCCAACTCTGCCTGAGGTCATGGCTTACAGGAAATAACCCCCAGGAAGGTTGCAGGATACAGACACAGCTTCAAAACCAAGAAAGAAACCAGGCCACCTGCTAGGTCTGTGACTGGGTCTGCAATATCCACAGTATCACCAATATCTCTGAGGGGCAGGAACTCTAAGCCTGGTTCTAGAACTGGGGTCCAAAGGCAAGTGTGAAACTACTATACAAGGAGGGAGGTGAACACAAGAGGGACAAGGAAAGTTAGCTGAGACTCAAGAATAGAAGACAACTAAAGGGACTTCCCTGGTGGTCCAGCGGTTAAGACTCTGTGCTCCCAATGCAGGGGACCTGTGTTCGATCCCTGGTCAGGGAACTAGATCCCGCATGCCACAACTAAGAGCCTGCATGCTACAACTAAAAGATCCCACGTGCCACAACTAAAAGATCCCACATGCCACAACTAAAAGATCCTGCACGCCGCAACTAAAGATCCCGCACACCACAACGAAGATCCCATGTGCTGCAACTAAGACCCGGCACAGCCAAATAAATAAATAAATATTTTTTTTTAAAAAAGACAACTAAAGCTGCTGTTATAGTCTGAATGACATTCCATTATCTATTTCCTGAAAGTGTAACTATTAAGACCGTTTCCAGGGCTTTCTCTTACATCTCAGTATTTATAAGATAAATCCTCATTACTTAAGGTAACCAGGAAAAACCTAACACTCTTAAACCTTTTCTACCTTCCCAACAAACCAATAATCACGATAATCTGAAAAGATTACTTTTTTAAATGCAATGAAGTGTCAAAAACCTATTTCTAAATGATAGCCTTTGACAACTCCAAAATCTAGCATCCAGTTTCCCACGGTTAAAGCAAACTGTCTTTATAACTAAATGTGTTGACTATGCCTACACAAACTTTAAGTGATGTAGCATCTCTCAAATTCAGCCTTCCTATTATCAACCAGACACAGGACTTTCCTACCACTAAGAAGGTTGTGGTTTCCAGCTTAAAGATGACACCATTGAAAGGTTCTGAACGGCCATTTAAAATAGTCTCTAAAAAGAATAACTCGAATAAAAAGTGTTTTGGTAAAACAAGCATCAAATTAGTAACCCACCATTTAAATTCTAGACCTACTTCTGCCACTAACTAGCTATGTGACTTTAGCTAACCTAAACTAGGCTTCATCTTTACCTGTAAAACAAACACTATAAGTCTCTAGGGCTTTACTAATTGTAACACTGTAACATTCTTTTAAACTTATGGTAAGAATGTTTGCTAAATGCAGACAAATTCATCATGTATGCGTTTTCTACAGCTTCAAAGAATTTTATAAATGCCAATAATGCCTGTCCACCGCTCTCTCCTCCCAAAAAGTGACATATGCAAAATCTAAAAATAAACAAAACAACATTTTCTTGAGACAGTTTTCCAAAATACTTTTTAATATGGTAACATATTACATGCTAGAACTTTAACTGAGGTATAATTTATATACACTAAAGTTCACTTTTAAGTGTACACTTCTGAGTTTGAAAAACACATAGTCATGTAAACACCACCACTGTCAAGATATAGAACAGTTAACAGACAATATAGAACACCACAAAAAACTCCCTCCTACCCTGTGTAGTTAAACCATCCCCCCACACCTTGGCAACCACTAGTCAGTTTTCTGTCCCTTTAGTTATGTTTATTCTAAAGTACCATTAAAATGGAACCATACAGTATGTGGTCTTTTGAGTCTGGCTTCTTTCACTTAGCATAATGCATTTGATACCCATCCATGTTGTTGCATGCACTGCCAAATAGTACTCCATTTTTATGAATGTACCAAAGTTTATCAATTCACCAGCTGAGGTTCATCTGGGTTTGTTTCCAGTTTGGGGCATTAGCATATAGATTTGTGTGTGACTACACGTTTTCATTTCACTTGAGTAAATACCTAGGAGTAGAACTACTGGATTATTATGTTAACTGTATGTTTAACTATATATAAGAACCTGCCAACCTGTTTTTTAAAAAGACTATACCAAAAATGAATAAGTTGTTTAATGGTTTTAAGGAAAAGTAAGTTTAGATCTTATGTCACAAACTTCATAGAAAGATCCTAAATAGATCCAGAGGAAATTATTTATTTATCAGAGGAAATTATTTTCCTATGTCCTATTTATAGGAAGTAGGAGTTAACAAAGGAAGTTGATTTGCTAAATAATAAATATTCATATTGATAAATATCTGTATTTATCAAATAGACAAAAAAGATTTTTTTAAGACTTTAAAATATGTCATGTTTTACACAAAAGTAAACTCAAAATGGATTAAAGACCTAAATGTAAGGCCAGACACTATCAAACTCTTAGAGGAAAACATAGGCAGAACACTCTATGACATAAATCACAGCAAGGTCCTTTTGGACCCACCTCCTAGAGAAATGGAAATAAAAACAAAAATAAACAAATGGGACCTAATGAAACTTAAAAGCTTTTGCATAGCAAAGGAAACCATAAACAAGACGAAAAGACAACCCTCAGAACGGGAGAAAATATGTGCAAATGAAGCAACTGAAAAAGGAATTATCTCCATAATTTACAAGCAGCTCACGCAGCTCAATATCAAAAAGCAAACAACCCAATCCAAAAACCGGCAGAAGACCTAAATAGACATTTCTCCAAAGAAGATATACAGATTGCCAACAAACATGAAAGAATGCTCAACATCATTCATCATTAGAGAAATGCAAATCAAAACTACAATGAGATATCATCTCACACCCGTCAGAATGGCCATCATCAAAAAATCTAGAAACAATAAATGCTGGAGAGGGTGTGGAGAAAAGGGAACCCTCTTGCACTGTTGGTGGGAATGTAAATTGATACAGCCACTATGGAGAACAGTATGGACGTTCCTTAAAAAACTAAAAATAGAACTACCATATGACCCAGCAATCCCACTACTGGGCATATACCCTGAGAAAACCGTAATTCAAAAAGAGTCATATACCAAAATGTTCATTGCAGCTCTATTTACAATAGCCAGGACATGGAAGCAACCTAAGTGTCCATCGACAGATGAATGGATAAAGAAGATGTGGCACATATATACAATGGAATATTACTCAGCCATGAAAAGAAACGAAATTGAGTTATTTGTAGTGAGGTGGATGGACCTAGAGTCTGTCATACAGAGTGAAGTAAGTCAGAAAGAGAAAAACAAATACTGTATGCTAACACATATATATGGAATCTAAGAAAAAAAAAAGGTCATGAAGAACCTAGGGGCAAGACGGGAATAAAGACACAGACCTACTAGAGAATGGACTTGAGGATATCGGGAGGGGGAATGGTAAGCTGTGACAAAGTGAGAGAGTGGCATGGACATATATACACTACCAAACGTAAAATAGATAGCTAGTGGGAAGCAGCCGCATAGCACAGGGAGATCAGCTTGCTGCTTTGTGACCACCTAGTGGGGTGGGATAGGGAGGGTGAGAGGGAGGGAGGGAGACGCAAGAGGGAAGAGATATGGTAACATATGTATATGTATAACTGATTCACTTTATTATAAAGCAGAAACTAACACACGATTGTAAAGCAATTACACTCCAATAAAGATGTTAAAAAAAAAAATGTCATGTTTGAAATCACAGTCGTAAGCTCTATAGGGACTTCCCTGGTGGTCCAGTGGCTACGACTCCGCACTCCCAATGCAGGGGTCCAGGTTTGATCCCTGGTCAGGGAACTAGATCCCACATGCCGCGACTAAAGATCCTGCATGCCACAACTAAAGATCCCCCATGCCACAACGAAGATCCCAAGATCTAAGACCCGGCACAGCTACATAAATAAATAAATATTTTTTTTAAAAAAAAGCTCTATAGGTCACTAACTCTGTCCGTGTGCGCACCCACTTCAGTCTAGCTAGAATGTGGGTTTAAACTGTCTATTTAGAATGGAAGGTTCCAAGTGGTTAAGTCTTCACAAATTCTGGTCATTTGGAACATAAATGAGAAAGACATAATAAAAAAGATTTGATCTTTCCAACTCACTTGTTCAACTGGCCGTCAGAAACAATTCTTAGTTCTTAGGACTTCCCTGGTGGTGCAGTAGTTAAGAATCCGCTTGCCAACACAAGGGACATGGGTTTGATCCCTGGTCTGGGAAGATCCACATGCCATGGAGCAACTAGGCCCGTGCACCAGAACTACTGAGCCCATGCACCGCAGCTACTGAAGCCCATGCATTCTAAGGCACGTGCTGCAACTAGTGAAGCCCGAGTGCCTAGAGCCCGTGCTCCGCAACAAAGAGAAGCCACCGCAATGAGAAGCCCACGCACCACAATGAAGAGTAATTCCCGCTCACCGCAACTAGAGAAAGCCCATGCACAGCAACAAAGAGCCAAAGCAGCCAAAAAGGGGAAAAAAAGAAGAAATAATTCTTAGTGCTTAATGAGAGGACCTATTTATGAAAGTCTCCACTTGGTCCTTATCAATCTCCTGGTTTCACTCCTTTTTTTGGGGGGGGGGGGCCTCGCCAAATGGCATGCAGGATCGTAGTTCCCTGACCAGGAATCGAATCCGTGCCCCCTGCAGTGGAAACACAGAGTCTTAACCACTGGACCACCAGGGAAGTCCCTCTCTTTTTTATCCAACTAAGATTTCACAGTCCAACAATATAATCACTCCTTGAACTCAATTCAATGTTTCCCATGTCTCTCTCCTTCACACTCTCCTAGCAAAATTCCAGCTAACCTTCTCCAAGACTGCAACAGAGCAGTGGAATCTTGAAGAAGATAACATATCCAGGCAGAATGGTTATTGTCATAAATTCACACTTAACAACTTCAACCAAGTTCGTGCACCTGACAAACAGTGAGGCCAAACAAACCAAAACATCGGAGTTTGGAGTGAAGAAAAATTTATTGCAAGGACCAAGCAAGGAGGATGGGGCAGCTCATGCTCAAAAGGCCCTAACTCCCTGATGGTTTTCAGGGAAGAAGTTTTACAGGCAAAATTGCAGGGAGGGCTGCAGGGTGTGTGACCTTCCTCTGAGTGGGTGGTGATGAGGTAACAGGTGTTGTTCTAGGAATCTCAATCATCAGCCTCTGGTTCCAACCAGTCTGGGGTCCACGTGCTTATGCTTAGCCTGAAGTTACCACACTCCACCTGGGTGGGGGGCCTTAGTTCCTATAGAACTCAGAGGTATGTATGTATCAAATTGCTATGCACATCCTCTGAGGAAGAACCAGGACTCTGCCCATCATTGCACTGGGGCTTCTTTCTGCATTCCTACACTCCCCCAATTAGCAACTGTTTGAATCTGCCCTTTGGAACTCAGGGAAGGTCTAGCAGACTGAAAGCCTTTTTTCTGCAAACAAGAAACAGGGACAGGGAAAGGCCTCTGTGCCTGGGAGGGCCCCATAGGGTCCCGCCCAGTTTCAATATCGCTCTAAAAGTTCCCCATAGTTGCTGCTTTATACTTTTTCCTCAGTTCTTAAACATCTCTCCCCTCCTCTCCATTTCCTCCCAACTCTTTTTTTTTTAATTTATTTATTTTATTTATTTTTGGCTGTATTGGGTCTTCGTTGCTGCGTGTAGGCTTTCTCTACTTGTGGCAAGCGGGGGTTACTCTTCATTGCGGTGCACGGGCTTCTCATTGCGGTGGCTTCTCTTGTTGCCGAGCACGGGCTCTAGGCGCACGGGCTTCAGTAGTTGTGGCAAGCGGGCTCAGTAGTTGTGGCACGTAAGCTTAGTTGCTCCACGGCATGTGGGGTCTTCCTGGACCAGGGCTCAAACCCATGCCCCCTGCATTGGCAGGCGGATTCTTAACCACTGCGCCACTGGGGAAGTCCCCCTCCCAACTCTTTTAATTTGACACTTTCATTAAGAAAATGGAAGCTACATGCAAGAAACTATGATAGGCAACTGTGGGAGTTACAAAGAATAAGTCAAAGTAACACGGATCCTGTTCCCAGTATGTACATAATCTAGTTAGGGGGGAAAATGTAAACTTAACTATAATGCAAAGCAGACAATATGCCATATAACATTGGTATAAAGTGCTAAAGAATCAAAAGAGAAAGAAAAAATGTAGAGAAAGTGATAAGAAAGCCCTCATGTGAGGAGATGGTTCTATTATGGCTTGGAAGGACAACAAAGGAAAAGCATTCAAAGCAGAGCAAACAACCTTAATGAAAAGACAAAAAGGGAGAAAGTAAAGGGTATATAAGGAGAGGAGGTTAAAAAGATCAATGCAGCTAGAACATGAGGAACTACAGAGTTCTACTGCAATGTTTGATAATGGTAGTTAGGAAACAGGAAACAAAATTTTCAGTGAGTGTGATATAGAACTCAACTTTATCCACTATAAAATGAAAATATGGAGTATTTTCAAGTAAATGAAAACGAATGTCCTTTCCAGGTCTAAATTCCAAATGATGGAGCTTATACAGACAACTAGTTTTAAAGTAAAAGATACTCATAAAGCATGTTTCATCAATTTCATGTGAAATTTATCATGACTTTTAAAGTGGTTTTAAACTATTTGTCTAAACTACAATTTTTCAAAAATCCTGCTTACTCTTTCCAAAACTGTAACCAAAGGGAGTATGGAATGGGGCAGGGAGTGGGGGGAGCATTCAAGATATTTAATATTACACCCAGTCTAAATTTCAAAGTAATTTAATTAAACATTTCCACAAGGAAAAGCCAAGTATTTTAGTGGTATTCTCAAAAGTCAAGAGTCATATTTTTACTGATATTAACTTGTGACACATTGTTGTCCATAAGCTTTACAGAACATAACTAGCTGTTGTTCATTATACTCATTCAATAAGTAAGTATTGATTACCAAGCAGTATTACAGTACTACACACAAAATCACAGAATTTTATAGGCTAACAGAGAGAAGAAAAATCAAGATAATTTTAAAGAATAATGAAGTGGGGGGATGGGGCCTCACCATACCAGACATCTAAATTTATTACAAAGCTACAGTAAATAAAGACAGTGTAGTACTGCCTCATGGATAGGCAAATAGAGAGAGCATAAAAAACAGGCCCATGCGTATACAGAACATGACATATGACTTAAGATTCTCACTGTAGGGCATTCCCTGGCGGTCCAGTAGCTAGGACTCGGTGCTTTCACTGCCGAGGGCCAGGGTTCAATCCCTGGTTGGGGAACTAAGATCCCACAAGCCACGTGGTGTGGCCAAAAAAAAAAAAAAACCAGATCCTCACTATAGATCAGTGAGGAATGGATGATACTCAATAAATGGGGTGTTAGTACTACTTATTTTCTATATGGAAAAACTGAATTATATTCATTGTATTATTCACTGTAATTTTTAGAATAATTTAAATATTTCAGCATCAAAAAAACTTTAAAGATCTAGTCCAATGACTTCACTTTATTAAAGAAGAAACAAAGACCCAGAGAAGTTAAAACATTTAGCCAAATCACAGAGTGTGGCAGCACAGGAATTAAACTCGTATCTCATGATTTATTCATTCGGGAATTGGCATTCCCTCATTTAATACACACAAAATACTTCCACCTACCCCAACTTCAAGTTACCCATGATATCAACATATCAACAGACACAAATCAGAAGTGGAGGAAGCCACAAAAGGTATGGTGAAAGAAAAAGCCGATACTTCTTTCATTTTCTTCCATCTCCAAATCTTCTTTCAAGGAAATTAGCCAAAAAATATAGTCCTCCCCTCAAAGATTAATCTTATCTAAACCCAAACTAATGACAAAGAAGTGTTCCATGGGTCAGTATGCAGGGGTCTCAGAAAGAAAGAAAAGAATGTCAAGAACTGTGATTCCCCATCATAAATATCTATGAACATTAAGTATTTTAGATAGTGCTGTTATTAGGCCCAACATTTTTCAGGCACAAGTTCCATCAACCTCGTATCTCACTCAGTTTGTTTCCAGAGGATGTTAAACATTTACACTTAGAGATTTTCACAAAGACCAGTTAAACAAACACTACTAAAGACTGTCCAAAAATAAATGCTCCAATTCCAAGAGTCAATTAAGGTATAGAGAGAAATGACATCTTCTCTAGGAAAGCACTCAATCTCAGGTTACTAGGGTTTCCATCATCTGTTAATTCAGATAAAACTTTCCTTCCATAAATCACCCCCCGGGATACATGACAGGAGTATTGATAGTGAAGGGAGAGAGACTGGTAGACAGCCTATGTTCAAACTTAGAAATCCCAGTTTAAACTCTGACCACCACTACCACACATTCTATAAAGAATGCAAATTTGACTGCATTTGATTCAATTACTTTAGCACTGAGGGGTAAGAATATGAGTCCATCACTCGCTCTATGATTTGGGGCAAACTGCTTAACCTCTGTGCTTCAGATTCCTCAACTGGAAAGTAAGGATAATAACAGTACCTACTCTCGTAGGGATTATTGTAGGATTAAATTAGTGCATGTAAAGCACTTCGAGCAAAGCCTGGAATACAGTGTTAGCTGTTGGTAGTATTATTATTATTACCTGATACCCTTACTAGACTATCAGTTCTCACGTGTGGCTCAAATACAGAATAGTTTTTGAGCCAGATCATGCAATATTAATGTTCCTGAATCAATGATTCAATTGCAAAAATTCAAAAAGCAGCTCTACAACACACAGTCTGAAGTCTTCCTTTTGAATCATTTACTTATCAAAGTTCTCACAAATATTAATCAACAGCAAATGTTTACTTAACTCCAAGAAACCACTATGAATTATCACTATGATATGGAACTTCTGAAAAATCTTATACTTGAAATATTTTTCATTTTACTTTTAATTACAAATTAATCTCTGATCTTACAAATCAGATAAGTCTAGATCCATCATATAGTAATAAAACACACTGAACTTTCTGTTAAAGTATTTACTATCAATCTGCAAATTTGCCTTTGTAAAAGATTTTAACCAAAAAAAAAAAAAAAATCAGTAAGTGCTCAACATCTTTAGTCACCTGGAAATTGCAAATTAAAACCATTCTAAGATATCACTTTACACCCATTAGAATGGCTAAAAGTCAAAAAGACGAACAACCCAAGTGGTGGCAAAGACATGGAGCAACTGGAGAACCATTCAGCAATTGCTTATAAAGTTAAACATATATCTGCCCTGTGACCCAACAATTCCACTCCTAGGTATTCGACCAAGAGAAATGAAACATATGTTTAAAAGACTTGTACAAGAATGCTTACAGCAGTCTTATTCATAACAGGCAAAAAAAAACAAAAACAAAAAAAACAGAAATAATGCAAATGTCTATCAACAGGAGAATGGAAAAACAAAGTGTATTATATTTATAAAATGGAATACTATGCCACCTAGGAAGTTATCTGGTGTTTACAAAAATGTTTTGAATTTACTATTCAGTGAAGAAGTCTTATTTTTATTCTCTTCAAATTCTCTCTCATTTTAAAATGCATTTTAAACAATCCCTAGTTGAAGATAATTTTTATTCTGAAAATAACCTTATTTTTTGTTTGTTTAGTAACTAACTTGAGTTTTCTTGCCACAATATAAACTTTTGAGAAATGTTTTAATTGGTGCTTTTAAGAGGCAAATAAATCCCAGGGTTTTATTAAATGATTCTCCCACAGAAACTCTTAAATGTATTTGCACATACATATTTTTCTTATGCATTCCTGGTGCATGTTCATCCTGAGTAGAGTGCTCTCTCCAGAAATTACCCACGTGTAGAAATAAGACTGGCTTAAAATGGCTACTGTGATGGAAATGGTGTCTTAGGGAGATACAACTTTGACTTGAGGTAAATTAAATAGTTAACAAACTGTGGTTTAGAGAATGCTTTAATGGCATTTTATTTTAAAGGCCATACCATTGCTGTAATTTTCTATTGGTTATGGTTTCCTTAGTAATAAAAGTGTACAAAACAAAATGAATCTCAAAAACATGTTAAACAAAAGAAGTCAGATAAAAAGAGTACATATGGGGTTTTGGTTTGTTTTTTGGTTTTGGGGGGTTTTTTTGGCCGCACCACGCGGCATGCAGGATCTTAGTTCCCTGATCCTCGAACCATGCCCCCTGCATTGAGAGTGCAGAGTCTCAACCACTGGACCACGAGGGAAGTCCCAAGAGTACATATGGTATTACTGCAAATATATGAAATTCAAAAACAACAGTAACTTAACTTAAAGGAAATACTTAAAGGTTAAAGATCACATTTCAAATATTTGGCTAGTGATCGAATAAATTCAAATTTAAGAAATCAGTTACTATTTTCTCTTTATGTTAACATTTTAAATATTTAAAATACTTTAAAAGGTATATATCTCAATCTTATGTATCGCTAATGGGAATGTAAATTGGTCCTACAACCTTTCTGGAGAGCAACTGTGCAATGTTTTGCTCTCTTCAAAGCCCTAAGAAATGTATACCTTGACTTGATAGTTCCATTTACAGGAATCTATCTTAAAAATACAGAAATGTGGGACTTCCCTGGTGGCGCAGTGGTTAAGAAGCCACCTGACAATGCAGGGTACACGGGTTCGAGCCCTGGCCTGGGAAGATCCCACATGCCGCAGAGCAACTAAGCCTGTGAGCCACAACTACTGAGCCTGCGCTCTAGAGCCCAAGAGCCATAACTACTGAAGCGTGCGCCTAGAGCCCGTGCTCCACAACAAAGAAAAGCCAGTGCACCGCAGCGAAGAAAAGCCCCCGCTCTCCGCAACTAGAGAAAGCCCGCGGGCAGCAACGAAGACCCAACGCAGCCATAAATAAATAAATTTATTTTTTAAAGAACACAGAAATGTGGACAAAGATTTGGGTTTCGCATATTCACTAAAGTTTTGTTTATAGTAACTGGAAATTAGCAATCTAAATGTGAACACTATGGACACTGGTTGTATAAATGATGTATCCATTATTGGAACATTCTTCAGCTCTTTTAAACTGTTTTCAAATAATTGTAATGATACTAAAATGTATGTTAATAAAATGTATGTTAATAAAAGTGTCTGAATTTTATTGTAAGAACACAAGTTATACCCCTCACTAACTAGGTCTACTGGAGGGGGAAAAAAAGACCAAAAGAGTAAGAACATTCATTAAAGAAACACACCATTAGTATTATATTATTTCAGATACGAACAGCCAACTCAGCAAATGAAGTCAAAGTCCTTCAGGGTATGCTAACAAATCTATAACAAGAAAAACTCACAGAATTCAATGCAGTGCAAATATATATCAATCATATTTAATTTGAACTGGGGAAAATAATTAGATAATTTAGTGATTTTCCACAGGACTGAGCTCAGCTCTTTTACAAAGCAACAAAAGAAGAAGGGAAAGGCACAGCAAGAAGTCAAGCCAGCAATCTGATTTCCCAGGAAATTAGCTCTTTCTTGGCAAAGTACTGGCCTCATAGTCTAAAGAAGCAGAACTCTACAGAGATGAGACACAAAAAATTCAAATACTCCGTAAAAGATGTATACTTTTGCCTTTGCTTGTAAGACCTCCAAAAGAGAATAATTAATGCCTCTTAAAATAGGAAAAAAGTTAAAAGCCCAATTTAGAGTTAAATGTTCTATAAATAATGTTTCTTTCAAAATGCTAAGTAATCTCACAAGTTGTAAAATAACTGTATTTTTATTTTTTTTTAAATGAAAGGAAAATACCATGCTATTTCTAACCTTCAACTAGGATTACAAGGAAAAGGAAACTTTGATATTATTGATATTAATTCTGGATTTTAAATTTACCAAGGTTAACAAAAATACTTATAATTTCTCTATAATGTTTTCAATCGTCACTATAAAACATTTCCTTCAATCTCCAACTTAAAATAAAAAAGCCTTAGTATTTGATCTTCCTTCAGAAAAAGACTATCTGTTAATAGTCCAAAAGAAGAGTCTTCTTAAGATAAAAAGGTAATAGGATAGGTGAGTTAAAGAAGGAAAAGGGGGGAGGGGTAGGAAAAGGGGCCATAATAGAAGCTTTTCTTCTTTTAAGCCACATGTTTAAAAATCTGACCCTGATTTCCATTAAATGGTCCAGCACTGAAGCTTCTGCAGAACTATGGGACATGGTCGCCCAGTAGGCAGAAAAATGGCAGCTGAACTTCATATAGTATTCAAGTATAAAGTAATGTAATGATGAAATTAGACAACCATATATTTAAATCAGCAGGTTCATTTATAACCCATTCTTGCAACTCTAAACTGTTTCCCTCAGCACCATGACCCCAACTGCCACACTAGACCAAAAGGCCAACAAAATGCTACTTCAAAGAATCAGTAACAAAGCAGAAAATTTTATTAAACTTTTCTAACAAGCCAATAAACAAAAAGTAATGGTCTCAACAAATGGTGCTGAGACAACTGGATAACCATATGTAAAAGAATTACGTTGGGCCCCTTCTCCATACCATACACAAAAATTAACCCAAAATAGATCAAAGAACTAAACATAAGAACTAAAATTTGTATAAACTCTTAGAAGAAAACATAGGCATAAATATTCATGACCCTGGATTAGGCGATTGTTTCTTAGATATTATACCAAAAGCACAAACATAGCGCTATATCAAAGTGAAAAAGTTTTATGCTTCAAAAAAAGTTTCGTGCATCAAGAATGTGAAAATAGGGGCTTCCCTGATGGCGCAGTGGTTAAGAATCCGCCTGCCAGTGCAGGGAACACAGGTTCGAACCCTGGTCCAGGAAGATCCCACGTGCCGCGGAGCAACTAAGCCCGTGCGCCACAACTACTGAGCCTGCAAGCCACGTGCCACAACTACTGAAGCCCGCACACCTAGAGCCCGTGCTCCACAACAAGAGAAGCCACCGTAATGAGAAGCCCGCGCACAGCAACAGAGAGTAGCCCCAGCTCGCCGCAACTAGAGAAAGTCTGCATGCAGCAACGAAGACCCAACGCAGCCAAAGATAAATTAATTAATTAATTTTAAAAAAGAAAGGAAGAAAGTGGAAATACAAGCCACATATTGGGAGAAAATATTTGCAAATCATACATCTGACAAGGGACTTGTATCCAGAACATATAAAGGTTTTTCACAACTCATAACTCAATAATAAAAGATGACCCCGTTTTTAAATGAAGACCCAATGCAGCCAAAAATAAATTAATTAATTTAAAAATAAATAAATAAAGTCAATTCCAGTTTTTCTAACTGCCACATTGCTTATAATCACAGTATCTGGGATATTAGCCCTTCCTAGAAAGAGAAGTCTAATATTGTTATAATTACTAATAAAAAAAATTAACATCATCATGTGTTGAGTGCCCACTATAAGCAAGGTACTACATAAAATGCTTTTCATTTAATTCTCAGCTTAGTTAAGGAGGATAAGCTCTATTTTATAGATGACAAAACTGAGGCTACAAGAGATTTAATAAACTGCCCAATTAGTCAATTAGTAAATGACAGATCCAGGATTCAAAAACATGGTCATACAATGATAAAACTTGGATTTTTCTTCCATTCTATCATTCTTACTCAGAACACAAATGATGCTTTTTTCAATATCATAATATGCTATTACAAATATACTTCTGTGATCATCAGGCTATTCTATGACTCCATGAGATTCTAGGTTGAAAAAAAAGTTTATCGTGATGAAATAATCCTGGGAGCTAAAATTCCTGATAACAAAGTCAGCTATATTAAAAATAACTAGGTAAATAAACCCTTATAAATTATGCAAAGCAGTACCACATGACACAATTGAAAGGTACCCATGGAGTACTTGTGCACAGCTGACCAGGACAAAAGCATCACTTTTACTTTTCTAAGGCCAAAAGAAGTCAATTTTAAAGATATAAATTTTGCTTTTTTCTGTGTTCCTGACTTCCCTGACTTTGCCTTTATTCAGGAGCCAAGCAGTGTTCTATGGCTTTAAATCCCTCTTCCTCCCCAACTAAACTGGAAAAAAACTGGATAATAATCATTTTCCTAATTAACTATATCCACCTTAATATAAACAAGTTACCACAATTAATATTTTGCTATCTAATCAGAGAACTCAAGACTTTGATCCTGAAGGTAAGGTATCAGCAAGCAAGTAGGGAGAAACAGTTTCGGTAGAGAGGGAAAGGGAAGTCACTGAACATTAATTATTAAGCAGCCCCTTGGTTAATCCATTTAAGATGACTGGGAGTCTCTTCCTACTGCCTAATCCCAGACTCCATTAGAAAGGACAACTGGGAAGACTTGGCCTAGTTACAATTGTTGGGCACCTATTCCCAAGAACCGGAGAAGCAGAGACAAGTGTCCAGCCTTCTAAATCCACATGGTCCTGCAAAGCCTCCCATCCTAGGACTAGCAATTCTCAGTGTATTCATTTGTATTCTGACACGCTTTCCTGAGAGGAACACAACAAAGAAAGAGTTCTAACAAGCACAGCGAAAAATATGTCCGTGCGAGAATGTTGCAAATAGGATCATCCTCCTTTACATATGTCACTCCAGGAAAACTGCCAAGAAAGGCTCACTCCTCTAGACATACTTCCTGCAGATCCTCCGACTCCTCCTCAAACATATCAGTATTCTCCTCATTCTCCCTTAGTCTCAATCCTTTTGCCCCAAGATTTACAAGTGCATATTTTATATTCTCAAAAATATATGGCAATAGGATAATGACATCCTATTTATCATTACCTGTGTCTCATATCTGAACAAACGTCCTAAAGCCTTATATAGAATTTCCATCTTTAATAATGAGATTTCCAATACATTATATTACTGAATATAAATTTTCTTTGCAAATAAATTTTTCTTTCTTTCCAAAAAATTGTATTTCTTTGCAAATAAAGGATTTATCATAATGTCAAGATAAAAAATAATATAGCAAAAAAATTTAAGGAGTACAATTGTTTCCTTTCTCCCTAGCCCCACCAAGGAAACATATATCAGAGTTCAGAAACTGGCAGAATTAAAGATCCTTTCCATAGAAATCAAAATTTATTAAACACAATACATGTATTTTGGCAAGTCCAAAATAAAACGTAGCTTTCCGGGCTTCCCTGGTGGCGCAGTGGTTGAGAATCCACCTGCTAATGCAGGGGACACGGGTTCGAGCCCTGGTCTGGGAGGATCCCACATGCCGCGGACCAACTGGGCCCGTGAGCCACAACTACTGAGCCTGCGGGTCTGGAGCTTGTGCTCCACAACAAGAGACCGCGACAGTGAGAGGCCCGTGCACCACGATGAAGAGTGGCCCCCGCTCGCTGCAATTGGAGAAAGCCCTTGCACAGAAACGAAGACCCAACACAGCCAAAAATAAATAAATAAATTTATTTAAAATAAAAAAACACGTAGCTTTCCAAGTACTCTATTAAAAGACTTTTTTTAAGGTAATAAGTTTACCACGGGACCTTTTCTGATAAAAGGAATTCTCCCAGCAAACTAAAAACCAGATGTTGGGGTTCTGTACTTTCACAGAACTAGATTTTCAGGCAGCACATTTCCATTAGGATTTATTGTATGAGTAGTTGAAGAGAAAGAAGCAGAGAAAGCAGATCAGAAGCGATGTGTAAAAGACAAAACTTTATTGAAATAGAAAATAAACTTAATGAACTAGTGTTAATTGAACTTCCACTTTTAAAAACCATTTACCTGAATAATCTTTGAAACTGGAAAATGAGCCTCACTAAATTGTACCATCAGGAGCAGTTTCTCTGGAATTTAAAAACCACCATTTTTTCAACTACAAATTAACAAATCTCACTGTAAAAACGGTTGAGCAATCAGAGATATTCCTAGATAAGTATGATTAAATTATGGGTGAATAATAAGTCAACTGAATAAAGTCCATTCATTAAAAAGCAAGTAATCAAACTAGTTAATGTCCACAATTATGAGGAATGAATTTTATATTTTTCCCACACTCGATTACTAAGATTTTACATTCTTCCATCAGTTAGTAAAGAACTGAATGATCAGGCTTCCCTGGTGGCGCAGTGGTTGAGAGTCCGCCTGCCGATACAGGGGACACGGGTTCGTGCCCCGGTCCAGGAAGATCCCACATGCCGCGGAGCAGCTAGGCCTGTGAGCCATGGCCGCTGAGCCTGCGTGTCTGGAGCCTGTGCTCTGCAACGGGAGAGGCCACAACAGTGAGAGGCCCACGTACCGCAAAAAAAAAAAAAAAAAAAAGAACTGAATGATCTATACAAAAGTGCCCATCAATTGTACAATGACTTAACCATTTTGGTGGTAGGGATACTACATTTAACTCAAAGCAAGTAATTTAAAAGCTTTCATCCTTGGAACCTCTGTCACAAAAAATTAGTAAATTTGTTTTATGAAAAGACTGCTTATGTTTTTCAACTCAAAAATGAAATAATTACATGTTTCATAGTCTTCCAAACAAAAATTAAAATTTTGTAAAAATATACTAAAAACATGAAATAGAACTAAAAATTATTTGAGAAAAAAATCTAAAAATCCTGATGCAAAGCTACTCCAAAAGTTTCTTCACAATTTCATAAAACATTAATGAAAGGGTTATAAATCCCCTAGATTAAAGATTTTAAAGAGAGCTATAAGAATCTCTTTCAGTTTTCAATACTGTTTTCTCTGTCCTTACATCCATTAAAACAAACATGAATCAACTCTTTCTAAATATAAACCATCTAGTCTTACAGAAGAAAAATCAAACGAAGAACAGCACAAAACATACATATATATTCTTAATATAGCTTAAAATAAGTATATAGATTACATTTGGGTCCCTCAAACAAGTTAAATTTACAACTCTATGCCAGATCCAGATCATTCTCAAGGGAGAAAACCATCAAAACAAAAGCTCCTGCTTAATAAACTATTTACTTTGTAGTTAAAACTCTATCCCAGGTGCATCTGAGCATTATTACTATGTCTTCTCTCTTCAAAAACCTAGAAATCTAAAATACACAAGTATATCTGGTTCCCTTAAAAATGCTTTTATATTATATATTTTGTATTAAGGCCATGAAAACTTCAGAATTCCTTACTCTCTAAAAAGGAAACACCCTTTTGCTTTTCTCTTTTGAAATGTGTCTTATTTGGTTTTTGCTTACTTTCTATACAGGAACTGATCTCAAACCAGTCTATTTGTGTTGGTTGTTTACTGTCAACACGTCTGTGTATACTTAGGTTTTATACAGACAGTGCTTTACAGTACACTGGTAAAAAAAGAAAAGGTAAACAAGAGGGCATGAGTGAAACAAAAGTGGACCACATCTGAGAAACACCACTCAATTTCACCTCTCTACCTCAAATTCCCTTTAGTCCTCCTGTTAAAGATTCTCAGTATTTAAAAAGAAGCGCAACACAATGTATGATAAGGCAAACACAGGAGAAACCAATTCAGAAACTGAAGAAATTTAATAGAATGTATCACCACCTGATAAAATTACCACAAAAAGAAAAATAAATAAGCAATAAACCCAGTCGCTGGATGTCCCTACTGAAGGGCTGCTTTTGCTGCACTGCATGGCTCAAAACAGTTTTACAAACTCTTTTTAATGCAAGAAATACATTTTACATTGTGACCTAGTACACACACGTATGAGCAAAATTTCCCAAAACAATATTTTTCCTTGCCACGTGCAATGGTAGTCAATTCTGTTCTATTCTATTTTATTTTTAATCAATTTAACCCACTAAATTGATTTTATAAATTACTAATAAATCATGATCCACAGTTTGAAAAACACAGGCTTAAAATACGGCATCCCTTATACATTATTAGGATCTTTGTTTTGCAATTTGCTTCTACCTATCTCTAGCAGGGTAGACAAGTATTTTAAGGTTGCTACATTATTACTGTTTTCAATAAAGCAAGTGGTTCCCCTGACCAACATAAGCCATCACCTGAGATAAATGCAAACTCTCAGGCCCCATCCCAGACCTACTGAATCAGAAACTCTGGGTGGAGCCAGCAGTCTACGTTTTATCAAGCCGTCCAGGTGATTCTGGTTTAAGTTAAAGTTTGAGAACAACGCATTAAAGAATTCAGGACTTTCTTTATCCTCTACACATTTAATAATCCAGTACAGTGCTTACTTTGTGCCAGTCACTATTCTAAAAGTTCCACAGATATTAACTCATGTGAAAAAGCAACCCTAAGAAGTAGGAAGTATTGTTATCCTTATTACACAGATGAAACTTCCAAACAGAGAGAGGTTAAGTTGTCAAAGCTAAGTGGTAGAACTAGAATTCAAATTTATTTCTAATTTGGCGAAAGTTAAGCCTGTTCTCTTCATGCCTCTCTTCTTTCTAAGTTCCCGGTCGCACTCCTTTAGTTCAGCTATCCCCTTTTCCCCTTTTAAATTCCCCATATTGTCAATGTCCTTATTTTCTAACATTACTGCTCGCGTCCTAAAACAAATTTCTTTTCTAAAGCATTGGAATGTAAGTCACAACTCTGCTTTTAGAACCCTTTCTCTGGTCCTAGATGGCATCTTAGTATTATGAAGCTGAAGGTTCTACTATTTCTGAAGTCCTTAGAACCTATTAAGGGCCCCATGTTAATTTCTCATATCTACTGTTCCGGCCAGTTTCCACAAGACCTCTAGTCTCTTCCCGAGCAACTTTCTCGCTCCCTCCTACTACACCCTACCTCCCACTCCCTTCCTACAAGGAAACAACTTCTCCCGCCCACCGCCGTGTCATTTTGCTTGACTTATCCCCAACTGAGAGAACTGCCATTCCTCAGCCAAACCCCTCACCACAGTCTCAAACCCGAGCTACCCCTCCAAAACTTTTTTCAAAACCCTGGTTTCCTGGGGACCCTCAGACCTAGGGGTTCCCAGGCCAGTCTTGAATTTCCCATCCCAGACCAGCGGTGGGGGGCAGGGCGCTCCCGTTCCTCCCCAAGCTATTCAAGGTCTCCACGGGTCCGACACTCCAAAGCTCCCCAAGAACCCCAGGAGCGCTCCTCTCTCGGATGGCCGCCTTTCTCAGGAGGATCCTCAGGTGCCTTCCCTGCCTTTCCTCGACGCCCTCGCTGAGACCCCGGCCGCCCTCGGCCTCCCTTCTCCCTCGGACCCGGGCCACTCCCAGTCTCCCGGCCCCCCAGCTTTCTCCTCTCGGGCCGCTCCCGGGCTTCCCGGGTTCCCCTTCCTCCTCGCACCCAAGCTATCCTGTCCGAGTCACCTGGCCCACGGACCAGGTCGTAACCGGTCACCCCGGGTCACCCCTTTCTCTGGGACCCCAGACACCCCCGTCTCCCCAAGGACCTACCCCCCTCACACACCGGACGCCGGGCAGTGCCCCAGACCCGCGCAGCTAAGCGTCCCAAGGGACCTCCCGGCCTGACCCGCTTGGGTCTGGCCCCAGCCTACCTTGCCACCACGAACTCCGCCGCCAGGAGCCGGGCTGCTCTCCCACCAGCCCAGTCAGCGCGAACTCGCCGCCGCCGCCGCCGCCCCCGCCCTGGCCCCGACCGGGGCCCGACCCGGCCCGCAGTCCAGGCCCCCTTCCGCTGCCTTCCGCCTCAGGAGCGCCGAGCTGGAGTTTCCGCCCCGCGACTGCCCCCAGACCTCAGGTCCGCGTTACCAGTACTCACCTGCCGCTGCCCGCGGCCAACTCCGGTGCCACTGCCTCTACCTCGGGCGCCAGTAGCCACCTAGCGCCACCACCTCCCCCATGACAACAGGCCCACCCCGCTTCACACTTCCTATCTCTCCATTGGGTAGTGGGGCGGCAGCTCTCTGCTCTTATTGGTTTAGTTTACCCGTCCGTCAAAGCTTCCTTCCCACCCCTTTTCCTGACCCGGTATTACCCCCCCTCCCGGACCTGGAGCGTCCTAGACCAAGCTTTAGTTGTAATTGGTTGATGGTTGGGCAGTTCAAAGTTCTGATAGGCTGCCGAAAGTGTCTGTTAAGTCAATTGGCAAAGTATGTGACGGCCATGGTTGGTTCTAGCTTGGGCACAGTTTGGTTGCGCAGTAGAAAGCAAGGGGCAGACGCTCACGTTCGAGGGGAAGGGTTAACTCTTTGTGGTACAGTGGACTCTGGAAACTCGTCCCTTTCTCCAACTTCCTCCCTATAAGGAGAAGCTTATCATTGCTAGCTTACCCAGAGGGTAGTACTTACAAAACAGCAACATCAGAGGTTGTGTTTAAAAATCATTTACAACCCCTTGAGAGAAAAGCCGTATACAGATTAAAATTTCCCCTTCTTGAGGTCCTAAGATGCCCAGTTTCCTTGACGTTCTTTCCAGAAGTCTCCATGCTAAAGGGCAAAGCACAACCGTTTATTTTGCAGAGGTCAGTCCACTTTGGTTGCAGTTAATAAATTGAAGTGGCGTGTTGAGGGTTCTCCAGCTTCCAGACTCACCCCTAGCTGGCTCCTGCGAAGTGACCAGGCAACCAACAGCAAGTTTGGACTAAATGGGCCATATTTTACCCTTGTGATGCTCTGGACAAGAGAATTCGGCTCCCGCAACTTGATTTTTATGCTCAGCAGTTCTTAAATAGCCCTACTAGTTGTGTGTCAGATACTTAAAAACTTGTCTTTTTTTCTAAACCTCTCCTCTTCCTAAGCAGTCTAAATTAGGACCATTGAAAGACTGCAGTTCCTTTCGCATATTGGCACAATGCACAAGAATAAATGATTGCATTTTTACTCATTTGGGTACAAATCACAGTAGATACTTTTGAGAAATTTGGTGTTGCTATAAAAACTCTTGCGCTCCTAGAAATATATCCATCATTAGTTTTTTGCATTTCTTTTTCATTTCCACCCCTTTTCCTGCTCCTAAATAGCAAAATGCTGGCCTAATTATTCTTTCAATTTCTGAATCAGATTTAAATGTACCTTCCTCACAACTCCACCTAGCATACACAAACCTGTGGGTCATGAAACATACACTCAGGAATGGACTGGGACAGGTCAAGGGTACTTCCCTCTTAAGCATCCCTTTAGTGGTTGGGGACTTTCTGTGGCACCAAGAATCTGGACTTTGCCCCTTTCTTATTCCCACTAACTCTTTGTTCCATATCTCTTCTATTTACCCTTATATCCTGTTCCAGCAAGCTACAAGGAGTTTAAAACTGCATGGTTCATTATCCAAAAAAAAATTGTCTATTTTCTAACATATATTTTTAGTCAGGTTTAAATAAACTACATACCTCTATCACCAAACTAAGCGGAAATTATTCCTCCAGCAACTCTACATAACAATAAGGTGTCTTTTCCCAGTTATTTTCCGGAACTTTCCTCCCCCTTCTCTCATCCTCACCTTCCAATTTAGAAATAACCTCCCCTTCAATTCAATGACTCATAAAAAGCCTGTAAAAGGAAAGTGGAAAAGCCAAAATAACTTCAGAGTTGTCTGAATCATTCAATTGAAGGAAAGATCAGACATTGACCATGATAAGACGGAATCCAAGACAAAAGGCAAGGCTGAACTAACATCCCATAACAGAAGAAGTAACGTGTAAATGTGAAGACGCTCCAATGAGAAGGAGGTAGCAGTAAGTCCTTTACCCAGCTTTTTAGTATATTACCAGCAGCTTTCTTCTCTCTAGTCTTGGCAGTGTGTCCTACCTACCAATTTTAGAGCAAGTTAGAAGGCAATTAATGTCCTGGAAGATAGGAAACAATAACGTCATAGGAGGACATGTCCATTATTATGGTACTTTGGGTAATAATGGCTCTTGCACAGTCATAGTCACTATGTGCCATAGAGAACATAGAATTAGGCCAGCCTCACTAAGAGGACTTGTCATCTAAGTTCAGGAACTGAACAGAATTACTATCACAAAACCAGGAAAATTGCCACAAAGGTCAGCTATTCCTTCTATTTCGTTTTATTTATTTATTCATTTTATTTTTTGGCCACACCACACAGCACGTGGGATCTTAGTTCCCTGACCAGGGATCGAACCTGTGTCCCCTGCAGTAGAAGAGCAGAGTCTTTTCTTTTTTTTTAATGTTTTGTTTATTGCTGTAATACAAGTGCCTAGAACAAGTGCCTGGCATAGAGAAGATGCCATTAATGGCTTTGGGGATTTCTGTTCTCTCCTTTTCTTGGGGACTTAAGGAGTGGGTGAGGGGTGCATAGTCCCTGGTACCGTCTGCTCACACTGACACCCACAGCGATGGCAGTCACTTGGACTGGGCTTTGAACATCAGCCAGGCAGGGTGCTGCGGAGGTGTCCCTAGATCCCAGCTGTATGACTCCTTCAGGTATGGAGGGCCCCTCTGTGACTTCCCCGCTACTCTCGGGGACACAGAAGTCATTTGGTTGCTGCTATGCATGACAGGGTACAGCAACTCTTCAAGGCTGTCCATATGCCCAGGTGCTTGCTGAGACTCTCCTTACTGGGCTCATTTTTTTTTTTTTTAACATCTTTATTGGAGTATAATTGCTTTACAATGGTGTGTTACTTTCTGCTTTATAACAAAGTGAACCAACTATACATATACATATAACCCTATATCTCCTCCCTCTTGTGTCTCCCTCCCACCCTCCCTATCCCACCCCTCTAGGTGGTCACAAAGCACCGAGCTGATCCCCCTGTGCTATGCGGCTGCTTCCCACTAGCTATCTATTTTACATTTGGTAGTGTATATATGTCCATGCCACTCTCCCACTTCGTCCCAACTTACCCTTCCCACTCCCCGTGTCCTCAAGTCCATTCTCTACATCTGCATCTTTATTCTTGTCCTGCCCCTAGGTTCTTCAGAACCTTTTTTTTTTTTTAGATTCCATATATATGTGTTAGCATACAGTATTTGTTTTTCTCTTTCTGACTTACTTCACTCTGTATGACAGACTCTAGGTCCATCCACCTCACTACAAATAACTCAATTTCATTTCTTTTTTTGGCTGAGTAATATTCCATTGTATGTACGTGCCACATCTGGAAGAGCAGAGTCTTAACCAGTGGACTGCCAGGGAAGTCCCCCTCCTATTTCATACACTAAAAGAAAAAAAAGCATTTATAAATATTTTTGCTCACACATACATATACACTCCTACCCTCCCATTCCTTGTGAAAATCAATTAAGAAGAAAAATGGGGACTTCCCTGGTGGTGCAGTGGTTAAGAGTCCGTCTGCCAATGCAGGGGACACGGGTTCCGACCTTGGTCTGGGAAGATCCCACATGCCGTGGAGCAACTAAACCCGTGCACCACAACTACTGAGCCTGCGCTCTAGAGCCCGTGAGCCACAACTGCTGAGCCCGCGTGCCACAACTACTGAAGGCTGCACGCCTAGAGCCTGTGCTCTGCAACAAGAGAAGCCACCGCCATGAGAAGCCCACGCACCGCAACAAAGGGTACGCCACAACTAGAGAGAGCCCATGCGCAGCAGTGACGACCCAACACAGCCAAGAATAAATAAATTTTCAAAAAGAAAAGAAAAATGTAATATAAACACGTACAATGCAGTAAGAAGAGAGAAAACCTTAAAGAAGGAAGGTTTTAAGGAACATTCTTTGATCCCACAGAAGGCTATTGTGTTATTGAAGCCCATGCAGTACTGGAAAAGTTAATGCTTGAACCCTACATTTTAATTTTGTTTTGATTTTGTGTGCACAAAGTAACCTTGTAAAGTAATTACTCCATCCAGCTTCTCTTTTCTTTCCTGTGTTATGTGCTTCTCCATCACTCTCAAGGCCCCCTCTTAAAAAGCAAGAGCCCTGGGGTCAGGGAGTCTGCAGCTTTGCGTCGCATGGCTGGCTGTGGAGGTGGTGCAGATGGTATCTGTGCAAAACCACTTGAGCAAGACCAGGACGACAGGTATATTACAGGCAAAAATAACCTTTATAAATCCTGATGAAGTGGAAAATGATGGACTCAGAGTGATGCCCCAATATCTGAGTGGTATGGTTTGCCTTGGGCTCTAGTGTGTGCTGGTGCTTTTTGCTCTCTTTTCTTTGCTACTCCTCTCTTTTCATCATATCACTTTTCAAGGGAGCAGAATCTAAGTCTCTTTTCATTTCTATTTTAGTCCAGGGGTCAGTCTCACTATGGAAAAGCTCCTTTTGCGGGTTTTTGTTCGGTTTTGGATTTTTTTCTCCGTGGTTTCTACACACAATTCCAAACGGATTAGAGAAACAAACAACTGGTGGAGAAGAAAATCACTCAGATAAGCGGACAAGGGCCAGAGCTGCCTGCTGCTAGAAGTTAGGGGCAAAGCCGTGATATTTGATAAGCAATGGTTCCCTGAGTTTGGGACCCCTGAAGGTGGAGGTTGACAGGGATGAAGGCATCGGAGAGAAGGGAGGAAAGAGAGAGAAAGAGAGACAGAGACAGAGGAAATGAGAACTGAGAAAGAGAAAGAAAAAGAGAGAGAGGGCCCATAGAGAAGAGGGTAATGAAATCGAGAAAGAGTCAAGAGGCCACAATCAGAGTGCTGAGCCAGCTTAGAGTCCTACCCCCACCTCCGCAGCTATGGACTTTACACCAGGTTGCACAATTGCACCAACCAAGCGCAGCCTCTGCCACTGGTTGAAAGGAGAATGGGGCCAGAAGGCTACCCTATGGGATCATCGTTCTCCTGCCACCTGGAAATCGCCAGGTGCTGCTTCGGCACCAGGGCAAAGCTGACAAGGAAGGATAGATCCCTGCAGCCAGCCATCAAGTGCATCTTCATTTGATTTCATAAAGGTGACCACTGGCATGAAGCTCTGGATAAACAAAGGGAAATTTTCTGGAAGAAGATGTTTTTGCCATCCCAAACTGGGGAGCTTCCAACAAAAGGACGTGCCAAGCTGCTTTCCATGCTCGAACAAAGCACTGTGGTTTCAAAGTTCAAGGCTCTGTTCCATGGAGGGAAGAAGGAAAAAAAAAAAAAGTCAGTGGAAGAGGGTGTTCCCTCAGGCAGAACCATTTGCTTTCCAATTCCAGGGCTCATGTGATTTTTAAATAGCACACCATACCTTCTCATAACTCAATGCATGAATTTTCATCCTCAAGAAAAGTGTGTGTACCCCTCTACCCACCTTGCATAGCATAGGTAAGATGGCTTGAGTGCTTGTAAAATGGATGGGCTGCAGCTCTTAGCTCTGCCATTGTGCTATTGAATGGAACCCCTGGTTACTATCACCAGATCTATGGGTGGACCAGCCATTCTTCTGCAGCAGGGAGTGGGCCGCTCAAAGAACTTTTAAACTTTTGTCCATCCCAGTTTTACACACACACAAAGAGTTTCCTGGAAACATGGCTACACTCCAAGGATTTCAGAGAGTAGAATACCTTCTAGAGCTCCAGTTTCCTAATCACTTGGAATCTCATGAGAAAGTAGACTTGAACTCAGACTCTTGAACCTAAATGTGTTCAGATCCTGGCTCTGCCATTCGTAGCTGTGTGACTTTGGGAAAGTTGATTCATCTACTTAAATTTCAGTTCCTTCATCCACAAAATGGGATATGTATTAGTTATCTCTTGCTGCACAACAAATTACGCAAAAACTTAGTAGCTTAAAACTGCAATTATTATCTCTGTTTCTGTGGTTCAGAAATCCTGATGCAGCTTAACTGGGTTCTCTGGCTCTGGGGGTCTCACAAGGCTGCAGTCATCTCAAGGCTCAACTGGGGGACTTCCTTGTGGTCCAGTGGTTAAGACTCCATGCTCTGAATGCAGGAGGCCCGGGTTCAATCCCTGGTCTGGGAACTAGATCCCTCACGCCGCAACTAAAGATCCTGCATGTCACAACGAAGATCCCCCACGCGGCAACGAAGATCCTGAGTGCTGCAACTAAGACCCAGCACAGCCAAATATATAAATTAATTTTTTTTAAAAAAAGGCTCGGGCTTCCCTGGTGGCGCAGTGGTTAAGAGTCCGCCTGCCGATGCAGGGGACACGGGTTCGTGCCCCGGTCCGGGAAGATCCCACATGCCACAGAGTGGCTAGGATCGTGAGCCATGGCCACTGAGCCTGCGCATCCGGAGACTGTGCTCCGCAATGGGAGAGGCCACAACAGTGAGAGGCCTGCGTACCGCAAAAAAAAAAAAAAAAAAAAAAAGGCTCAATTAGGATGAATCTGCATCCTAGCTCAGTCATATCATTGTTGGCAGGGTTCCTTAGCTCACAGGCTTTAGGCTAAGGCCTTAGGTCCTCATGAGCTGTTAGCTCAGGACTTCCCTCAGTGCCTTGCCTTGTGGATCTCTCCATAGAGCACCTCAAAACATGGCAGCTTACTTCATCAGAGCAAGCCAGCAAGAAGGCAAGAGAGAGGGCCAGTAAGAGTGAGACTGCTAAAGAGACGCAAGTCATAGTCTTTTGTAATCTAATCACAGAAGTGACATCCCAAAATTCTTGCCACATTCTATTAGTTAAAAGCAAGTCATTAGGTCCAGCCCACACTCAAGGAAAGGGGATTACACAAGGATGTACATACCAGAAGAGGGATCATTGGAGTCACTTTAGAAGCAGACTACCTTAGTATAATAATAATAATAATAATAATACCTACTTGTAGGTTTTGTTTAAACATTAAGGGAGAGAATATGTTCAATTCAGGGCCTGGCATATATTATGTACCTGGTGTATACAATAACTATTATTACTATTAATGTTATTATTGAGTATATAATGATTGGTTTTCTCTCCCTTCTAGCTACTAGGAGGAAACTTTTATGAGCAATAAATGAGATAATCTACATAATTCAGGAAGGACCTGACGCATAGTAAGCGCTCAGTAACCATTAATTATTATTAATGTTATATGAGTGTATGCTATCTGGTTGCCCCTCCAAGCTACTGGAAAGATATGCTATGATTACGGTAACTTCCAGAGTGGTCTAATTTTCAAATGTTTTGCCTCATTTATCCATGTGTACCCTATACTTGCCAGAACACAATTCTAGATTTGGGGCTCATAAAATATGACCAACAAAGCCATGATCCAGTGTAATTTCCTGCCTGCGCTATACTAAGAAAGGCATGCTCAAAACAAGCAAGATGGGCTAAGTATGGCAGCACCTTCCAGTATGCAGAAATCTGCGCCTGGATCCATTAAAGTTCCAGAGAGAGGGGAGTGTGCCCAGAATGAGCAAGGACTTGGCTGTGTGACTTTTGTCCCTTTCAAAAGAAGCTGGTCACTGTGTATCTGCTGTCAGTCGTTAACTGAGGATGAGAGAAAGGGGGATTCTACCCAGGCTCCGTGGATGGAGTAAGGACACCCAAGAGGTGGATTGCACACCTGGATTGGGAGAAGTCAGAATCAAGAGACTGAAGAAAGAGAAATTTTGCAATTAGAAAGTTGAAAGAAGAGAGTCCAGTTTGCAACATGAACGAAAGATCACTACAAGGTTAGAGTGACCCAGCAGGGCTGCGTTGAGTGGATTCCTTGTAAGGGAGGAGGATATTGAGGTCTGGCTAGTGGCCAGAGAAAATGAGGAACTATAATCAAGGAAACCCCGTTATTTTGGCTTTGAGTCATTTCTCAGGGCTCACCCATGATTATTATATAGAAAAATGGCAGAGAAATACCCCTAAAGTATAAATGATCTTTAAACCGAAAACACTGTAGAAGAACAAAGGTCCAAGTGCATAGCTCACCTCATCTTATCTTTTCAGGCTAGGAGTAGCTACTCAAATATTCTCTCCCTCCCTCCCTCCCTCCCTCCCTCCCTCCCTCTCTTTATATTTGTACGTGTTCTTTCCTTTTGTCTGTGTTCCAGGCAGAAGAAGAAACTATCATCACAAGGAAATGCCCTAGGATCTTTTCAACTGGAGCTGTTTCCTGATCCAGAGCCTCGGTCTCCAACAGTTTCTTCTGTGGTGCTAGACCATTAGAGCTCAATAAATACTCGCAGGTAATAACAGTTACACCTCTGCCTCCAAATCAAGTCACCTGTGCAGCTGTGATTTAAACAGGCTCCTTGATTTTCTGAGATGCACCAGCTCTGGGCCCTTCTCCTCTGGGCGTGTTCCCAGGTGTTTCCAGTTTGTGCACAGAAAGGCTCAAAGCAGAAGTTGCTGGGAAAGTTCTGTGAGGTTAAAGGAGAGGTGTATAGCAACATCAAGTTCCTCTTCCTGTCACTCTTGTCTCTTCTTCTTCTAACTCTATGTTTCCTCTGTGTTTGAGAAAGGGGAGAATTATAAATAAGGCTCAGTACCACTCAGCAGCCAGAGAAGATCTCTGTCTGCTTTTATGCAGGATGGCCAATTTTAGAAGGGAAAGGGGCTGAGGAGATGAGGACTTGCCCCCAGGAAGTCTGCCTACACAATAGAGATGGTGTGTTTATTTATTCAGCCTTTTCCTACAGGCAGCCAGAGCAACAGCCATTTCATTTTGTCCTCAGGAAGTGTATTTAGTGGTAGGCTTTCTTTCTTTTCCTGTTAGTTTCCTGCAAAAGGACACCAGTGTCTTCTCAGAGCAGCAGCTGATAAGAAGGATTTTGTTGCTCAAGTGAAGGCAGACAAACATATTTCCTGAGGCAGACCCAGCACATCCCAAGGGCACGGAGAACTGAGCCTGGGTGTGGAAATAGAAGAACCCGATTTTCACACCTATTTCCCTGTGCCATCTTCCTCCCTGAAATAGTCTCTCTAGTGGGATACAATAATTACATCTTCCACTTGTGTAGAATTTCACACTTTCCCATGGTCTCATCACACTGTACAGAAGCAGACTCCAAGGCACTGTATTTGAAGGAGCCTGGGAGTTACTTTGGAGGGTTGTTATAAGCAGGCAGCTTTGGGTTTAACTCTATGTTCTGGGGAAATTATACCAATAGTATAGGCTTACCCTAAGTTAGATTCCATTTACTAGCTGCTTCTCATCTTACAGATCTCACCTTCAAAGTCACTACTACAGTGGGGCCTGCTGACACCTCCTCTCCCAGCCACCACTGGGTTGGATGCCCCTCTTATACACACTGCACTTCCGTGTGGAATACACACACCCCATGTGTAAACTTGCATAGTGCCTATCCCCCCTGCAGCATTGTGATACCAGGAAACTCATCCATCCTGCTCACAGCTCCTAGCACGAGGCCTGACCCAAACTAGCTCACTAAATGCTCAGTGAATGAATGAGTCAGGAGTTGTCTCTAGAAGCAGCCTTCCCACTCTACACCATCATTTATTTTGGGGTGGTGCTATGGGAGTTATGAAAAAGGCATGTGCTAATTATCATATAATGATCACTAGTGGTTACATTAATTAGTTGGTAAAAGCACAGTGGGGGGATATGACTAAATAAAGCCTTCTACCAGTGTGTATAGGGCCTTCCCTGCATTATGAATTTGAAATCTCATTGCCTGTCTCTGTTGGACTCCCATAGAGAGACAGGGTCATTCCTTCAGTCGCCAAAAGTGGGGAGAGGGAGAACTCAGTTTCCTCTGACTCAGTGAAACTGTTCTGGTCTGAAAATTAAATTAAAATGCTGGGCTGGTGGTGGCCCTCTGCTACTTCCCTCTCAGGCTCTGGGATGGATTTCCCCATCAAGGGTCTGCACTGAGTCATTCCTGCTCCAGATAAAAAACAAAAAAATTCAACTCCCTCAGGATGAGTGATGCAAGCAAAGACTCATCCTGCTAATCCTCCCGTTGGGGGTCGTTGTTCATGGCCTTGGCCTCCTCCTTGGGAACAAGAGGATAAACTGAGAGAAAAGACAAAACTCTTCCTTCCCATTCCTTCCTACCTCAAAAGCTCTTGGTCTGTGGTTTCCTCTTCTTCTGCAGAGGGGAAGTGAGGATGGACATAGAGAAGGAGGAAGGATACACCACAGGACACAGCACTCTGATGGCCCTGAGATGGTGGGGGAGTTGTGAATTGGGATGAAGGATGACAAGACATGAAGAATCCCTAGGGATCCTAAAACAGGATCCTTCAAACAACCAAGGCACAGCCCACTTGCCAGGACACAGGGAATCAGAAATGCAGTGAGTGGGAAGTGATGACAGCAAAGAAGCAGGCAGATCTGACACACAGGCCCTACTAAGAACTATGCCCCATGGGAGCACAGATTGCTGCAGATTGGGTAGTAAAGAGAGGGAGTGAGCGTTGAGTGTGAGGTCTTGGATCAGGAGGCCCACACTCTATTTCCTGCTCAGCCATCAGTTGATGGAAGGACCCCACGCAAAAGATGATTGCCAGAGATGTGGCTTAATCAGCTACCCAAGGAATAGGCAGATGTTTGTGAAATGCTTTGAAATCTCTAGATGAAAAGACATGCCAGGAAAAGTTGTTATTATTTTGATTGTTGATTCATAGAGGACCCGGAGCATCTTTGAGCTCCTGTATTGGAATCAGAGGCCACAGTATTTTCATCTTGGGTGGACCAGTCCCTGGAGATCTGTTTTCTAATAACCTCAGTTGAGAACATGTTCATTGCCGATGTCTGTAAGGAATACAACCAAAAATTCCCATCATTGGAGTATTACAAATTTCCAACCAAGCACCAGTAAGTTTTCTGTGCAACAGATCCTGGCCAGGCCTAATTTGTGTGGAGGGATGTATAGGCTGTGACCTGGTAACACTTCTCCCTCTCTCTCTCTCTCCTAAGCCCTCCCTCCTATCCTCTTTTTTACATGTGTGTAAGGCTACTTAGGAACTTTGACTTATCAAAGGATATTTGGAGACTCCAAAATGATCACCCCAATTGTGGCTCTCCATCTCCCACCACTTAGCCCTTTTATTTTTAAGGAAGTGGTTAAACCAGACCCTTTTTCATTCTATTCGGCAGGTATGTGACCCTGGTATTCTACTTCTCTATTCACTCCCTTGTATACTTTGCTATAAGTGCTCCTGCCCCACTACCCCTCCCGGTCTCTGTTCCACAAACCAACCAGATTGTCATTCCAAAGTGATATGTTAGTCATTGAGTTCTTAAGTGAAAGTATATTCCCCTTCTTGGTGTCTCCAAAGCTAACAGGCTGACTAGACTCATAACAGGACTTTAACCCGAGCCTGTAACAAGTACTTACCTGTCCTGAATGACCTAAGCAGTAACAATCCCAGGTCACAATCATCACAGGAACAGATATTATTTTTCTGCTGCTGCACAAAGTGGACAAAGGTTGTCGAATTGATGCAGAATGGATCACCTAATAAAGCCAGAGCTGCTTGTAAACCAAGGAAAATCTCAAGAATGGGCACGTGACTGCTAGGCATGCTTTAGGGGGAGAGCTGAGCTAACTCTATAGTATCACAAACAGCATGGGGAAGATCAGCAGGAACTCTGCTCTCAAATCCCCGAATCCTAGGATTATAACATCATTGACAAACTTGCAGTAGAGTTAAGATGAGTACTGGTAAAAAAAAAAGAATACTTTAAGGTGTAGGTAATAAATGCATGGAGCTCATTATCCAGGGAGGGAATATGGTCAGAATACAGAAATGATTAGAGCAAATTTATGAATTGCAGAGTCATACATGAGTGAACCAGTCATTTTTCAACCCCGGTCCTACTGCAGAGTCCCAGATCCCTTTCCTAGTTCCAGGGGTTCCACTTCATTAGGTTGGAGTAGGGTCCAGAGATCTGTACTTCATTTTTGCAAAGCTCCACCAAGTGATTCTGATTCATAACCAGGTTTAAGAACCACTACTTGAATAACCTTTCATCCAAGGTAAGAGAATATTAAATGGACTATAGGTCTGTCTCAACCTGGTAATCCTTATGGTCCTAACTGTCAAACTGCTCGGTTAGTGAATGCCAACTCAGAGACATAACAGCTGGTATCTTTGTGATACGGACCAAACTCCAGAGTAGCCATTAGACCCTGGATCCAGTGATCAAATGTAGTAATATAATAATTCTCCGGCCCCTGGCTCATTTAGAACCTTCTGCAAGATCTGTGAGACTTTCCCACCTCAGGGATGAATCAACTGGAGCTTTTTAGAACAGCCTTTGGAAGGAAATATTCAAATCTGCTTACCAGAATACAGTGCAGACTTCTTTAAACATTTCCCTTGTGACTCTTCGTGTGCAGTGCTTAGAATACTAGGCATTCACTCATTCAGTAAATATCCATTGACTAAAAATTAGACACATACTCTATGCTAATAGTTTGCTGCTGAGGGTGTAAATAAGCAAATAAGACAGTGGTAAAACAGATGTGGTCCCTAGCTTCATAAGTAACTAATAGGCTCTCAAATTCTTTTTGTTTTTTTATAATGGCTGGGTACAGTGGAACAGCCATCCCAGGAAATTCTATGAGGGCCATTCTACCCTCTTAGGGACATAGCATTTGAGTTCTAGATGTAGCTCGCCTGAGGCCAAGAACAACTGTAAAATGAGATGCCCCCCCTTTTTTTTCCCCAAATGTACCTACAAGTAAAGGATAAAATGAGCTTCCAGAGGATAAGAACTATACTTTGTTCGCCTTTGGATCCGCAATTCCATGTAGAGTACCTTGTGCATAGTAAGGTTCAGTGTTTTTGAATGAGTGAATGAATGAATGAGGCTTGAATCTAAGTTCTGCTGCTTACTGTGCATCCTGTACAAGTCACGGAATCTTTCTGACCCTCTGCTTCCTCACGATAGAGGCAATAACTATCTTGCCTACTTGTCATACGATTAGAAATCACATGGTCACTAGCACTATAGCTGGCATAAGGCAGGCAGGTACTCAACAAATGGTTGTAGGGATGGTACATGGCTGTTACTGTGAGAACAGGTAAACAGAAGCTTCCAGGAACCAACTTGCATGGTCAGACTGACACCTGGTGGTGCAATCTTAGAACCTATGCCAAAAGTATAGTCAATTGCTGGATTGAAATTTAAGTTAGGGAGTAACTAGGAACTAGTAAGATGGGCTTTACCCAAGTAACAATTTTTTTTTTTACACAAGTAATATTATTTAATCCTCACCAGTGATTTTCAATCCTGACTGTATATTAGAATAATCTACAGAGCTTTTATAATCTACTGCTATCTGGATCTCACCCTCAGAGATTTTGACTTAATTTGTAGAACAGGCTGCCACATTTTTTTTTAATTAAAAAAATTTATTTTGATGTGGATCATTTTAAAAATCTTTATTGAATTTGTTTCTCTCTCTTTTTTTTTTTTTTTTTTGGCTGTGTTAGGTCTTCGTTGCTGTGCGTGGGCTTTCTCTAGTTGTGGTGCGCGGGTTTCTCATTGTCGTGGCTTCTCTTGTTGTGGAGCACGGGCTCTGGGCGTGCAGGCTTCAGTAGTTGTGGCATGTGGGTTCAGTAGCTGTGGCTTGCGGGCTCTAGAGCTCAGGCTCAGTAGTTGTGGTGCACGGGCTTAGTTGCTCCATGGCATGTGGAATCTTCCCAGACCAGGGCTCGAACCCGTGTTCCCTGCATTGGCAGGTGGATTCTTAACAACTGCGCCACCAGAGAAGCCCACTTCTGTCTTATGTTTTGGGGTTTTTTTTGGCTGTGAGGCATGTGAGATCTTAGATCCCCAACCATGGATCAAACCTGCACCCTCTGCATTGGAAGGTGAAATCTCAACCAACCACTGGACCACCAGGGAAGTCCCAGGCTGCCACATTTTTAAAAGCAATGTTAATGTGCAACCAGGTTGAGAACCACTGCAAAAGACCCGTGAGATAATTATCATTCTTCCCATTTTACAAATGATGAAAGTAAAACTCAGAATGATAAAGTACTTTTCACAGAGTCACATAGTTATTCGTAGCAGAAGGGAGTTTGAACACGACTCTACCATTTTTCTCTATATCACATTTTCTTTTTTTTTTAACATCTTTATTGGAGTATAATTGCTTTACAATGGTGTGTAGCTTCTGCTTTAAAACAAAGTGAATCAACTATACGTATACATATATCCCCATATCTCCTCCCTCTTGCGTCTCCCTCCCACCCTCCCTATCCCACCCCTCTAGGTGGTCACAAAGCACCAAGCTGATCTCCCTGTGCTATGTGGCTGCTTCCCACTAGCTATCTATTTTACGTTTGGTAGTGTATATATGTCCATGCCACTGTCTCACTTTGTCCCAGCTTACCCTTCCCCCTCCCCATGTCCTCAAGTCTATTCTCTAGTAGGTCTGCTTCTTTATTCCCGACTTGCCCCTAGGTTCTTCATGACCATTTTTTTGTTTTGTTTTTTAGATTCCATGTATATGTGTCAGCATACAGTATTTGTTTTTCTCTTTCTGACTTACTTCACTGTGCATGACAGACTCTAGGTCCATCCACCTCACTACAGATAACTCAATTTTGTTTCTTTTTATGGCTGAGTAATATTCCATTGTACATATGTTCCACATCTTCTTTATCCATTCATCTGTTGATGGACACTTAGGTTGCTTCCATGTCCTGGCCATTGTAAATAGAGCTGCAGTGAACATTGTGGTACATGACTCGTTTTGAATTATGGTTTTCTCAGGGTATATGCCCAGTAGTAGGATTCCTGGGTCATATGGTAGTTCTATTTTTAGTTTTTTAAGGAACGTCCATACTGTTCTCCATAGTGGCTGTATCAATTTACATTCCCACCAACAGTGCAAGAGGGTTCCCTTTTCTCCACACCCTCTCCAGCATTTATTGTTTGTAGATTTTTGATGATGGCCATTCTGACCGGTGTGAGATGATATCGCATTGTAGTTTCGATTTGCATTTCTCTAATGATTAGTGATGTTGAGCATTCTTTCATGTGTTTGTTGGCAATCTGTATATCTTCTTTGGAGAAATGTCTATTTAGGCCTTCTGCCCATTTTTGGATTGGGTTGTTTGTATTTTTGTTATTGAGCTGTATGAGCTGCTTATAAATTTTGGAGATTAATCCTTTGTCTGTTGCTTCATTTGCAAATATTTTCTCCCATTCTGAGGGTTGTCTTTTCGTCTTGTTTATGGTTTCCTTTGCTGTGCAAAAGCTTTGAAGTTTCATTAGGTCCCATTTGTTTATTTTTGTTTTTATTTCCATTTCTCTAGGAGGTGGGTCAAAAAGGATCTTGCTGTGATTTATGTCATAGCATGTTCTGCCTATGTTTTCCTCTAAGAGTTTTATAGTGCCCGGTCTTACATTTAGATCTCGAATCCATTTTGAGTTTATTCTTGTGTGTGGTGTCAGGGAGTGTTCTAATTTCATTCTTTTACATGTAGCAGTCCAGTTTTCCCAGCACCACTTATTGACGAGGCTGTCTTTTCTCCACTGTATACTCTTGCCCCCTTTATCAAAGGTATGGTACCACGCTGTCTTGGTAGAGGCTTTTGGAAGTCTGATGTGCTCCACTTAGCTTCTGCCTGTGAAAGTCTCAAACTCAGAGGCACTGGAAAATTCCATGACCCTATGGGGTGAAGTACCCCAAACAGCATTTTGGTGTTGAGACGGTAAAATGGCCTAATGAAGGCACTGACTTCCTGAATTCTCTCTATAGAATCCCTCTTCCCAGAGCTTTAAACTCTACTGCTCTGTTGATGGACAAATGAGCAATTTAAATTTGTTTGACTCTGAATTGAATAGTTACAAGATATATTTAGAGCTTTTTTTTTTCTTTTCTGAGATCTGGGATATGTTAGAGAACTAAAACAGATTAATTATCCATTACTGAGTTCCAGGAAACAGCCTCCCATACAACTAGTGCGCACTTATATGTTTGTCCAAAAACAGTTGAGGTGACAGGTATCAGCAGATAAAGAAGAATGAAAGGGCTAAATCCTAACATCTGAGACTGTGTCCTAAACTGGCCTCCCAAAGAGATTCTCAGAGGACAGATGATCTTGAAAGGTATGGGAAGCACAAGCGCCTTCCAAACCTACCCTGTAGGAAGTGCCAGCTCAGCCCAGGCATGGAAAATGAATGGGGCCTCACTGGGTCACTGAGGAAGCCTGCAGCATCTTATACAGATGGGTGAGATCCAGGCCACTGCCTAGCTCAATTACTTGCTAGGACGATTCCTCTGAATTTTTGAGGAATTTTTCTTTGGTTGGTGCTGGGCAGCACATGGGAACAGGCTGAGGGTGCTGAGGTTCAGCCAGGTGAGCAATAGCCTAGAAACTCACCCTCTGAAAAGCCTACATCAGGGGTCACAAACTCTCAGCCCAAGGGCAAAATCTGGCTCCCAGATGTGTTTTGCACAGTGTTAGTTTTCAGTGTTTTTAATATTTTTAAAGTAATTGCCAATGTTTTACAGTGGACAAGTTTCATGTAAAAATCTAGATTTGTTTGCATGAGTTATAATGTAGAAAACCTTGACTATCCTGGTCACTGCTATATCGCAGAACCTAGAACAGTTCCTGGAATGTAATAACTCTTTAATAAATATTTTTTGAATCAATGTTTTTTTAAAAAAAACAAAACCCAGTCCTAGGAAGTAGGAATTATTGTCACCATTTTACAGTGAATGAAAGAAATCTCAGGGCTTCCCTGGTGGCAGAGTGGTTAATAATCCGCCTGCCAATTCAGGGGACAAGGGTTCGAGCCCTGGTCCAGGAAGATCCCACATGCCGTGGAGTAACTAAGCCCGTGTGCCACAACTACTGAGCCTGCACTCTAGAGCCTGCAAGCCACAACTACTGAGCCCATGTGCTACAACTACTGAAGCCCGTGCACCTAGAGCCCGTGCTCCACAACAAGAGAAGATACTACAATGAGAAGCCCACGCACCACAACGAAGAGTAGCCCTCACTTGCCGCAACTAGAGAAAGCCAGCATGCAACAACGAATACCCAATGCAGCCAAAAATAAATAAATAAAATAAATTTATTTTAAAAAATAATAAATCTCAGAGAATTTAAGTCACTCACCAAAGGTCACATAATTAATAAGCAGCAAAATATTTGGACTCAGGCATGTTGACTTCCAAAGCCAGTGTTCTGTTCACTACTCCACACTGCACAGCATCCTACACTTGTGGGCCTTTCACAGTCACAAAAGCCTTTCGATTTAGATTTTTTAAAAACAGCCAAATTGAGGTACAATTAACATACTATACAATTCACCCATTTAAAGTGTATGATGCAATGTTTTTTCATTTTATTCACAAGGTTGAACAATCATCACCACAGTCTAATTTTAGAACATATCTGTTCCCCCAAAAGAAACCCCATTAACAGTCAATTCCTATTCCCCTCTCCAACTCTCCCTCCCCCATTCCCACCTCTCCCAGCCCTAAGCAATCACTAATCTACTTTCTGTTTATATAAATTTGATATTCTGTAATCTTCTGCAAAGGAGGCAAGAATATACAAGGAGAAAAGAGAGTCTCTTTAGCAAATGGTGTTGGAAAAGCTGGACAGCTACATGTAAAAGAATGAAATTAGAACACTCCCTCACACCATATACAAAAATAAAATGGTTAAAATACCTAAATATAAGACATAACACCATAAACTCCTAGAAGAGAACATAGGCAAAACATTCTTTGACCTAAATCGTAGCAATATTTTTTTGGACCTGTCTCTTAAGGCAAAGGAAACAAAAGCAAAAATAAACAAATGGGACCTAATCAAACTTATAAGCTTTTGCATAGCAAAGGAAACTATCAACAAAATTAAAAGACAACCTATGGACTGGGAGAAAATATTTGCACATGATGCAATTGACAAGAGGTTAATATCCAAAATGTACAAACAGCTTATGCAACTCAATATCAAAAAAAAAAAAAACCCAACCCAGTCAAAAAATGGGCAGAAGACCTAAACAGACATTTCTCCAAAGAAGACATTCAGATGGCCACAGGCACATGAAAAAATGCTCCACACCACTAATTATTAGAGAAATGCAAATTAAAACCACAATTAGGCACTACCTCATACCGATCAGAATGGCTATCGTCCAAAAGTCTATATCAAGATGTTAAAAAAAGAAAAAAGTCTATAAAAAAATGCTGGAGAGGCTGTGGAGAAAAGGAACCCTGCTACACTATTGATGGGAGTGTAAATTGGTGAAGCCACTATGGAGAACAGTATGCAGGTTCCTCAAAAAACTAAAAATAGAGCTACCATATATCCAGCAATTCCACTCCTGGGCATATATCTGGAAAAGTTGAAAACTCCAATTTGAAAAGACACATGCACTCCAATGTTCATAGCAGCACTATTTACAATAGCCGAGACATGAAAATAACCCAAGTGCGCATCAACAGACGATTGGTTTAAGAAGGAATAGACAAATTAAAAAATTTGTCCAGTCTGGAAATTTCATATAAATGAAATCATACAATATGTGATCTTTGGTAACTGGCTTCCTTCACTTAGCATAGTGTTTTCAAGGTTCAGCCACGCTGTAGCATTTATCAGTACTTCAGTATATTGATTTATAATGTGTTAGTTTCATGTACACAGCAAAGTGATTCAGTTATACATTCTTTTTCAGATTCTTTTCCATTATAGGTTATTACAAGATATTGAATATAGTTCCCTGTGCTATACAGTAGGTCTTTGTTGTTTATCTATTTTGTATATGGTAGTGTGTATCTGCTAATCCCAAACTCCTAATTTATTGTAAATAAGTTCATTTGTATCATTTTTTTAGATTCCACATATAAGTGATATCATATAATATTTGTCTTTCTCTGTCTGACTTACTTCACTTAGTATGATAATCTCTAGGTCCACCCATGTTGCTGCAAATGGCATTATTTCATTCTTTTTTATGGCTGAGTAGTATTTCCATTGTATATGTGGGTATACATTTATATGTGTGTATATGTATATATATATATATATATATATATAAAATCACATTTTCTTTATCCTTTCATCTGTCGATGGACTAGTACTTCATTACTTTTTATTGACAAATAATATTTTATTGTATGGATACACCAAAGTTTATTTATCCATCCATCAGTTGATGGACATTTGGGTTGTTTCCACTTCTTGGCTATTATGAATAATATTGCTATGAACATTCATGTTAATTTAGATTTTTGACATTGTTTCAAAAGTTAGTCATTGTAATTTTTTGTGTTAAAAGCAATAATTTAAGTGGATACATTAAAAACCTACTGTATTTTTAGAAATTTCATTTTGGCACTTCATTTTTAAAAATATAGCTGAAGTCTCAAAAAAGTCAGAGTATCCAGCTCACTCTTGACCTCTGAGAGGCACTGATGCTGCTGCCTCCAACAAATGAGCCCCTTTTATCCAGTAAGAAAACAAACTCCTCAGAGTCAGAAAAACTGTCTTACACTTCCTGGCACAGCCATGATGCCTAAGTATAATACATGCATTTGGTAACTATTTGTTGACAGTATAGCTCTTCCAGAAAGGATACGATGGAGTGGGAGGATTAAGTGATAACCAATGGGAGGTTGTGGGATGGGAGAGAACAAATTCTAAAGAACAAATTCTAACGCAGGTGTTTTCCTTCGACCCACCGCCCTCCCTTTGCTGTTAGTCTGGTCCGGAAGATTTCTGTTGATGTAGTTCACTAAGGGATGCTAACTTAGATGGAATATGTAAACTAATAAGGACATGAATCTTAGCTGAAAAATGGAAAATTTCTCTAGATCTCGACAAAGAGAAGGTCAGCATAGTGTTTCTCCCACAAATTGGGCCAAACAGAAGCTTCCTTTTAAAGTAGGATAGGCAGCAATCCCTTGTCTAATCAACCTGTGGAGTTAGCGAATGTCTGTGGCAGAAGAAAGGAGACGAAAAATGGAAAGAGCAATGGAAAGGAGACAGCCAAAACATTCTGTGTGGGAAAACTCTCCTACAACTGCCTCAGTCTGGAAGGACAGGCAAGGATCTCTGGAATATTTTGTCATTATAACAGTTTATTAATATGAATAGATACAGATAGAAAGCACAAGGGCAAGGAGAATGGATGACCTGCTTCTTTATTGTGAAGCAACAAGTGAACCGATTTGGAAACACAAGAGGAAAATGGAGATGTCGTGGAGCCCTGCCGAGTTCCATCCTCCAGCTTTTCTCGTGTCCTTCCCCCCACCTGGAAGATCTTCCCTCCTCCCCTCACTCTATCTAAGGCTCGTGCTATCCCTGAGACCCATGACTACTCCAGCGCCCTTCTCCCCTGGACTCCTACAACACATCTTCTGTGTACCCCACAATTCCTACTAGATTAAGCATACTGTCTTTCAAAGGTTCTTATATGTGTGTTTTATAGAACCCTTTGTACACTCCTCAAAGACAAGGGCCATTTCTGCTGCTTCTGCTACATCTCCCAGAGTACCGAAGGCCTAATAGACCCTCTGTTTGGCCTTGCTGACTGACTGAAGGGTTCCGTTCAGGCTTCTTGTTCCTGCCAGTGATGCAGAGAGCACAATAAAGTCCTTTCATTATGAAATGACAAAGTCAAAGATAGAAGGGCTGAGAAAGTACTCACACAGAATTATTTATTGTCTCAAATGTCTCATGGCAGCCAGATCTCAGAATCTTCAGACTTGATAGATGTGGAAATAATTTTGATGTATGTGATGGTGCTTTTTGGATTAGTATTTAACTTGAAGTGTGTAAATTAATAAATAAAAACATGGGTTACATGAGTCAGGAAAAGGGAAGATTTTCTTTTACATACTTAACTGATATCCCCCCAAAGTTCTTTTTTCCCCCATGTTCAATAGCTGCTAGGTGTTCATAGTGGAAATTATTGCTTTTTATATTTCTGATCGTAACAGTGCAACCAGAAGAGAGGATCTGATTAGGGGGAGAAAAATGGAGAGAGAAATTAATATTGGCTTTATTTTAATCACTGAATGTCCCAAAGCTATTTAGGGTGTAAACAGCAATCAATATTTAGGAAAGAAAGCTGGATGAGTTCTGCTACTATGAGTTCTGAATCTTTCCTCTTCCATGGCAATTTTTTGGATATTGTGTGCTCTTACGGGATCCCAGCTTAGGATACAGATACCGTTTGTAACTCTCCCATGATGCCTTAATCTTTTAAGCATTAAGTACATTAAGGAGGCTCATGAGAATTGCTAATCAGCCTTGTGAAACTGCAGCAATGCTTCCTAGGGATCTAAAAGTGTTCACACCCACCCACACAGTACAAGGTGGAAAATATTGTACTAGCTCTGTTTTCTTGTAACAGTCCAGTGACATGGCTTCCTTATTGCCTTCTGGGCTGCAGTTAAAGAACTTGCTCTAAAACAAGACTAGACTTGTAGATAGAAAACATCACTTAAGATTTTCTTTCCTAGATTAATGGGATTCTAGTTTGGGTTTCAAAGGGCTCTTTGTATAGCTTACAAAAGATTCTGGGTCTTTGAATATTTCTATTCTAGTAAAATTTGGAGTTCTGACCTATATTTAATATAGGACTTTTCTGGGTTATGGAAAAATATGGACTGTCACCTAATGTGTTGTCAATTTTCTTTAACCCTCTGTGTAAATGGTGCACATTAAAGAGCCAGGTTTACTGTTAAACAGATTTTTCTTTATAAACATAATGACAAAGAGATACACAACATCAGTTAAAGAGAAGAATGTGACTAGGTCCACTGCTGCCTGTGTCTTGGAGCAAGAGAAGGGCTCATCCGAGAAATAATTACCTTTCCTTCTAGGGGAAGAGGACACGACCCTGGAAAAAACTTGAGTTTTTACTTAGCTAGAGATCTTGGTTGTCAGATCCAAATGGTCCCATCGCAATTCTTTTTTCCCGGGCAGTGCGTAGATCTTTGACAAGTGATGAATGACCTCTGCTTCTTGTGCTTAGGCCCGGGACTGGACTCTGTGACCAGGGATTTGGTGTGCGGGGCCTCACAGGCTGCAGAGAGATATTAACATGTGAGCGCATGTGCAAAATGTGGTCTCATGTGACAGATCCAAAGAGAAAGCCTCTTCAGCCATGGTTTTATCAGAATAGCTCTGTGAACTACCATAATAAATGAAAGAATAGAATCTATGAGTCCAAGACCTGCCTGTTTTGATTGCAGTCAGCAGCCTAATGTGGAGAATATGCCTGAATTTCCCACCCAAGGCTTGGACCTCCACACGGTGATCTTTGGGGTTAGCCTGTGTTTTCTATGTCTTTATTAATATGTAGTCGTAGCAGCAGCTATGGGAACTGTAGTAGCAATGACTAAAGAGCTTTATTCTTCATGTGTGCTAAGGTGGATTCACTCAGGGTGAACAGCCCCTGGGGACACAGCGCTGCTCTATTTTCACCTTATAAACCAAAGTAGTGATGGCCGTAGTTGAGTTTGTACCTAGGTTAAAGCATTCCCAGGAATCTAGGCTGTTCTAATGTTAATCTAGGTTTCTGTATTACTCTATGAAATAGTAAGAGAGTTATCTATCTCATTCCCAAATTTATTCTTAGCTTAGGGCCAAAGTACAAATGGAATTCCATTTACTAAACGTCTAAATATTTAAATGTTATAAATCAAGCTAGTAGGGATTTCCCTGGTGGTCCAGTGGCTAAGACTCCCACCCACTGCAGGGCTCCCGGTTTGATCCCTGGTCAGGGAACTAGATCCCGCATGCTGCAACTAAAAGATCCCGCGTGCCGCAGGATCTTCTAAGACTGGGCGCGGCCAAATAAATAAATAAATAATTTTTAAAAATCAAGCTAACAAACGGTTTTGTTTTGTTTTGTTTTGTGGTACGCGGGCCTCTCACTGTCGTGGCCTCTCCCGTTGCGGAGCATAGGCTCCGGACTCGCAGGCCCAGCGGCCATGGCTCACGGGCCTAGCCGCTCCGCGGCATGTGGGATCTTCCCGGACCAAGGCACTGAACCCGTGTCCCCTGCATCGCAGGCGGACTCTCAACCACTGCACCACCAGGGAAGCCCCAAACTTTTTAAAAATATATATATATATTTATTGACTTGGCCGCACCGCGTCTTAGTTGTGGCATGCGGGATCTATTTCCCTGACCAGGGATCGAACCCGGGCTTCCTGCATTGGGAGCACGGAGTCGTAACCACTGGACCACCAGGGAAGTCCCCAAACTGTTAACTAAAATACATACTATCACCTACATTGACAAAAAGACCAGGTTTGAATTTGGAATTTTTGCAGTCTTTGGAGCTCCTTACCAGAATGTGGTGGTGCAGGAAAACTGCATTATAAATAAATGCACCATGTTTTTCTTTTGTGATAGGATCAAGCAAAATAGAATACATCAGAATTGTGTATTTGCAGGGAGCAAACCTCTAGTGGTACTACAAATGGTGAATTTTTTTAAATTTTAATTTAATTAATTTATTTCTTGGCCATGCTGTGAAGCATGCAGGATCTTAGTTCCCCAACAAGGGATGAAACCTGTGCCTCCTGCAGTGGAAGCATGGAGTCTTAACCCCTGGACCGCCAGGGAAGTCCCTTGTGTATGTATATATCTTCCTCCTTCATTAAATAAATAGGAAAAATTTTATTATGATGTCTAATGAATTTAATGGGATTATTTCTGATTTTTTATATTGGGTCGGCCAAAAAGTTCATTCGGGTTTTTCCCATAAGATGGTACAAAAACCCGAACGAACTTTTTGGCCAACCCATACTTGACTATTCTTTAATTAATCTCAAAAGCCTAACCCCAAAGTTTGATATATGCCCACTTACATATATGCAGAGAGAACACCATGCCTTGTATAATATTTCTTATTTCACAAATAACTTACAATTTTAGCTACATATTATATTGTATTTTTGCTATTTAAGGAAAAAGAACCAACACATTATTTATTATCTTGTTTTTCATTACTTAAAAAATTGAATAAATCAATTGTGACGGGTCATATCATTTTAACTTTTAATTTGTAAGTCTCACCTGCACATGAATGTTTGTAGCAACTTTATTCATAATCATTAAAAACCAGAATCAACCTTCAGTAGGTGAAATGAAAAACAAAGTGTGGTATATCCATACAATGAAATATTGTTCACAGACAAGAAATAAGCTCTCAAGCCACAAGACTTGGGTGAACCTCCTTGAACATGTATCGCTAAGTGAAACAAGTTAGCCTGAAAAGGCTACATATGTATGATTTTAATTATATGACATTCTAGAAAAGGCAGAACTACAGAGATAATAAGAAGATCACTGATTGTCAGTTGTTTGCGGGGAGGAAGAGAGGATGGAAAAGAGGAAGCACAGAAGATTTATAGTGTGGTTAAACTATTCTGCATGATACTGAAATGGTGGATACATGGCATTATGCATTTGTGAAAACCCGTAGAACTATACAGCACAAGAATGAAACTTAATGAATACAAATTAAAAAGAAAATCATTTAGGAGGTCAGGGAATCCCAGGAAAAACCCAGACTATGACAAGAGAATATAACCGTAACCTCAATTTAAATACATATTTTTGTTACAGACAGTGTTATGATGATGAAAAATATTTTCAAGCATAAACATATAGTATATTAGAATAAAATTCTGTCTGGAAGTTATTTCAAAATGGAAATGTAAGCTTAAAAAAAGACATTAAATTTTCAACTTCAAAGAAGAGCTTGTTTATTTTATAATTTTTTTAAATGGATGATGGTAGGTATCGAACTGTTATAGATTTAGTTGGATGTTTAAAGTGATGTAACAGTTTTTTGTGGGGTTTTTTTGCGGTATGCGGGCCTCTCACTGCTGTGGCTTCTCCCGTCGCGGAGCACAGGCTCCGGACGCGCAGGCTCAGCGGCCATGGCTCATGGGTCCAGCCGCTCTGCGGCATGTGGGATCTTCCCGGACCGGGGCACGAACCCGCGTCCCCTGCATCGGCAGGCGGACTCTCAACCACTGCGCCACAAGGGAAGCCTGATGTAACAGTTTTAATTTAAAATATCAATATATATAAATGCTGGACTATGTAGATGTTAGAAATTAGATGCTTTGTGTCTATTTAAACTTAAAAAAAATGTTTGATGCCAATGAAAAAAGGTGAAGAGGTGACGTAGCTTTTCACAATTCTTTTAGAGGGTCCATGAGCAAAAGAGTTGGAAGTTCAACATCCTAGACAGCATCTTACATGATGTTCTGCAGGACTTGGCAGACTTCTGTGAAGGGCCAAATATTAATAGTATATATTTTAGGCTTTGTGGGCCTGATGGCCTGTGTCAAAACTGCTCAGCTCTGCTATTGTAGTATGAGAGTAGCCACAGACAGTTTGTAATGAATGAGTGTGGTTGTATTCCAATAAAATTTATCTGTGGGCACTGAAATTTGAGTTTTGTACACATTTTATTTCAGAAAATATTATTCTTCTTTTGATTTTTTTCAACCATTTAAAAATATGAAAATCATTCTTAGTCCACAGGGTGTGTAAAAACAGAAGTCAGGCCAGATTTGACCTGAGAGTTATAATTTGTTGATCCCTAATTTACAGTAATTTGGTAAAATAGTTTTACAAATTAGTGAGTCAGTAGTCTCAAAGTTAGACTGTAATCTGTCTCACATTTGCCAAAGCAAAGTCCTATATCCTTGAGGTCTTAAGCAAAATTATTCACAAATGTATAAAGTTAAACATGAAAGTTCTTCTATTGCCAATAATGCCATTCCCCAGAGGCAACCTCTGACTTCAAATATTCAACTGTGCAGTCACACACACAAATACAACATATGTGGTTTTAAAGAAACTATATATAAATGTATATGGATTTTTTAAAAAAGGGACAACATATATGTTGTGCTGCAATTTGATTTTTCAGTTTACAATATATTTTCAACATCTTTCCTAGTCATTATTTTTAACAAGAATTCTTGAAACTTAGTCGACATTTGAGTCATTTCCAATTTTGAAATGATAAGCAATGAGCATCTGTATATATCTCTGTCTCTATCTCTCTCTCTATCTCTATATCTATATATGTTTGTACACATGGATGAATATTTCTGTAGGATAGATTCCTAGAAGCAGTATTACTGGATCAAAGATATCCACACTTTTATGTTGATGGGGTCATCCAAAAGTTTATCTTAGGGTTTCTCAACCTTGGTACATTTAGGGCCGGATAATTCTTTGTTGTGGGGCTGTACTGCACATTGCAGGATGTTTAGCAGCATCTCTGGCCTCTACGCATTAGATGCCAGTAGCATCTCCCCTGTTGTGACAATCAAAACTGTCTCTCGATATTGCCAAATGTCCCCTGGAAGGGAGGGGGGGCAAAATCATCTTGGGCTGAGAACCACTACCCTGGACACTTGTTTTTCTTTTTTCTTTAATTTCTTTTTCTCCCTATCCCCCTTTCAACAACTTATCATGTTATCCTTCCTTTAAAAAGGAAAAGTGCTTAAAGGAATTTGTGACTTAGTGTATATCACCCCTCTGTTATGGGATAAATTGTGTCTCCCAAAATTCATGTGTTGAAGTTCTAACCCCCAGTACCTCAGAATGTGACTGTATTTGAAGATATGGTCTTTAAAGAGGTTATTAAGTTAAAATGAGATTGTAAAAATGGACCCTAATCTAATATGACTGATGTTCTTATAAAAAGGAGAAATTTTAACACAGAATTGTACAGAGGGAAGACCATGTAAAGATTGGGAGAAGGCAGTCATCCACAAGCTAAGGAGAGAGGCCCCAGAAAACAGCCCTGCCAACACCTTGATCTTGGACTTCTAGCCTCCAGAAATTGTTTTCTGAAAATAAACTTCTGTTGTTAAAGTCAGCCAGTCTGTGGTACTTTGTTATGGCAGCCCTGGCAAATTATTACACCTTCCCAGTGTATTTGAATTTTAAATAAAGAATGAATGAAAAAGGCAATGACTTATCCAAAGGTATAACTATCTAACAATGGGATATGGTGGGGGAGATAACTTTTCTGAGAGGATTCAGATCATTCTATGTAGATTTAAACATGGGATTGGCTCTATTCAACCTCTTTTCTACAGCAGCTTCTCTGATGAACAATTAGTAACTTCTGTAATCTCAATGTCAAATTTCTTTCATTAAACAAAGATAATATCAATTCAAAAAAATAAGAGCAAGGCAAGCAATGATTAGAGATCAGAAGAAATGAAATGATTTAGGGAGAGTGAAGTTTGTTGTTTAAAAAAACACTATATATGTTTTTCTTTTTTTTTTTTTGGCCGTGCCCCACAGCTTGCGGGTTCTGAGTTCCCCAACCAGGGATGGAACCCTTGCCCCTGCAGTGGAAGCACAGAGTCCTAACCACTGGACTGCTAGGGAATTCCAAAAAAAACACTATATTTTTAATTGCACAAATGATATGTACAATGTAGAAAACCCAGACCAGGCAAATATGCAAAGAAGAAGAAAATAAAAATCACCTGGAATCCCACCATCCAAAGACGATCACTGTTAAATATTGTGGCATAAAGACTCCCAAACTTTTTTCAGTAGTACGTATATATGGATGGATGTATAGATAGATAGAAATACACATACATATCGACACACACATATATATCTCCCAAATGGGATCCTACCATAATACTTATTTTGTCTGCTTTTTTTCTTATTCAATGATATATTGAGAACATTATTCCATGTCAGTAAATATATTTCTTTTTCTTTTTCTTTCTTTTTTTTTGGCTGTGTTGGGTCTTCGTTGCTGTGCACGGGCTTTCTCTAGTTGCAGTGAGGAGCAGGGGCTACTCTTCGATGCGGTGCGCAGGCTTCTCCTTGCGGTGGCTTCTCTTGTTGTGGAGCACGGGCTCTAGGTGCGCAGGCTCAGTAGTTGTGGCTTGCGGGCTCTAGAGCGCTGGCTCAGTAGTTGTGGCGCTCGGGCTTAGTTGCCCTGTAGCATGTGGGATCTTCCTGGATAAGGGATCGAACCTGTGTCCCCTGCATTGGCAGGCGGATTCTTAACCACTGCGCCGCCAGGGAAGTCCCAGTAAATATATTTCTGAAAATGGTTATTAATAGCTGCTTTTGTTGAACTAAGTAGAGCCACAGGAAAATGATGAAATTAAAAGTAAGTCAGTCTCCAAAAGGTGTCTCCCAGTCACAAGGGAAACTAGAAGACAGATAGCAACAACATTCTTTACTTGAGGAAATCACAAAATGCTGAAGAAAGAAAAGGATGAGGTCACAGGAAAGACTAAGAGGAGGAGATATTGTACAGGATGTGGAAAAGACAAATTTACAGCTCTCGTCTAGCTAAGCCCAGTGTTTCCCAGCTTTGCCAGCAGAGAAGCATAGCTCATCCCCCCAGTTCACTACAGGATGTGTCCACTGTCTATTGAAAACCGCTCCCTTTGAAAAAGCAATGAAACCTCCCAGTGCCATCCTTGACCTGCCCTCTGCAATATTTCCCTGGGGAATCTGATATCAGGGTCTGGCCAGCACACACAGCCTGTATGTCAATTAGGAAGAGGGCTCCCCCTCTGCTGGCCCTTCCTCCAGACACTGCAGCCCTAGAGTAGGGCACAGGACTTTCGAGGATAACATCGGTTGGTTTCAGACCCTACTCTGGCCCTTGGCCAGGTAACTTTGTGCAGAGCGATACCTCACACGATGGCCTTGTCTGAAACGGTCCCACTCACCCATTTAAACTTCCACAGGGCACAGGCAAAAATAGTCTTAATCTTCCCATCCCATGCTGTCATCCTGGCCAATTCAAGAACTTCTCTGACTCCCCCACTCCTAGTTTCTCTGAACTAGGCCAGAGGCACAAAAGCCATCATACAGGTCCTTGCTCCATAATAATAAATTATAGCTACAATTTTTTAAGTGTTTAGATCTGTACCAGATCCTGTGCTAAGTGCCTTGCATGCATTATTTTATGCTCACAATAAAACATTATTTTCTCCATACATCTATGAAGAAGTATGTTCAATGACTACTCCTACTTTACAGATGAGATTACCGAGATCTGAGAGAGTAACTTGACTGAGCTAATGCCACAGATAATGAGTAGCAGGGACTCAATTCTGGTTGGTCTGCTTCCCACAAACATTTCCTGTGCATCTTCTCTGTGAAGAGCAGTGTGCTAAAAGCAAGAGAAAGAGGCATAAGGAAGTCCTTTGCTCGAAGGAGTTTACAGTTTAGGAAGTTTAAGAAGGAATCTGATATATAATACACCAATACATGCACAATGTGCTAAAGCAATGTGAAAGGGCCAAAGTTCTCCTGTGACTAGGGAGATGGGAGAGCCTTTGGGGAGGAGATGGAATGTGAAATGGGCTTTAATAAGGGTACTTATTTTTATTTAAGATTTTTTTGATGTGGACCTTTTTTTTTCCTCCGTACGCGGGCCTCTCACTGTTGTGGCCTCTCCCGTTGCAGAGCACAGGCTCTGGACGCGCAGGCTCAGCGGCCATGGCTCACGGGCCCAGCCGCTCTGCAGCATGTGGGATCTTCCCGGACTGGGGCACGAACCCGTGTCCCCTGCATCGGCAGGCGGACTCTCAAGCACTGCGCCACCAGGGAAGCCCCATTTTTTTTTTTTAATCACAAACATTTATTACTTTCCCCAAAGCAGTTTGAAAAACATTTGGGAGGCAATGTAGAAGGCCCACTAAGTAGAATTAAAAGGCTTCTTTCTTTCCTTTTTTTTTTGAAATATAGTTGATTTAAAAGGTTGTGCTAGTTTCTGGCGTACAGCAAAGTGATTCTGATATATACATATTCTTTTTCAGATTCTTTTCCATTATAGGTTATCACAGGTATTGAATATAATTCCCTGTGCTAAACAGTAGGACTTTGGTGTTTATCTATTTTATATACAGTAATGTGTATATTAATCTTTTTTTTTTTTTTTTTTTTTTTTTTGCAGTATGCAGGCCTCTCACCGTTGTAGCCTCTCCCGTTGCGGAGCACAGGCTCCAGACGCCCAGGCTCAGCGGCCATGGCTCACGGGCCCAGCCGCTCCACGGCATGTGGGATCCTCCCAGACCGGGGCATGAACCCACGTCCCCCGCACCGGCAGGCAGACCCCCAACCACTACGCCACCAGGGAAGCCCCTGTATATTAATCTTAATCTTAATCTCAAGATCCTAATTTATCCCTCTTCTCCCCTTTCCCCTTTGGTAACCATGTTTGTTTTCTATGTCTGTGAGTCTATTTCTGTTTTGTAAATAAGTTCCTTTGTATCATTTTTTTTAGATTCCACATAAAAGTGATATATGATCTTTGTCTGACTTACTTCACTTAGTATGATAATCTCTAGGTCCATCCATGTTGCTCCAAATGGCATAATTTCATTCTTTTTTATGGTATATATATATATATACACCACATATTCTTTATCCATTCGTTTTTGGACACTTAGGTTGCTTCCATGTCTTGGCTATTGTAAATAGTGCTGCTATGAACATTGGGGTGAATGTGTCTTTTCGAAATAGAGTTTTTGTCTTTTCTGGATATATGCCCAGGAGTGGGATTCCTGGATCATATGGTAGCTCTATTTTTAGTTTTTTAAGGACCCTCCATACTGTTCTCCATAGTGGCTGCACCAACTTATAGTCCCTCCTACAGTGTAGGAGGGTTCCCTTTTCTCCACACCCTCTCCAGCATTTATTATTCGTAGACTTTTTGATGATGGCCATTCTGACTGGTGTGAGGTGATACCTCATTGCAGTTTTGATTTGCATTTCTCTAATAATTAGTGATGTTGAACACCTGTTCATGTGCCTTTTGGCCATCTGTATGTCTTCTTTGGAGAAATATCTATTTAGGTATTCTGCCCATTTTTTTTTAAAGATTTATTTATTTTTATTTATTTATTTTGGCTGCGCTGGGTCTTAGCTGCAGCACACGGGATCTTCGTTGCAGCATGTAGGATGTTTTAGTTGCAGCATGTGGACTTCTTAGTTGTGGCATGCATGTGGGATCTAGTTCCCCGACCAGAGATCGAACCCAGGCCCCCTGCATTGGAGTGCTGAGTCTTACCCACTGGATGACTAAGGAAGTCCCTCTGCCCATTTTTTGATTGGGTTTTTTGTTTTTCTAATATTTAGCTGTATGAGCTGTTTGTATATTTTGGAAATTAAGCCCTTGTTGGTCACATTACAAATATTTTCTCTCATTACGTAGGTTGTCTTTTTGTTTTGTTTATGGTCTCCTTTGCTGTGCAAAAGCTTATACGTTTGATGAGGTCAAAAGGCTTCTTTCTTGAACTGAAGTTTCTCTCCTATTCTTGATCAAGTCTCTTGTTCTGAGTTCCAGAGAATATGGCAGGGGAAACCAGCAACATTGTTTCTCATCAAGGCCCAGTATAAACCCACATGTTGAGCTGCCTGTAGAGTTTGCAATTTCTTTTTTTTTTTTCTCTTAATCATTATTAGAGTATAGTTGCTTTACAGTGTTGTGTTAGTTTTTACTGCACAGCAAAGTGAATCACCTATATGTATACATATATCCCCTCTTTTTTGGATTTCCTTCCACTTTAGGTCACCACAGAGCATTGAGTAGAGTTCCCTGTGCTATACAGTAGGTTCTCATTAGTTACCTAATTTATACATAGTATCAATAGTGTATATATGTCAATCCCAATCTCCCAGTTCATCCCAACCCCCCTCCCATTGCCCCCTTGGTATCCATAGGTTTGTTCTCTATGCCTGTGTCTCTATTTCTGCTTTGTAAACAAGATCGTCTATACCAATTTTTTCAGATTCCACATATATGTGTTAATATACGATATTTGAGTGTTCCCTGGGAAGGCAAAATTGCCCCCACTTGAGGACCACTGTAATAGACCATGTGAGAAATTAAAAGTGTAGATGTGACACCTGGGTAGGGGTAAAATCGAAATGCTTTCTCAAGGGTTTGGATAGGAATGTGAGGAAGAAGATTGAGAGATCAAACAGAAACACAGAAAAGGCCCTAGAGGCCATGTAGTCTAACCTGCTCATAATTGCTTGCAAGGTTGTAAACTCTTTGGGAGGAAGTTTGGTAAAACCTATAATAATCACAAAAATTATCTTGCCCTATAATAATCACAAAAATTAAATTGACCCAGCAATTCCATTCCTGGTAATCTATCATAAATGTTTCAAATGAAGACAAGTAATCTTTATGTATAAAGCAACAATAGTTACATGGGGACAGTGACCATGTTCTCAACAATTGCACCCTCATGCCTACCACAGTGCCTGTTAATGAGAGGCCCAGATTTAAGAAGTCGATTTAAGGTTCAGAGGAGGTGAGTTTGAAGATTCTGGAGAGAGAAGTTGTAGCTAATAAAACAAAATCCCAGAGTGGGTGTGAAGGGCAGTTATCAAGAATACAGAATGGCCCCGGGGGCTTACCTGGTGGCGCAGTGGTTGAGAGTCCGCCTGCTGTTGCAGGGGACACGGGTTCGTGCCCCTGTCCAGGAGGATCCCACATTCCGCGGAGTGGCTGGGCCCGTGAGCCATGGCCGCTGAGCCTGCGCGTCCGGAGCCTGTGCTCCGCAACGGAAGGGGCCACAACAGTGAGAGGCCCTCTTACCACAAAAAAAAAAAAAAAAAAGAATGGCCCCGATTCCCCTGAGGAGGCGCAGGTCGGCCCCCTCCCCACCCCTGCCGCCCGAGTGAACTGGATTGACGAGGGACCAAAGTTCCCCTGGACCAAGACGCTGCGCGCAGCTCTTCCTAAACAGCATGGGCAGCTTGGAGAGAACACGTGGGACTCAGAGTTGGTCTCCCGCAGCAGCTCGGGGACACAGGAAATTTTTTGGATGGACGCTCAACTGCCACCAAAAACAGTGAGGATATCGCTCACCTCTGCATCTCCGGTGTCTAGAAGAGCGCCTGGCATATGGTCACCTCTCAAGACCTTCTGAAGTAGGATAACACTAGACGTGGACTCTAAAAAGAATCGTAGGCAGCCTGTATATATAGTGACGCTCCTCTGAGTCACTTTGACTGGAGAAACTTGGGTCACTTGGTTAAGCACAAGCCAATCATTGTGGCCAGGCCTTCCACAGTCTGGGAGCATTCACTGTGTTCTGCAGCACTTCTGGAGACCAAGTGAAGTCCCAGCACAGGATGAGGAAGTTCTTCAAAGGAAATTCAGTGTCTTTCGTCGCGGGGGCGGGGGTGGATGGCCGGGATGGATGCTGGGCAGGTAGAGTCAGCATATGTTCACTGAATATGGAATTATTAAGTCAGAAAATATTCCTTTCCAGTTTAATTAAGAAGTAGCCTTGGAGATGAACTTCAAGTTTGAGCTGGATTAAACTAGCAAAGATGAAGGGAAGAAAAAGGAAAGTGTGCATTTCCTTGCAGGTTGATCGTGTCCTCTGAAACGTGTCCCATGAAGGCAGGTGATAGTCTGTTTCGTTGTCTTGTCTATGATTGTTACTCCGATGCCATCGCAATGTCTGTCACTTACTAGTCAGTAAACATTTGTTAAATTAAAAAAATAAAATAAAATAAAGAATAAAAGTAGAAAAGTCTGTAGCTTCATTTTCAGAGAGAGCAATGACTGAAAATTTGTAATGGAGAGGGGAGGAAGGGAAGTTAGGCGGAGGAATTTAGGGCTTCAATCAGTCTGTAAAGAGACCCAGGTGGATCGAAATTTGAACCTAGAACTTTGCCTGAGGGCATTCCTTGAAACCAAGAATTGTGCGCTTTCTCATGCAAAGCTGCTGGGGAACGTGTTTTTCAGAAACGGGGACCTCCCGAGGAACACTTCAATTTGCAGACACTAGAAGGAAAAAGTTCAGTAGCTAACTTTCTTTCTCCTGGAGTCCTTGGCAACTTGATTTGTAAACTGCCCCCTAAATATGGAATTCGTGTTAATTTGGCAGGGACTCCGCCGCTCTAGCGGGAAGCCATGCATTGAATTAACATTTTCTAAAGGGGCCAGCCGGAGGCGCCGGCGGAAGAATGGTGGGCGGGGACAACCCAGAGGCGGCTGGAGGCCCACCCCTTTCCCAGAGTACACTGCGGAAGCCGACTGCCTGAGCCGGTTTCTCGCCATCTCCCGCTGGGCTCGGGAGAGGGTAGGACCATGGACGGGCTCCGGGCTAGCGCTGGGCTGCCGAGGCGCGGGCGGTTGAGGCGCCGGCGCCAGCCACAGCCACATAGCGGGTCGGTCCTGGCCCTGCCCCTGAGGCCCAGGAAGATCCGAAGGCAGCTGAGGAGAAGTGTCGCGTCCCGGATGGCCGCGCTGAGGGCCCAGGCGCTGCCGAGCGAGGACTCGGAGGACTCGAGGGTGGAGTCGATGGTCGACGATCGCAGGGACCCGCTGGCTGGAGGGGCGGCGGCCCTCTCGGATGTGACCCGGCGGGAGCCGTACGGCCACCTCGGGCCCGCGGAGCTGTTAGAGGCCTCGCCCGCGTCCCGATCCCTGCAGACTCCCCGCGCCCTGGTGGAGGCGCAGACCCCATCGGCGCGCTTGGTGGAGGCGCAGACCCCGCCGGCGCGCCTGGTGGAGGCATCCGCCCTGCCGGCACGCCTGGTGCAGGCCTCGGGCCCCCCGCCGCGCTTGGTGGAGACCTCGGCCGTGCTGTGCTCTGCCCAGCACTTGGCGGCCGCCCCGCCGTCCGTGGCTCCAGCGACGCTGTCGGGGCCGCAGGGGGAAAGCGCGGGTGGGGAGCTGCCCTGGGACTCCCCGCTGCAGCGCGTCTTGGCTGAGCTGAACCGCATCCCCAGCAGCCGGCGGCGGGCGGCGCGCCTCTTCGAGTGGCTCATCGCGCCCATGCCGCCCGACCATTTCTACCGGCGCCTATGGGAGCGCGAGGCTGTGCTGGTGCGGCGGCAGGACCACACGTACTACCAGGGTCTTTTCTCTACCGCCGATCTGGACTCAATGCTGCGCGACGAGGAGGTGCAGTTTGGGCAGCACCTGGACGCCGCGCGCTACATCAGTGGGCGGCGCGAGACCCTGAACCCACCCGGCCGCGCCCTGCCCGCCGCCGCGTGGTCCCTGTACAGGGCCGGCTGCTCCCTGCGCCTCCTCTGTCCGCAGGCTTTCTCCACCACCGTGTGGCAGTTTTTGGCTGTGCTCCAGGAGCAGTTTGGAAGCATGGCAGGCTCCAACGTTTACCTCACGCCCCCCAACTCGCAGGGCTTTGCCCCCCACTACGACGATATCGAGGCTTTTGTGCTGCAGCTGGAAGGTAGGAAACTCTGGCGGGTCTACCGACCGCGGGTTCCGACCGAGGAACTAGCCCTGACATCCAGCCCCAACTTCAGTCAGGACGACCTAGGAGAGCCGGTGCTGCAGACGGTGCTGGAACCTGGAGATTTGCTCTATTTTCCCAGAGGCTTCATTCACCAAGCCGAATGCCAGGATGGAGTGCACTCTCTGCACCTGACCTTGTCCACATACCAGCGCAATACCTGGGGCGACTTCCTGGAGGCCGTACTGCCTCTGGCAGTGCAGGCTGCAATGGAGGAAAATGTGGAGTTTCGTAGGGGACTGCCCCGAGACTTTATGGATTACATGGGGGCCCAGCATTCGGAGTCTAAGGATCCGCGAAGAACTGCTTTCATGGAGAAAGTGCGGGTCTTGGTTGCCCGCTTGGGACACTTTGCCCCTGTCGATGCTGTGGCTGACCAGAGAGCCAAAGACTTCATCCACGATTCTCTACCCCCAGTGTTGACTGAGAGGGAGAGGGCGCTAAGCGTTTATGGGCTCCCAATTCGGTGGGAGGCTGGGGAACCCGTAAACGTGGGGGCCCAGTTGACAACAGAAACAGAAGTGCACATGCTTCAGGATGGTATAGCTCGGCTGGTGGGTGAGGGAGGCCATTTGTTTCTCTATTATACAGTGGAAAACTCCCGAGTTTATCATCTGGAAGAGCCCAAGTGCTTGGAGATATACCCCCAGCAAGCTGATGCCATGGAACTCCTGCTCCGCTCCTACCCAGAGTTTGTGAGGGTAGCGGACTTGCCGTGCGACAGTGTGGAGGACCAGCTTTCCCTGGCGACCATGTTATATGACAAGGGGCTGCTGCTCACCAAGATGCCTCTAACCTGAACTAGCTACTCCTTGATTGCCAGAAACAAGACAGTAGTGATTCTCTCCTACCACCACCACTTTTTTGGGGGGGAAAATTCGTTCTTACCTTAATAACCATGACTGTGCTTACATTTACCTTTATGACTGCTTCAATGTCACACAACTCAGACGGTCTTCTAAGAAGCACCACCTCATCTAGGCACAAAAGTAAAAGCAGAAGTTGGAGGTGGAAGAAGGAGCTTGTTCTGAAGTAACCCTGATTCCTGATCGTTTGAGAGTACCAACTTCATCATCACCCTCAGGCTTCTGTGTACTGTGTGGCATTTGCTGTGTTACTCTGCTTGAGACATTAGAAGTTTTTATTTGGAATTTGCATCCTTCGTTTGAGTTCTCTTTCATCAGTTTGGGGGGAGGGTTGGGGTCAGTATCCTGTTTGTTACTGTGAGTCTGTGTGAAAGTTAGAAAAGTTATTAAAATGCCAGAGAATGTTTTCCTTTTTCTAGGGCTAGATTCTTATGTGGCATGGTCTGAAGAAACGTGGGAGGAGGGAGGTCGATAGGGAAAATCAACAGCTGAGGTGAAAGGTAACTTGGGACGGTTGTAGGATTGGGGCCAATTCTGCAACTTTGGGGGTAATTGATTCATTTTAATCATGTTACTCGAACCCCAAACAGCACAATCCTATTAGAAAAGTTTTGAGTATATTATGTTTTTAAAAGTGTATTAGGGTTTTGCTCAGTGCTTGCTTGCATCAGTGGCTGGCACTGCTCCCAAAGAGACAGAATGTCACCTAGTTGTGCTGTCATAGGCCTCAGTCAGCCAACTTGTAGCAAGCTGGCCATGAGGGAAGGCTGGTGTTCAAGTTACTTTCCACTCTCATTTTTTTCTGGCAGTTGGAAGAAACTTCCCCAAATCTGGCAAGTGAATATTCTCATGGTTGGTGGAAAAGAGCCTGGTGTACCAGAGAGAGCACTGGACTTGGAAGCAGAAGACCTGGGTTTGGGGTGGTGGCTGGTGGGCAGCTGGCTGAATGACCTGAGGCTGCTGCTGCGCCTGGGCACACTGATTTTGTAAGTATGTTTTGGTACAGCTTGATGTCTACACCTCATCATTTAGGTTGTATCTGGAACTTTTAAGATCCTTTCACCGTAACTGATAGGTTGAGTTATGTAAAGCTGAGAACTTTATGAAATCGTTTTTTTTTTAAAGTTGCAAAAGCGTAGATGTACGTATAATCTCACTTTCCAGAGGTAATATTACTATTCAAGGTTAAGCTTCAAGGATTTTTCTGAGTGCTTAACCAGACGTACACACGGCAGTTTTTTGTTTTGTTTTTCTAAGGCGTCCGTTTTTTGACCTAACTTTCAAATTGGTTCAGATAGAATTACATCATTCTTTTTTTAAGGGGCAGATAGCAAATCAGAGCCTGGGGGAGGGGGACAAGGAAACGATAACAGAAGGACTGAGAGGATGGTGGCCAAGAAGAAAAGAAAGTGTCCTTTCCTGGCTCTCATCCTACAGGGCTCACAACTAAGTCCCCAAACATCCAGTCATGAAAAAGGCTTGTTAAAGGAGTCAAGGCATAGGACTCACCCCTAGAAAACTTACCCTGAAAAGTTTCTTGGAGAAAAGTATGGAATTTCAGTGGTTTTTGCCCTTGTTTGGGTTGCATGTAAACACGTTTTGCTTCCTCCTTCACTTTTCCTATGACTGTCTCAATCTTGAATATTTTCTGTATCAACAGTTCCTTTTGGCTTAGTGTTTGAATCTGAATCAGAACAAGTGTTGAAAAAAACAACTATACTAGGCTGTAAATCATCAAAAAGCGTTAATAAAGTAGCACTGCATCATGCTTATTAGTATTAGGTGGTATGTAACTGCCTGAGAACATTGTTCTCTGGTGATATTGGTTGGACATTTTTCACATCTGTTATTGAAAAATTCACTTTAGCTTTTTGGACATGATGAAAGGAATCTGCTAAGAAATGCTTGCTTGATGTGAAATTGGTTTTGTGAATCATATGAAGAATCTTTTGCCTTTTTTTTTTTTTTTTTTTTTTTTTTGCGGTACGCGGGCCTCTCACCACCGTGGCCCCTCCCGCTGCAGAGCAACAGGCTCCGGACGTGCAGGCTCAGCGGCCATGGCTCACGGGCGCAGCCGCTCCGCGGCATGTGGGACCCCCCCGGACCGGGGCACGAACCCGTGTCCCCTGCATCGGCAGGCGGACCCCCAACTACTGCGCCACCAGGGAAGCCCTCTTTTGCCTTTTTAAAGTCCTTTTCCCTCGATTTTTCATCTCCTCTAACAGCTTTGAAAAATTAGAACCACCTGTTCAGCTAGAGTTCCTTTGGTGAAAGAGCCCAGATTAGGAATTAAGGAAAGTTTAGAAGGAAAAAGAAAATCTAGGGACCTCCCTGGTGCGCAGTGGTTAAGAATCCACCTGCCAATGCAGGGGACATGGGTTTGAGACCTGGTCCGGGAAGATCCCACATGCCACGGAGCAACTAAGCCCGTGCACCACAACTACTGAGCCTGTGCTCTAGAGCCGGCGAGTCACAACTACGGAAGCCCGTGTGCCTAGAGCCCATGCTCCTCAACAAGAGAAGCCACCGCAGTGAGAAGCCCGTGCGCCGCAACGAAGAGTAGCCCCTACTTGCAGCAACTAGAGAAAGCCTTGCGCAGCAACGAAGAACTAACACAGCCCAAAAAAATTAATTAATTAAAAAAAAAAATCTAGGGGGCCTATTCCAGTCCCTCATTCCTTCCTTATGCCTATCTGCAAAAAAGAAAGAACTTGAGTTTAGAGGATGGTGGGGGAAAAAAGGGAAGGAAAGGAAACAATATTTCAGAAACAGCTGATTTTGAGGGCTACTTGACAGGCCTAAGGGGGTTTTTGCTTTGTTTTACTTTTTACTAGTAGGATTTTATAATCCTATCTTGCACAGATGTATTTTGTATCTTCAAGTGAGATATTGTATCTGGGGCTGTAGAAAGTATTTCTGTGTTGGGGAAGAGGGTACGTACATGCTTAGGGGGAAAAAGGGGTCTGAGGAACCCTTGAGAGCCCTGAATTTTTTCTTGAAAACATAGCTTGTACTTATCTACCCTGTTCTTGATCTTCTGAAGCATTTCTTGGTTTCCTTCATTTTCTAAGTTGAGTATCTTCATTGCATGGTGAATTTCTCTGAAAGGTAAGAAGGACTTCTTAGGCTGTTCTTCCTATCCTTAAAGCATGGAGGTGGAAAATACAGGACTTGGAATCAGACAAGAATCCTAAGTTCCAATCCTAACTGCAGTTTTGCTGAGCTTTATTTGCAAAAATTGTATGATGCTTAGCTTGTAGGGGTGTTCTGTAGTTTTTGAGATGATATACTTGAAGGTACTAGTAGATATTATTTATTGAACACCTTTATGACAGGTACTAACATGTTATCTCATTACTCATCACCACAGACCCATAAGGCAGAGTGCCGTCTGCGTTTGATACATGAAAAAATGGGCTCAGAGAATTTAAGTAACTTACCCAGACTCACAGAGCTAGCACATGTCTGAGCTGGGGTTCAAATCCTGGTCTTTTTGACACTAAAGCCTATCGTCACTAAGTAGGCACTTGATAAATGTTAGTTGAATAAAAAAAACCACCTGGGATGATGAACAAGTATGTAAACTACATGAGCTTGACTTTTAATCTAATTCAGGCCAGTTTTTCTGTTACCCACTTGCTCAGTAGATGAATGGCCCAGGTGAGCCTGTGCTTTTTACAGCCATTAAGCAGCCTGGAAAGGCAGGCACATACTCTGTTAACAAGGTTGGGAGAGTTGGCAGTAAAAGAGGTCACAGCAGGAACCAGAGGGTTAGTGCTTACTTTAGAACAGCATCATGGTTCTCTAGGAGCAGCATGTCTAGGAAGGTGTCCCTGACTCGGTCTCCTTGAAGTTTGAGGGCTAGGATGCTACGGCAAGCCTCTAGTCGTACACCTGGTGATTCTTCATAGTGTATAGCCCAGAGCAGGGAGTCTATCAGTTGGGGATTCACGTGGCCAATTTGTCCCAAAGCTGCAGAGATTAGAGGGCAGCGTGTTCCACTGTCACTTAAGATTGAGCTTGCTATATCCTAGCATCCAGAAATGGCCTTATTAATAAATAATAATAATAAGGTATAGGCAACCACTTGCAATTATTTAATTTGCAATTAAATATTGCAAATACTAAACTAAGTATTTTGTCTTTACCTTCCCTTTTAGATGACAATTACCATTAGAATTTTAAGAATGGGTTAGAATAGGACATTATCCCCAAAGAATTCCCAGAAAGGGGGGGGGGGGTATTCCACGCCATCCTTGTCCATTAGGATGTGAGAATATATTAATTTACCTATTTATCTAGGAATGAGATATGGGATAGATAACTCAGAAGACCAACCTAGTCAAGGCAGGGTAATGGGGAAAGAAGGCACAATTACTTCACAGCTTAACCCAGGGCAGATTCTTAAAGGGACCTGCCAGACTGTCAGAGAGAAACAATGCCAAAAATCCCTAAAAAGAAACTCTAGGAAATTTGAGGGCAGGATTTTAGGTTTGTAGCAGTCTTGAATCTGGTCTGACTTTTACAGAGTCCTATGGTTGAAACCTCCAGAGAAAGCAAGTATATCCAACAGTGGATACCTACTTGGAACTCATACCTAACTCTGTTGGCAGGGATTGTCCTTTCAGCCCTTTGCCTTAAAGCGTTTGACATAGACCTAGACGCCTTAACTAAAAATTAAAAAGAACAAGAAAATAATCTTTAATTTCTCAGGCAAGGAACTTCTGAGAAGCTGTGATTATCCCCTCCCTTACGCTCTACTCTCTTCCTAAAGAGGTTCTGGGGATCATCTATACTAAAATACGGGAAGGTTGAGGAGCTGGGGCCACTCCTGTAATACCTCGAATGGCAAAGGCCTTGATTTTCCAGCAGGGATCTCTCTGTGTGAGATTCAGAAGGCATTCAAGGACCTGGGATGGATAAAAGGCAGTGCTGAGTGGAGAGAATCAGAGCAAGAATGAACCAGAGACAGGGACCCCTCTTGTCTAAATGTGCTTTAACTGGAAAAGTGGCCCTCTATCAAATCTAGTGAAAAAATGAGCTGGAGCCAGAAGTACTGGCTTGGGCGCAGAGTGCTCTTATCTCCTGTCTGTAGATTGATTTTCCCAGCTCACAGATCTATGGCCATATAGGCTTCTTTTGAATACCTCCATCAGGTTTTCCACTAATAACTAGGGATTATAACTCGATTCACTGGAGTCGATCCCTAAGCCTATCAGCACCCATGTAATGAGAAGCTAGTTAACTGAGGTGAGAACAGGATTCAGGGGTGTGCTCTAAAGTGAAGTCTAGGCTGGCTTGGAGCTAAGTGTGGTCCAAACTGTTGGTGTGGCCTATATATCTCCTCACCTTCCTGGTTCTGATCTCTCATTCTGTGTCCCCACAGAATGGTGAGTATGCTATGTACGAATGAAGCACAGGGTAATGCCCTCTTGGGTTGATCAGGTAAGATGGGTACATGTCTCCTTGACTCACCATATTATCGTGGATCTGCAGGGCACCAGCAGCCAAACAAGCTGCCTGCCGAACTGCCGTGAAGTCATCAGAGAAGCAGTTCAGAAAGCTTGGGAGAAGCTTGGCGGTCATGAGCTTGAGCCCACGAATCAGGGAGAGGGCTTCCACACGCTCCTGGGAGTTTCCTTGGCCCAGCTTGACTCTGTAAGGCACAGGTGCTTTTATTTTCCCTCCTTAAACTTTTGGTCCCTCTCCCTACGCCCACCCCCAGTGCCCTCAGGATAAAATCCAACTTCTGTAGGCTCTCCATTATCCATTCCCACCCTTTCCTACTTAGCCTTATGCACATTAATTTAAGTTTCACCAGGTAGAGAGACCTCAACTGTTTTATTTACTTGAATCCCTATTACCTAGAGTATGCTAGGCGCTAAACTCTGTTGAATGACTGAATAAAGGAAACTTTAAACATGGATCTCTTGCTACAGTCAAGTTCTCTTCCCCACTGCCCTCACATGTGCCATGTTCATTTCTGTATTTGGCTCCCAGTGTGGAAGGTCTTACCTTCTCTCTGCCTACGTAGTCTTACCCATCCTTCATGAAACTTGACTTTGCTAGGCATTTGTGTATCTTGCCTGTATAATCAGAATCATGGCATACATCTGAACTCTCAAACATCTAAAACAGTGCCTAACACCTAGCGGGCATTCAATTAATGACTCTTCCCTTAGCTACATTGTTAGTGTCTGTAGGGGCTGTTAATGTTTTATTTTATTAAAAACAAAAAAATTCTGCAATGGGATCTATACAATGCTGAGCAGACAGAGCAGCTTAACAAATGCTGGCTGGCTGGAGCCCAGGCTCCCTGGACGCTTTTAAGAATAAAAAAGCTTCTTTCTCCATGTTGACAAGGTCTTACCTGATTGTGTCATGCACCTCTTTCCCAAGGCTCATTTGCCCCAGAGCTTGGGCAGCTGCTTGTCTCACTTTCTTATTCCAGTCACCCAACATCAGCTGGATCAACTTATGTTTCACATCCTACACAGAGGTGTAATAATTAGCTACCATTTATTACCAAGTCAATTTTGTACTTGGCACTGTGCTAATAAGTATTTCTACCTGTCACGTAATCCTCCCAAACAATCCCATAAGGCAGATATTACCATTTATAGGTGACAGAATGGAGGCTTAGATTTCTTGCCCAAGGTTAACCTGCTGAGTGCTGGAGCCAGGACTCAGACTCAGGCCTGTTTTTGAAGCTTATGCTTTATTTATTCATAAATTTATTTTATTTATTTATTTGTTTATTTATGGTTGTGCTGGGTCTTCGTAGCTGCATGCGGGCTTCAGTAGTTGTGGCTCATGGGCTCTAGAGTGCAGGCTCAGTAGTTGTGGTGCACAGGCTTAGTTGCTCCGCAGCATGTGCGATATTCCCAGACCAGGAACTCGAACCCATGTCCCCTGCATTGGCAGGTGGATTCTTACCCACTGCGCCACCAGGGAAGCCCGAAGCTCACGCTTTAAACTACTGTATTATATCTGTACTTGAGACTCTTAAAATTTGAAAGTGATACATTAGTAGGGTGACCAACTCATTCCAATTTGCCTGGGACTTTTCCTGGGTTTAGTACTGAAAGTCCTATGTACTGGACAAGCTAGGACAGTTGGCCACCCTATGTGTTAGTACATCTCTCAAAGGGAAAGGGACGAAGATTACTAGTTGGTGATTATGTAATGTGCCCAAAGCTATTCTCCCTGCCTGAAACATCTCGCTTTTCCACCCCTATCTGATACCTGATGTTTTCCTGTTCTTTTAGGATTGAACTCAAAAAGCATCTCCTCAGTGAACTCTCCTCTGCCTTCTGTAAGCAATAGGAAATCCCCATAATACTCTACAGCTACTTCTGTTATCTTTGCATCCCCAGTGGTAGCATGCTGCCCAGCATGTAGGATGTGGTCAGAAACTGCTTGCTTACTGAATGAGTGAAAGGACTGATGGACATATTGCTTAACCCCAGCAGTCTGATGTGAAGTTCTCATCTTTACCCCGTCCCCTGCTTGCTCTGCATGGCTTTTTACTTTCAGTTGGCCATCCTGAGTAACAAGTGCTGAGGAGGTGAATGTACAAATTAATCAGATGTTGTTAAAATGGTGTTGTTAAATTCAGGTTCTGATTGAATTGACCAGAGGTGAGATTTTTCACTTCCAGCAAACTCCCGGGTGATACCTATGCTGCTGGTCCAAGACTTTAGCAGCAGGGTACTACTATGGCAGTCGAGGCAGAATTAACCCAGACTAGAATTATACTGATTACACTGAATGGCCAGGTTTTGTGCTTCCCACATCAAAATGTGAGGGTCAGGATGGAGGGTGCTCTCTTCTCGTGGGAATGGCAGTGTTCTGGGCCATTTTGGAGTTACTTAGTGTTATAAGGAAAAGACAGTGGCACATAGGAAGAAGGGAAAAATCCCATTTGGACAGCTGAAGTTGATTTTAAAATAATGGCAAGAAGGAGGTCAGGTGAAAGCCTAAATGATGGTCAGGGTTTCCCGTGCCTGGAAGTCTTTTTTTCAGTTCTGTCCCAAGTCTTGCTCAGCTGACCCACACTCCTTCCTTCACAGAACTTTAACTGATGGGTTCAGCCCACACTAATCTCTCTCTGAAAAGTTTTGAGTACATTACATTTATCACTTGTTCTTGAATCATTTGTGTATGTTAGTCTTGTTACTCTAACTCTAATGTCAGGTTTTTGAAAGTAGGGACAGTATTGACTGATACTTATAAAAGTACCTTGATGTGGAGGCAATGTCAAATTACTATAAAAGTTTCTAAACTTTTCTCTTTTTTTTTTCTTGCTTACTTCATTGTAGGTAGGTTACAAACAGTTTGTGGACTGCCACCAGGCTGAGAAGCAGTGTCTTAAGTAATAGAACGATATGCTGGCATTTGAAGAGAATTATGGGTTAGGAGTAAGAGGTAGCAGTATGGGAACAGAGATCTGTGTGGCAAGAATGGGATACTAGATAGCAGCAAAAAGTGGAAGAGCTCCCTAGCTCAGTTTTTTTATTATTATTTTTGCGGTACGCGGGCCTCTCACTGTTGTGGCCTCTCCCGTTGTGGAGCACAGGCTCCAGACGCGCAGGCTCAGCGGCCATGGCTGCCACCAGGGAAGACCCCTCCTAGCTCAGTTTTGCTTAGACTTTCTGTCCTGGAAACACAGGAAGAGAAGGCTTACCACATTGACATTTCCACCAATCTGGGAGAGAGCTCGGCAGGCTACAATCCGGTCTTTCCATTGATGGCTATTCAGCTCCACGGCAAGCAGGGTATGTATCAGGGTCTGAGGAAATGGAAGACGTGTATGGATATCCAAGATCACTTTTAGAGATGATGGGGCCTTGAAGAAGTTATATCCTAACCTGGCATCCAGCATAGTTAATGTCACAAACACATGAGATGCCCGTTGCTAGCAAAGGAGAGTGGGTTTACAATGAGGCACTCTTCCATCCAAGCCAACTGATTTCTGGGGAACAATATACAGATTTAGTAATCTGAACAGAAAATTCCTAGGACCTTCTCTTCTTAATTTAACTATCTTTCCCCCTAAAATGATTTGTATATGCCTCAATCTGTGAGTTTCACATTTCTACTGGAAGTAAACAGAATTGTAGGTCTGTGTAGTTTTCAGTGGTAAACTTCTAGCAGAAGCAAATTCTGCATATCACAACTTTCCTTGCCTACACAGTTAAAAGCCATCTGCAGCCTACTTTTCTCACCTTTCTCAGCTAGCTGTTGTCACTCTTCCTTGTATACACGCTGGTTCACCCACACTTAGTCCGGTTTTACCTGTGCTTGAGATGATCCCTATCCAACCACCTGCATTTTCAGTTCCTTACATGCACCGACCTCAAAGACCCAATTGTTCCCCCCAAACTCGGTTTCTTTCTCTGACCCCGTAATGGACACATACTGTCTTTGCACTTAGATGGCTCAAGAGCATACAAGACTGTTGCTCAGTGTCCTCATTCTTCTTGTTAAACAGCTGATGGAGGATCCTCGTAATCACGGGGTAAGTGGCAGCACCTTCCAGAGCCAGGCACTGAGCTGCAGCCCAGCTGTCCACGCTATTACCTGCCACAGTGGGGTGAAAAAGGAGTCCAGAATGGCGATCTCTTCTCCCCACAGAGAGAGCAGCCTTTGGGTTGGTACACAAGGCTGCTACCTGCCTGATATCTCACTTCCCTCTGCCCCCTGTCTCAAAATTCAATCCTTATTTAAATCATATTTAAATGGATTGTATCAAGGTTCTAAATATAGACTGAAAATCTTAACCTGCAAAGTCAAATCCTAATATGTTTTTGTTAGGTAACAGCAGGAAGGCACTTCCCGGCCTGGGTGAGAGATACAGTTGTCCCCCTCACTAGAGATTGGGAAGTCTGGAGTGGAGGCTTTCTTAAGACAGATGAATTAAATCGTTGAGTATCTCCATGCCGAAGGCCAAACTGGTCAGCCAGTTGTCCTCCACCCCTGCCGCCACGCAAGGAGCAGGTACATCTTTCAGACAGAGCATTTGGGCACCTTGGGCCTATCATCTGACAGAACCTTTCTGCTTGTATTACTCCAGCAATGCTTGTGGACAATGCCTGTAAGTTCATGTGCAAAAATGGAAGCAAGATGTGTTCAAGTAGTGATTTAAAAAATTTTTAGAACGTATTCTTTAATATTACATTATCTTTTCAATTGAAAATCTGGTTTATGAAAGGGGACATGGTTTCTGTTCAAATGCACTTATGAAACGTTTAGCCCAGGTACCACTAGGTGGCAGTGTACCTATTTTGTAAAGTACCTGGGAAGAACAAATCTCTGAGTATCTAAATGGAAGCCCAGACCCAATACAGTAGACATCATAGAGCATGATGGTGGAGAGGAAAGGATTAGGAAAAGCTGATGGTGAGGTGTGCTCTCTTTACCCCATATTTCCAGGTCAAAAGTAAGAAGGAGTTACTCACCCTTCAAAAGGGCAGTCTGCATGATTTCCCGGGCAAGAAGATTATCTGACTGCATGGCATATTGGCATACTGCTGCTGCCATCCGCACACTGGCGTTCTTGTCACAAAGAGCAGCCTTTAGGGGGGCCTGTAGAACCTCTGGCAAGTCCTGGATAGGTGGAGCTTTGACGGTTTCCTTGTCTGTGATCAAAAGAAAGCCAGTAAGAGGGTGCTAGCTAGCCCCTTTGCTTTCCTCTGAAACAGAACTTGTTCCTGTAGTCACATGGTGGCCAACCTCAGTCTCAGTTGCACATGCTTACTGCTTCTTAATATAATTAGAGTTTAGCTGAGCCCCTACAATGGGCAGGATTTTAAGGCTGACTTTTGTGCTGGGTATTCCTGTTCCCAATCCTTTATCATCTGGCCTCTACAGAGCTATATTCAAGCCAAAGGAGAATGTTTCCAGCTAGACTATGGTGACCATCACCATTAGTTTTAGTGATGAAAATCAACCTATTTAAATATTTTTGTATTTTTAATAATAATAGCAAATATATTTAGGTAGTGCTTTGCTGCTTATATGGTGTTTCATATTCATTATCTCATTCAGTCTTCTAACCCTCATTGAAGTAGGCAAGGCAGGTATGACTGCAGAGCTCACCTGAAATATGTGTATTGCAGGAGTCCTTTCAGGTTTAACTACACAGTCTCACAAGACTATCATAGGCCACGCATGGCACTAATCTTTGGAAGGAAATAGGATGGAAGCATAGTTTGCCAACAGGACAGCATCAGGCGTTCCTTTTGGCAAGAGTTCTTGAGGTGGTTTGTCTAGCATTCCATAGAGCCTTCTGGGGACAGTTCAGGAGCATGGAATCGATCCCCAGGTATGTGTCTTATGTTCCACCAGAGTTATTATCTCTTTTATAGAACAACTCCATAGATATAATTCCAAGGTCCTCAAAGGGCATGCTTTGACAAGTTACAGCATTCATGGGAGCCCAAAGGATGGTGCCTCCTTCAGGCGTGTATATTTCACTTACAGTTCTTCCCAGTCCAGATGTAATTTATCAGTCAGGGTTCATTTTTATCATAAGCAATGTTGCCTGCAAAGATAGTTCCTATCCTTATCAGGTTATCGGGACAACAGGTAGGCATTTAACTAAAGCTCATTTCTCAAGTAAGAGGGGAAAGTGTTTTGTTAACCTTTTGTCCACAACTAGTTTCATTTTATAGATAAGGAATTTGAAGTTCAGAGAGGTTAACTGACCTCCCAAGATGTGGCAGAGCTAGTTCTATAGCTAAGGTTTTAGAATTTCTGATCTGTCCTTTTTGCTACTACTGTGGGCCACTGTGCCATCTGTTAAGAACGGGCTAGGTGGAAATATGTGCATTTCAGGGGAACAGACAGAAGTCAATTATTTCAAGAAATAATGAGTAAGATAATTTTCTTTGGGAAGTTGTGGGGAGGAAACAAGACAAAATCAAAATCTAGACACCCAGGAAAGGGATCACATGAAAGGGAAAGACAAAGGTATTCTCTAATGTATGTGGAAGATTTGGGGATAAGATAATATCTCTTGCCACCTATTGAAGGTTTTCTCTATGTGCCAGGCACTAACATACATCATCCCATTTAATACCCAAGGAAATAAGCGTTTAAAATAAAGGATGTGTACATGTGGAAGCATATTAGCAGGGACATCAAACCAAGTCTGGGTCGTGGGGCAGGGAAGACTCCTCAGAGGAAGTGATACCTTAGCTGAAAATTGAAGGGCATGTATAGAAGTTAATCAGGTAAAGAGGGAGAGGGAGAGTTTCCCAGCAGAGGGAGCAGCAAATTTGAAAACCTGGAGTTAAAATGCCCATATCTGGAACTCAGAAGACAGGAAATAAGTGAAATGAAACTTTAAAAACCTGACAACTTTGTAGAGATAAAATTAGTTCCCACCTCTAAGAAGTTCCTTGTTTGGTAGAGATGGCAGAAAAGTAAACAGACAATTATGACAGAATGATAAATGTTAGGGCAGAATAATATCAGGATGCTACCAGACTTCCCTGGTGGCGCAGTGGTTAAGAATCTGCCTGCCAGTGCAGGAGACACAGGTTCAATCCCTTGTTCGGGAAGATCCCACATGCCATGGAGCAACTAAGCCCCTGTGCCACAACTACTGAGCCCACGTGCTGCAACTACTGAAGCCTGTGTGCTGCAACTACTGAAGCCCATGTGCCTAGAGCCCATGCTCCACAAGAGAAGCCACCGCAATGAGAAGCCTGCACACCGCAACAAAGAGTAGCCCCCGCTTGCTGCATCTAGAGAAAGACCTCACGCAGCAACGAAGACCCAGCGCAGCCAAAAATTAAAAATAAATAAAAATTTAAAAAAGATGCTACCATCAGCAGAGAAGGAAGAAGTATCAGCCCAGGCTTCTCACAAAAGGTGGTATCTGAGAGGGTACTTGGGGGTTAGTAAGTCAGTTGGTTTTATGTCCTCTCAGCAGCATTTTATAGTTTCTGTCATCTGGGTCCTGTGTCTTGTTAAGCCAGCTCCTTGGTAGATTACAGTTCTGGCTCTTGTAGATGGGAAATTTTCCTTTTTAACTGCTTATTGCTAGCAAAGAAAAAACTATTGACATTTCTTTTTCAAAAGATTACAGACCATTGGGGAAAATGGCCAAGTCCTTAATTCATTTTAAAAGGCTAGTAAAAACTAAAACTTGATAAAGATAGTATAAATAAACACAAAACTACCGATTTCACTTACAAATGTAGTAAAATATTCTAAAATATTAACAAATCAAACCCAGTGGAGTGAAAGAAAGATCCATTAGGATTTTTTCCAAGAGTTTAACAACAGAATTCATTATATCCACAAATTAAAGGAGAAGAAACTAGAAAATGGCTGGTAAAATTCAACACTCATTTTTGTAATAAATAGAAAAGCTCACATGTATGTTGGCATATGTTTGTAAAAGCATAGGGAAAATGGTGGAATGCCAAACTAAACATTGGTTTACCCTGGGGAATGGCATGGGGGTGGGATTGGGACTGGGAAGTGAGTTGGGGGAAGGTAATCACCTCTTTTTTTAAAAATTTTTTTGTCTGCACTGGGTCTTTGCTGCGTGCGGGCTTTCTCTAGTTGTGGTGAGCGGGGGCTACTCTTTGTTGCAGTGCGCGGGCTTCTCATTGCGGTGGCTTCTCTTGTTGTGGAGCAGGGGCTCTAGGCACACGGGCTTCCGTAGTTGCGTGGGCTCGGTAATTGTGGCTTGTGGACTCTCGAGCGCAGGCTCAGTATTTTTGGTGCAGGGGCTTAGTTCCTCTGTGGCATGTGGGATCTTCCTGGACCACGGATCTAACCCGTGTCTCCTGCATTGGCAGGCAGATTCTTAACCACTGAGCCACCAGGGAAGTCCCACCTCTTTTTATACTCCTCTGTGTTGACTGATAATGACACTTTATATTTCTTTCATAATAAAAAAAATGTTTAGGAAGCAGAATCTGTAGAATTTATTGGTCGATCGGTTGTGGGAAGAGGAAAGATTTTATCCAGGATGACTCCCAGGGTCCTAGCTCAGAAACTGCATGGATTGTGGGGATGCCGATTGCGATGTGGAATGTGGGGAGGGGTCTGTGGAGAGGGTGATGAGTTCAGTATGGGACATGTTGAGTTTGAGATGTGCTGTCAAAAGAAGCGCTAAAGTGGAGTCGGGAGAAAAGTGTGTGCATTCACACACACATACACATACTTTTTGGGTATTATGAATGGGATCTCTCAAGGTAGAACAATGTGAACTTACTTGTAAGCTACTGATCATCAAAGGGTGATGAAATTCATGCAAAAAGCACTAGACTAGGAGTCAGGAATTTTAAATTCATCTCTATTGCTGATAAGAGATGGGTCTTGGTTTTTCAGGCCAGTCTCTGGGTCTTGGTTTCCATTTTGTGAAATGATCTCAGATAAGCTTCAGGGTCTCCGCCAGTTCAAAATTTCTATGGCTCTGCGAATTGCTTATATTCTCAAGCAGTCCAGTTCTGGCTCTCACCTGAGTCCCCCTGGCTGATGGCAGTACGGGGCCGTTCTAAAGCAGCTGTGGCACAAGTGATGATGGCTTGGATGCGGACGTCATCATGGATGTCCACCAAGCTCTGCAGCAGGCCCTCTATTGTCTTATGGTGCCACTCGATGACTACCATGAGGAGGAAAATTAGAAGAGAACCACCTGGTTAGGGCTAGATATTGTGCTGCAGGCAGGTGACAAGAAGTCCCCTTCCCCTAGGACAATTCAAGCAAAACAGTTCAGAAGAATAAAGGGCTCCAGAGATGGAGTCCTGTCCTGAGGGAAGTTATTTCTCTGATGATCCATGTACCCTCTTAGGTAGTTCCCAAACAAAACTCCTAATCCCATCCTATATTCTTTTCTTTTTTTTTTTTTGGCTTAAATAACTCTTTATTGTTATCACCTGGTAAATAGTTAGGTACAATAAAACATAGCAGTTAAGGAGACTTAGTCATCAGACATACCTGGTTTGGAATCGCAATTACTAGCTATGTGACCTTGGACAAATTACTTAACCTCACTGGGCTTGAGATTTCTCATTTGTAAGATGAGAATAATGCTGGAACCCATTGTATTGAGTTATGCTGAGTGTTAAATGAGTTAACTGGACAAAGTGTTTAGCAAAATGCCTGCAAGATAATAAGGGCTCACATGTTAATGGTTGTGGTTATCATTAGGTTTCCTGGACTTCTAGGGCTCTTCCATCTGGCTTTCAAGGGCTTCTTCCTTTTATTGCTAACTGCTCTCTTTATAGCTTTGGAGCTTTTATTTCAGTGCTCCCACCACCTGTAGGTGCTCCCCACTGGTAGCTTTTACTCAGAATCTCTTTTTCAACTCTCTTTTTGTTTACCTGAACCAGTTTATGTGATGAATCACCTCTCTTTTTCCTGCACTAACTAAACTAGTTTTTCATGTTCTGAAAGCCAGCAGCCCTTGAGTCCTCAAATTTTGCAGCTTTCAACACTCCTTGCTGGGCCCTTCCTCTGTCCCAGGCACTCAGCGTTCTATTCCCATGTCGCTGAAGGCAAAGTAAATATATGATAATCCCAAATTTACAAATGAATTTTGGAAAAGGGTAGTATATACCACGGCCAACTGAAGTTTCTTTTGATCACTGCATTTCCATTGCTTGGGCAGCACATTTCAGCCTTTCTTTCACGCATCACTTATTGAGTGTAAAGTTTCAGAGGTCAGTAAGATAGGGTCTCGGCCTGTGAAGAATTCTCAGCATAGTGAGTTTCCACAAATTACTGATGTAAAACCTGCCTGTGCAAAAAGTATCTAGATAAATGCAGCTGTCATTGTGTGAAAAGCTCTTTTCTAGTCTATCCTTGATGAGGCAACCAGATTTTTATGTCTCACAAGAGAGGGATGGATTTTCAAAGACTGAGAAACACTAGTCCAAGGTGAGAACCTCCTCCTTCACAAATAACATGCTGATATGTCAGGACCCCCGCCCGCCCCACCCCCTTCACTCACTTAGAGCCCAGGCCATCTTCCATTCCTGCAGCATCCTCCGCAGGACCACCAGTTCCCAAGTCACATTCTCCTTCAGTGACTCTGCCTGCTTCTTCAGTCTCCTGGTCTTCGTGGGCATGTCCTCCTCACCCACCTGCAGCAGCAGATCCTTGGCCGGTATGGGCAGAGCTGTCCAGCGCCTGGCTCCTTTCACAGGCCTGCAAGCTGTGCGGGGCAGCAGTATGAGGTATTCTGCCCACTGCCCTAAGCGTGTGTTCCCAGCCAGCATCACATTCCTATTCCTGGCTAGCACTAAGGCAAAACAAAACTGTCAAGAGCCAACTTTCCTGTGATTATGTAGGAAACTGAGTACAAGTCCCATAGGGAGTTATGACAAGTCCTGACTACAAACATGATAAAGCCATGATGATGGAGCAGAGAAATTTGGGGAAGAAAAGTTGAGATACATATAAGCCTTTTTATAAGTTTAATAAATCTTTAGGAATATAAATATGTTTATATGTAACAACGTTTGCTCATAAAATTCAATACTTGATATATTGCCATTTAAAGTAGAATGTAATTGGCCATTAATTCCTAATTTATTGTTTTCTTTTTAATGTTTTTAATTTGGGAGGAGGAATGGTGCTATAAGCTGCTAAGTGTTTACGAGTGCCTTGCTATAGGAATGATTAGTGTCTCAGTTTTAATGAGGCAGCTGAAGCCCTGGGAGGTGACTTGCTAAGACCCAACCCAAGGCTTTGCTACATGCTTTCTTCACTGCTTTATAATCGTAGCCCTCAACAAAGGAGGAGGCTGTGTGAGTTTGGTGGAAGCTGCCCACATCTGCCATCATTAGCACCTCCTCTGCTCTAGTGGCTATTGCCTCTAGAGCCAGGCAGCACTAGAGACAGAGGTTTGGGGCTGGTAGGAAAAAGAATGGTTCACTACTGCTGCTAGTTTCTGCACACCAGTGGGCCCATCTGAACGGTGACACTGCAAAAAAAAGAGTCATGGGGAATGGAGACGTAGTCTCTGGAGGATGGGCACTTTTTTTTTTTTTTGCGGTACGCGGGCCTCTCGCTGTTGTGGCCTCTCCCGTTGCAGAGCACAGGCTCCGGACGCGCAGGCTCAGCGGCCATGGCTCACGGGCCCAGCCGCTCCGCAGCATGTGGGATCTTCCCGGACCGGGGCACGAACCCGTGTCCTCTGCATCGGCAGGCGGACTCTCAACCACTGTGCCACCAGGGAAGCCCGAGGATGGGCACTTTTTGTTTCATAAGTTTATTTCTTGGTTAACTCCTTTCCCTCTACCTTACCTAACTTACAGAATGAAGGATGATGTACTCATGAAACAGAAATTTGAAACACAGGTTGATTCTAGGGCCTGAAGCAGGTATGGGCCTGAGAATGGAGTGGGAGGGTAGAGCCAGCCCAAGGAAAAAGGGCAGAGTGCTAGATCAGGGGTTTGATGTACTTCATTTGGAAGCATTAAGGTGAGATCTGTCTTATTAGGAATTACTGGCCCTAAACCACTTGGTTACAACTAAGTTCCATCTCATTTCAGCTGTATGGGCCACAAAGGCTTTTCCTGTTACAATTAGTATTTTATAATTTTATGAGATGATTTTTAGTTAGTAGGAAGGGACTCACCTAGATGCTGGTGGTGTCCCAGCCTATGAAACAGGGACCTTAAAGAACTAACCCTACATCCACCTTTACCCCCATTATCAGCTTCGTGCTTACATGATTCAGGAACTGGCTGGGAAGTCCACCTTTCTGGGGTTTCAGGGAAGACCTTAGATAGCTGCTTGCTGTATCGATTGAGGTTTTCCAGGAAAATTTGGTCTCTCTTTGCACCAATCTGGTGGATGATCTGGACTTTATCTGTGAACAGATAAATAATGAGTCCCTAGAACCCGCCTCCTTCCTCTCTTCCTGGGTTTTTGGTCACCAGGATCAACCGAGTTTCCTTTTGCCCTACTCTAAGCCTCTAGGACTCATGACTACCATGCTCTGGGGGCATCCCTTGAAGGTGACTGTTGCTTGGAAGTATGACCTGGTGGCCTCATAAAAGCCTGGAAGCCAAGTCAGAACCTAACTTACAGGCATTGTCCGCTATGAAAAGCTAGATACTAATGAAGGGTTACCTAATTCATCTCTTATCAGTCATAAATACCTTTGTCTGAATAATTTTGTTAAACATTTTAAGAAGACTTTCAGTTGAAAGCAGTTTCGGAACAAGATGAGGGTAGGGAAGAATAAACAGCTTGGAACGTGCAATCCTAGATTGTGTATCCTGGAAGCCCAGGCATCTAAAGGGTAGCAGGATGGAAGGGGAAGGTAGTGGACATTCATGGGTATTGGGCAAGAAGCACTATATTTCTTGTCTACTTAAAGTGCATTTTTGTTAATATTGTTTTACAAATAAGGTATGTAAGGCTTGGACAGCTTATATAATTTGCTGAAGGTTAGTAGGAAGGGGCTAAGCCAGGATTTAAGCTCAGATCTCCAGAGCCTGTGGTTGTTTTTTCCAACACAGCACCTCATTGGGGGAATTATCTCAGTGAGAGAAGGGAGAACAGAGAAGAGGTAGGTTGTTCCCAAAGCTGAATCTTGCTTACTTTGCAATCCTACCTCCACTACCTCTTTAGTAAACATAAAGGGATAGAGAGAGGGGAAAGAGGAAGAAGAGTTTCCTTCCTATCAGATACCTACCCCCTGTCCCCGGCCTCCACCCCACAAACCCAAAAAAAACCTCATGGGCTAGTAACCAGGAAGTGTCAACATGAACACTTGGTTCATCCAGGGCCTCTCATCCACACCCATGACTGTGTTATCCCCCAGCTACCTTCCACCTCCCTGCTCCATGTCCCCCCTAGGCCCCCACTACAGGGCCCAAGCTCCATTACCAAAGTAAATCTCCTGTTCAAAGGTGTTGTCTGTGGAGTAAGCAAACTTTCCAGCTCGGGGATTCACCTGTCGGAAGTGGCTCTGCCTTGGGGGCTGGTAGATGCTCCCCTTTCCATCGATGTCCTCAGCAGTCTTACTGATGCCAGGTGTGATTTCAACTGTCTGCACTTGCGGCAAGTAATTGGGCAATCTTGGAATGAGTGACATGGGGAGAAAAGGGGGGACGGGTAGCTTTAAAACTGGTGCCCTTAGAGGGTGCATGGACTTGGGGAAGGGAACCCACCTCCTACATTACCTCACTTTACCTATTATGTGTGTGGTTGTTTAGTGGACAGACTGTAAGCTCTTTAAAGGATAGGTCCGTGTCGGTTTCATTTACATTGTATTCCCAGCACTTTGCAGAGTGCCTGGAAAGTGGTGGCAATGCAATTTATATTTGTCCAATAGATGAATAAATAAATGTTTCCACTTATCTTTAGTTCACTTTTAGGAATCAGGGATGTTATAGCTCCAGTCTTCCTTAGAGTTATAAATGAAAAGGAAGCAATGTGAGAAACGTGCAGTTATCCTCTTCTCTAAGCTTGTTTAGTTCTCCATCCTGCGCCAGTCAGTTTTCGAGTCAGCTGACACACTGGCTCCTTATTCAGACTGAGGCAGGACCAAACCTCACGAGGTCTCTGCCTTCCTCACTCCCACCATGGATTCGTTTCTAGGAGCACCTGGATAGTACCTGGAACAGCAGAATGGCTCAGTCTGCTGGGAAAGGCTGAGAACCCATTCCTTTAAAGGCAGTGGTTCTCAGCTGGGAGCAGCTTTGTCCCTCAAAGGGACATGCGTCAGTGTCTGGAGACATCTTTGGTTGTCACACCTGGAGAGTGCTACTGGCATGCAGTAGGCTGCTGCTAAACATCCTACAGTGCACAGGACCAGCCCCACAACAAAGAATTATCCAACCTCAGGAGTGCTGAGGTTGCGAAACCTTACTTTGTGGAAATCTTAGCAGGTTGGTGGTGGAAAACACAAGAGGTTAATGTGACAGTGTGTTCTGAAATAAGGAGTGTGAGGCCACCCAGGAGTCCTTGAAGGGGAGCCAGGGATTCTCAAAGGCGCGCCCGAGGCCCCAGCCAGTCTACCTATAATAGACAGGAAGCAGCAGCTCTGGCTTCTTTTCCTCCTGGGTGGGCAGAACGACACTTCGATCCTCAAATTCTGCTGTCTCTTCTTCCTCCAGCTGTTTCAAGAGCTCCAGGTCGCTGGAGGAAGTGAGCTCATCCCGGATGTGGCTCCAGTCGTATTGCTGGTGCAAGAAGCTCTGCCACTTACTGGGGGACACCCCAGGCCTCAGAGGACTCTTGTTCTGGATCCATCGGGCAGTGCGCTTGTTAAGCTTTTCCAGCACGACAGCCTGCCATGCTCTGGCCTCCTTCTCAGAAGGGGGAAGCCAGGTTTCCCTCTCCTCCAGGTAGACATCTGGAGAAAGTGACAGATCCAGCACGTCTAGCTCCCTGCTTGGATGAAGACTGAGAGGACCAGATGCTTCCTGGACTGCGCTTGCTGGCTTTGATTTCTTCAGCTTCTTAAGATTGGCAGAGCTTTCCGTCTTCATAGCCTGGGAGGTGACCCTTGTTGAGGGACCTGAAAAATCCAGGAACTTGAAGCTGACGGGCTTCTCAGCTCGGGGCTTCCTGACTTGGGGAGGCTGGATGATGCCGTCTGCATCGTAGAGATGGTCAAAGCTGTTTTGGCTGTAAGGAATGCTGGCCAGCCCTCGCTGCTGCACCACCTCCCGAGAAAAGGTGAGGTTTGCAGCTGCCTGTTTCAAATATTGGTTCTTGAGGTTTGCACAGTGCTGCGGGCTGGAGTGGAAGACTGGAGGCACACTGGAAACGGAGGCGCACTCCTCCTTGTTTCTTGGTTTTAAGTAGGAGAAAATCATGCCCCATCCCAGCCGTGGGGGGAGTGACTGACGGAAATGCTGGGAGAGAAAGGTCTTTCCCTTCTCGGTCTTAGTCATTGTTTCCCAGCAAATGCTTCCTTCCACACTGCCTGATCCAGAGGAGGACCTGGAGGCATGACCAGGCACCTGTTAAGGGGATGGCAAGAACTGGTGAGAGCTCTAGGTCAGTAGAAATTGGTAGCCCATAGCAGTCAGTAAGAAAAGAACTTGGAGAACAGGTAGGGGAAGGGGGAAGCCATGGGAATTAGAAAGACAAAAGAAAGAAATGCTGCAACATTTGAAATGGTCCTTGTTCAGACCTTTGCTTCCAGTTCTCACATTTGTCCCAAAGCTCAGACCCTCATCTCCTTATGAGGGATTACGGCTTTTCAGCAGTATCCCAGGTTTCCAGTTTTTCCCCAAAAGTTGCTTCCTCCCTGTTCAAAGAACTTACAGCGTAAAGTTCAGACAACTCAGCCTGGCATTCAGGGTTCTCCCTGAGTATGACCCCAGTTTATGACCTTGTCCTGACATGTAACCTCTCCTCTCGACTCTCCTAGCTCTTCTCCGAGTGTTCTTCCCTCCACAAGTAGCTCTTCCTTCTGTGCCATGTGAAGCCTTTCTTCCATACTTGACACAAATTCTGTCCATTCTTCCAGGCCCAGCTCAATTCCTGCCTACTCCGTAACTCTTTCTTGACCTATCCAGGCCTCCCTGTCATAAACAGATTTACAAATCACTCCTAGTCCATTCCAGTTATTTTAACTTTTAACCCTGTGACACCTCACATCGTTAAATATTTGGCTCCTTAACTGCACCGTAAGGACCACGTCTCCAGTCTGTTGTCCTTCAGAGTCACCCAGTACTTTTCCATATTGTTACATAGTCTTCATTGTTAAAATGTTTTACAGCTACAGAATATTTTATCAAATAGGTAAATCACCTTAGCTCTTAATTATCAGGCAAGTTGTTTCCAGGTTTTAGCTAGCATGGAAAACACTGTAGAGAACAATTGCCCAGAGTTAGTGCTTTTTAAAAATTTTTCCTTCTGAAGCACTTCCTTGGCCTAATAATAATAATTGACAATTATGGGTACTTTGCTAAGGGCTTTACACTGGGGTGATATTATGGTCTTTATTGCCTGTGGGAAGAAGCTGAGGCTCAGAGAGGTAGGTAAATTACTTCAGATCACATAGGCCATAAGTAGCAGAGTCAGGCTGCAAAGTCAGCTGCCAGATTCCACCCCAGAGCACTTAACTTCTGTGCCACACTGGCTTTGGCTCCATACCACTCATTTTGTTGGCCTTGCCATTCCCAGGGGCAGGTGACACTGCCCCCCAACCTCTGCCCCAAGCATGAAGGTGAGACCATTATTCTGTTGTGCTTAGTGCCAACTCCTGCCTTTCCTGCCCTGTGCACAAGGTACCCCTTAGCCTGGATCTGACTCTTCTCTCTTTCACAACACCCAGCACAGTACCTTCTCTTTTTAGGGCTTGATTTATTCCATTATCTTCTGTGTATTAAATCTGTCCTCTTGGTGTGTCTTTTTGTTAAGGGTCAGCTTTTACCTAGATGTCACTAGGCCAGAATTAATGACCTAACTCACATTAAGTCACATATGATTAATGTGATGTCCCTCCAGGAATTTTTGCACATAAGGTTAAATTTAGTCGTTCCATTTCTTCACAGTCACGAAGGCAACATGGCCACCGGGCACTGAGTATTTTAAAAGTCAGCCTAAAAAAATTAGGGCAAGGCTAGAGGGTGGTCACAAGGTGCTGTTTTTCTTTAAACAGTGTCTACTCTCACTGGTTGAAAATGAACTGCGAGATGAACACAATATTAGTGTTCTCCTGCCTTGTGTACTGCCTAATAGAACATCTTATTCTTAACATATCAGTGTGTCAGTATCTTGCTCCTAAGTCAGGGGGCATTTTGAGCCTAAACACTTGAAAAACAGAATGAGGACTGGTTTCACCCTAAGATGACTACCTATATGGAATGATTTGGGATGTCCCCAGATATATGCCCTTTAGCCTGTGACATACAGAATCTTTGGTTACAATGCTTTCATCACAGAAAGAATACCATGTTATCATTATCAGTTATTATAAATTCTCAAGGAATAGTTATCATCATCTAAGATAATGGCTTGTTGAAAAAGGATGAACACATGATAGATATGTTTTTGTAAAGGAATTGGGACAGGACAAAATGTTCTAAGGTTTGGTCAAAAGAGGTCTGTCCTGGACGGACTTAGAGTCAGAAGACAAGTGTCAGGCCAGGTTCTGCACTTCCCAGCCATGTTTAAACGATTTAATATCCCTGGTTTGCCTTAGTTTGCCAATCTGAAAATAGAGTCTGATACCTGTTCTAATTTAGTGTTGATATGAAGCTCAAAATTAGGGAACATGTATGAAAGTTCTCTGCAAGCTGCAAAGTATTACATAACTGTGAGGAATTGTTATTGATTTAGAGCCTGGAGTATTGTCCTTAGAAGGCAAGTCTCTGGGGCCCCACAGGTAGATGCACTGGGCACTTAGGGAAAAGTTTAGGAATACTGGGGCCCTAGGCAATTAAGAGAGGGAAGAAAAGACCTACAAACAGAGTTTGGAAGCTCCATATTATCCAAACTTAAGTATTACTTGGACTAACATCGAGGCAGGGTTCCCTCCCAACAAATAGCCCTTAAGAACCAAAAGCAGAGTGGCAGGTTCCGGGTGCTTTTGTGCACTGACAGCATAAGAAATTGAATAAATTGCATCCTACAGTTATTCAAAGCTGGCATAACTGCAGATCAGGCCCTGTAATCTGGTAAGCAGCAACCACCAGATTATCTCTTGCATTTCTAGGAACTTGGCTAGACAGGCAGGAGTGGGGCTCGAAGGTTTATGCCACATGTGTCCAGTTAACACCTGATATAAAAATCCAGACTCAAAATGGATGCTATCTCAGAGGTTCCAAATTTAGTTCCACTCTTCTGTTCACTTCCCAGTCCCCGACCCTCACCCCCTGGTCTGTTGCCTTTATTCTGCAGAAATAGTTGAAGTGGGCTAAATAATGCATGCTGAAAGGAGAAATATCTTGTTTCTTTCCTTCTGTTACTAAAGCAGTGGAAACTGCCACAGAAGGAAAGGCTATAAACCTTAGCACAGTATCTTGAGAGGTTGTTTTTTTTTTTTTTAATTTATTTATTTAATTTATTTGGGCTGCGCCGGGTCTTAGTTGCACCACGCAGGGTCTTCGTCACAGCCTGTGGGATCTTCTTAGTTGCAGCACTCGGGGTTTTAGTTGCGGCACATGGACTTCTTAGTTGCGGCATGCGGGATCTAGTTCCCTGACCAGGGATGGAACCCGGGCCCCCTGCATTGGGAGTGTGGAGTCTTATCCACTGGACCACCAGGGAAGTCCCATCTTCTGAGCGTTTTAGACAAGTAATACACTCTGATCTACATCCACAGATTCTGAAGTTCTGAGGAAGGGCCCAAGAGGGGACAGTCAGCTTCTGTGACAGTGCTTGTTAGATACAGTTAAAGGACCTTCTGCATCAAGGTCACCTGAGGAGTTTGTTAAAATGCATATTCTTGTGTCCCACACTCTAGAATATTGATTCAGTGGGCTGCAATTGAAGCTTAGAAGATCTGCATTTTAACAAGCTCTCAGAGGTTTTTATACACATTAAATTGAGAGAAACCATAGCTCCAAAATGTATCTGTCAGATTTGTGAAGGAAGTTTGGTTAGTGGGGAGAGTGGGATCAGGGAACACAGCCTTTTAACCTGGCTTATTTCAAATACCCTCTCTCTGCTGCCTTTTTTTTTTAAGTTAAGTATTTTTAAAATTAATTAATTTATTTTTTGGCTGTGTTGGGTCTTCGTTGCTGCCCATGGGCTTTCTCTAGTTGCGGCGAGCAGGGGCTACTCTTCGTTGCGGTGTACAGGCTTCTCATTGCGGTGGCTTCTCTTGTTGCGGAGCATGAGCTCTAGGTGCGCAGTCTTCAGTAGCTGTGGCATGTGGGCTTCAGTAGTTGTAGTGCGCAGGCTCAGTATTTGTGACTCATGGGCTCTAGAGCGCAGGCTCAGAGCCTACTTCAGTAGTTGTGGTGCGTGGGCTTAGTTGCTCTGCAGCATGTGGGATCCTCCCAGACCAGGGCTCGAACCCGTGTGCCCTGCATTGGCAGGTGGATTCTTAACCAGTGCGCCACCAGGGAGGTCCCTGCTCCTCTTTTTTTTTTTTTTTTTTAACATCTTTATTGGGGTATAATTGCTTTACAATGGTGTGTTAGTTTCTGCTTTATAACAAAGTGAATCAGTTATACATATACATATGTTCCCGTATGTCTTCCCTCTTGCGTCTCCCTCCCTCCCACCCTCCCTATCCCACCCCTCCAGGCTGTCACAAAGCACCGAGCCAATATCCCTGTGCCATGCGGCTGCTTCCCACTAGCTATCTACCTTACGTTTGTTAGTGTGTATATGTCCATTACTCTCTCTCGCCCTGTCACAGCTCACCCTTCCCCCTCCCCATATCCTCAAGTCTGTTCTCCAGTAGGTCTGCGTCTTTATTCCTGTCTTACCCCTAGGTTCTTCATGACATTTTTTTTTCTTAAATTTCATATATATGTGTTAGCATACGGTATTTGTCTTTGTCTTTCTGACTTACTTCACTCTGTATGACAGACTCTACGTCTATCCACCTCATTACAAATAGCTCAATTTCGTTTCTTTTTATGGCTGAGTAATATTCCATTGTATATATGTGCCACATCTTCTTTATCCATTCCCTGCTGCCTCTTTCTTAACAGAAAGTTCCCTTCATTTTTTCCCCCTCTACTTTCTTTTTTCTTTCTTTTTTTTTTTTTTTTTGGCATGCCGAGTGGCTTGGGGGATTTTAGTTCCCCTACCAGGGACTGAACCTGGGCCAGAGCAGTGAAAGTCCTAACCACTGGACTGCCAGGGAATTCCCTCCCCTCTACTTTCTAATTCCCATTCTTTGCCATGCACTCATACAGGTACACTGCTGTCTCATGAGATTACTCTGGAAATGCTGCCATAAAGATAATCTGTTAAAACTCTTTTATAGTAGGTTTCAAAACCAAGGTCTGGAGAGCAGACGTGACTAAGATCACAGCACTGCTTAGTACCTGAAGCAACACACTGATACTTTGACACTTAATCCAAAATATTTTCAACTACTTCTGTCTGTCTCTTATCATTCATCTGATGCTAATAAGCTCCTTTCACATACTGGTGAAGCAGCAGTGTTTTGAAATTACCTTCAAAGTGGCTTCCCACACACAGTCTTCAAAGGGAAGCAAGTTTCTTCCATCTTAAACCTTCCTTAGTTTTAGGTTCCAAAGCTGCTTATATTGGTTACTAGGCAACCACCTCTTTAGAATTCCATGAGTCTACTCACAGAACCTATGGGTTCAATCAGGGGTATCTTCAGCTATTTATTAAATTTCCTTCTTTGTAAATTGAACTTTGGGAAGTTGCATTGTATTTACTGCTTGGTGGCAAAATGGATTTCTTGGTCATCCTTTGAAAAATAAACCTCTAGGTCTATGCAGCTCAATGTCCACCCCCCCGCCCCACCATTCGTTCATAAGTCCTACTGAGAAAGAGACAGAGCAAGGGAACACATGAACACCCAGCTCTGGCATGCTTCAGACCACCAGGTTGACAGAACAAACGGTAAAGCAGAATGAGTGTCTTTGGGACCTTTCCCATTCCCCTTTCGTCTCTGCCCCTGCTTAATCTCCTTCATTCACACAGTTCAGTTCCATCTCCCCTGCTTCCCAAATTCTGGCTAGGTTTTCAGCCAATAACACTATTTTTTTTACAAGGGGACTCTTCAGGTCCTATATTTTTAATAATAAAATTCCAGGCCTACAGAATACTGGTCTTCAGGCTTCCCCTTGTGAAGAGAACTAATTTGTCCTGACAGTAAAGATCTCTGGCCATAATGTTCTGTCTGTCTCGTTGATCTGGGGCTGTGCTATTCAGGTGGTTACCATCTCTTGCTGACCAACCTGAACACTAACTTTAGTACCAGGGCTCAGTTTGTGCTCAGACTCTGGGTCCCTCACAAAAGAGTGAAAGGACATGTTCTCTGAGATGAAATGAATGAAAGAATTAAGAAATTAAATATTAAAACACTGGTTAAGGGCTTCCCTGGTGGCGCAGTGGTTGGGAGTCCGCCTGCCGATGCAGGGGACGCGGGTTCGTGCCCCGGTACGGGAGGATCCCACATGCCGCGGAGCAGCTGGGCCCGTGGGCCATGGCCGCTGAGCCTGCACGTCTGGAGCCTGTGCTCTGCAACGGGAGAGGCCACAGCAGCGAGAGGCCCACGTAACGCAAAAAAACAAAAACAAAAACACTGGTTAAGGTTCCTCAAGAAATTAAAATTAACATGTGATCCAGCAATTCCATTTCTGGGTATATACCCAAAGAACTGAAAGCAGAGGCTCATACAGATGTTTGTACACCCATGCTCATAGCATATTCACAACAGCCAAAAGGTGGAAGCAACCTAAATGTCCATCGATGGATGAATGGATAAACAGAATGTGGTATATACATACAATAGAATATTATTCAGCTTTAAAAAGGAATAAAATGCCGGTACATGCTACATATATGGGTGAACCTGGAAGATATTATGCAAAGTGAAATAAGCCAGACGCAAAAGGACAAATACTGTATGATTCCACTGATCTAAGGTACTTAGAATAGTCAAATAATAGCTACAGAAAGTGGAATAATGATGTCCAAGGGGCTGTGGTAGAGAGGGAGGAATGAGGAGTTGTTTAATAGGTACAGAATTTCAGTTTGGGTGATGAAAAAGGAGATAGGGTTAAAGGTTGCACAACAATGTGAATGTACTTAAGTAACTATGCATTTTAAAATGGTAAATTTTATCTTTGTATATTACCACAGTTTAAAAAAACCAACCCTGTTTAATTATAAAAGCCATGTGTTTTTTGGTGATAGAAATTCTGCACAAAGAAGAAAATTAAAACTACTCATGATACCCCAAAGCCTAAGAGACAACAGTTTAGGGTAGCTTTCTACTAGTCTTTTTTTTTTTAATGTTTATATATATATATATATATATATATATATATATATATATATATAAAGTTCTACAAACTGTTCTCTACCTGCTTTCAATGTCATGAAAATTTCCTCATCATATTCTGCTATATCATTTTTAATGGCTACATCTCTTCTGTTGTATTACTGCATTACAATCAAATTGACTAAACCAAATTTATCTTGCTAGTTTCTTTTTCCTCTGTTAAAACAACGATATGGTAAACATTATTATAGCCAAATATTTACACACATTTATGAATGTTTATTTAGGCAAAGTTTCTAGAGTGGAATTGTGAGTCAAAGAGAATGCATCTTTTAAATATTTTTAACCAGGTTGCTCTGAAAAGCTCATACCAGTGTGTACATCCACCAACAGTATATGAATGTCTGTTTCCCAAATCTTCTCAACTAGGACATCATCATGTGAGAAACAAAGCATAATGGTTCAGAGCACAGGCTCTGGAATTGGATTGCAAAGGTATAAATCCCAGCATTTCCACTTTCTAGCTGTGTGATCTTCAGCAAATCAATTCACCTCTCTGGGCCTTAATTTTCTCATAAGGTTCTTGTAAGGATTAAGAGTTAGCTATTATTATTTACCGTCTTTAGTTTGAGTCTCGTGCACAAAATACACTGTGAAGTATCCCACAGAACCAGTACAAAAGTAATTAGAGCTAAAGGGAGTTGCATGATTAATGACCAGCAGGACAGGAGAACATTTGAAACTAGGTAAAAAGTCTTGTCTGGGAAGCTCATGGGGGTGGCCTTATTAGGAGCAGAGGCAAACACAGGTTTTGTGGGTTTGAAGCTTATACAATTTGCAGGTTTCTCTAATAGAAAGGATATGAATTCATGAATGTAAAATCAAGTACAAGGCCTTGGAAGGGGCCTGCAGTTAAGTTTGATGAAAAATTCACCACTGGATGGAACCCATAGCTTATGAAATAGTGGGAAAAGGTGAGCAGTCCAGGGCGAGAGGGAGATAACGTTTGCCTAAATGGAGCAATATAAGAGTCCAGGTAACAAAATAACAACTATTACCTCATTTGGCTGTTTTTACACCCATAAGGAATGAAAGTGAGGTCACACAGCTAGTAAGACGCCAGGCCCCTTAGTTGTGGAATGGTGTGGAAAAATAATCATAATAGACAAATAACATACAAGCAAAACACCATGGTGCACATTTTATTTTTATTTTCTTTTTTTTTTGGCCGTGCCGCACAGCATGGAGAACTTCCCCTAACAGGGATCGAACTCATGCTCCCTGTATTGGAAGGGCAGTGTCTTAGCCACTGGACCGCCAGGGAGGTCTTTTTTTTTTTTTTTTTATGGTGCACATTTTAAAAGAAAAGACATGATTATTAGCTGGTGTGAATTACTCAACAAAGTGACAAAACTCAATTCCAGTCCACTCCTCTGGCAATTAATGTTACCGAACATAAGTCCATGTGCCTGACGCACAGTGAGGCCAAACAATACCAAAACGTTGGAGTTTGGAACAGAGAAAGGTTTATTGCAGGGCCATGCAAAGAGATTGGTGGCTCATGCCTTAAAAACCCCAAACTCCCCTAAAGCTTTCAGCAAAGACCTTTTATAGGAAAGGTGGAGGGGGCGTGGTTAGTTGCAAACTTCTTGATGTTAGATCCTTTTTTTAAAAAAAAAAATTATGTATTTATTTAGTCAGCACCAGGTCCTAGTTGCAGCATGCTTGCAGGATCTAGTTCCCCGACCCCCTGCATTGGGAGCAGGGAGTCTTACCCACTGGACCACCAGGGATGTCCCAGATCCTTTGTTCTTGAGGTCAGGTTAGGTCAAGGTCAGGTAAGATGTTCTCATAAATCTCCACCAAACAAATGTTATTCTCTGTTCCGGCCTGAAAGGGCAAGGTCCCAAGGCACAACTTTCACCCTCAGGGCCGGGTCCCCAGACCCTGACCAGCCGTCATCACTGAGGGAGCAAGGCGTCCAGAACCCAACTGGCCCTCAGGCTCCTCAGGCCGCCCAAAAGGCGGAGGTCAGGTCCCACAGACTGCGACACAGGCAGACTACCGCTGCCATTAGGTCGCAGAGACGGGCATGGGGGAGAGCTTCACCACTGCCTCAAGGCCTGGGCCCCGCCAGTGGGCATTCTTGGCAAGGGCTCTGAAGCCCTACAGGACACAGCCCCCAGCCTGTCCTGGGGCTCCCCAGCGCACCTGCTGGCAGGAGGCTGCGGAGGGCCTGGAGGGCCCCAGGGAGAAGGCCGTGGTCTGATCCACGTCTTACCTCACTCTCCGCTGGAGGACCACCGCCGGTCGGACAGTTGGCGGAGAAGGACCGCTAATCGCCTTTCTAACCTTCCCACTTTGGGGTTCTCACGGTAACCGGTCACCCAGAGTAACTGCGTGCAGCAAATGCTGCGCGCCAAGGGCTGCTCGCTGCCCCGCTCCACCACAGGATCCCGGGCAGGCTCAGGGGCTCGGTACCGCCGAGGGGCCGGCGCTGCCTCAGCTGCCGTCTGCCTTAGCAGCTGGGCTGGGGGCGGGGCCAGAGACCGGGGTCGCCCCGGTCGGCCCGGGGCCCACGTCGGAGCCAGTCGGGCGGATGGCTGCAGGAGGCAGCGGCGGCCGCACTCTCCTACATCATAGAGGCCCGGGGTCCGGCCGGCGCGCCCTGCCCTATTACATTAATTTTGGAGACTGGACACTTTGTTAAGTGCCAGGTTCCTTCAGGGGCAGCCCGGTCCAGCCCACGCTGCACGAGCCAAAGAACTTCTGAGAGGCAAAACTAGGAAAATTCTTCCCAACATAAAGTTCCTGTGTGTCTGCTTTCGCTCTTGCTTTTAAAGGTCGGCCACTGATCGGCAGGACTTCGCGGCCCTCCAAAGAGTTATAGCAGGCTGCTCGGCCCCATGAGGCCTTAGGCTGCAGGTAGGCAGCCTGTCGCTAGAGGGACTCTAGTTTCTAACCTTCTGCACAGCCCTCTTAAGTTGACCTGAGATCTGAAAAAGGCGCAAAATGGTGGTCTCATTTCCGGCTCTCCTGCGACCCTTCCGACTCTGTCGATGGGACCCGACACCCTGGGCGCGGTTGGCAGGGCCTACAAAGCTCAGGACCGGTGACCCAAACTCTTGGGCCCCTGCCAGGATGGCGGTGACAGTGACGCTGAAGCCCGCGGGCCGCTGCCGCTGGGACGAGCCGGTGAGCATCGCCGTGCGCGGCCTGGCCCCGGGACAGCCGGTCACGCTGCGCGCGTCCCTGCGCGACGAGAAGGACGAGCTCTTCCGAGCCCACGCGCGCTACTGCGCCGACGCCCACGGCCAGCTGGACCTCGAGCGCGCGCCCGCGCTGGGCGGCAGCTTCACGGGCCTCGAGCCCATGGGGCTCCTCTGGGCTCTGGAGCCCGAGAAGCCCTTGCTGCGGCTGGTGAAGCGGGACGTGCAGACGCCCTTCGCCGTGGAGCTGGAGGTGCTCCATGGCCACGACCCGGAGGCCGGAGGGCTCCTGGGCCGGGCGGTGCACGAGCGCGACTTCCTGGCGCCGGGGGTGCGGCGCGAGCCCGTGCGCTCGGGCCGGGTGCGCGCCACGCTCTTCTTGCCGCCGGGTAAGCCCCCTGCTTCCCTAACTTTATCTTGTCTGTGGGAGAGAAAGGTAGTAAGTAGGTAGCTCCCAACATTCCGAAGGTCTGTGGGGCCTGAAAATTTCGAGTAGACAAGAATGGAACGTAAGGCTGGCTGGGGAGGTGGCTCTGCTGCTCCAAGACAGAGGTCAGAACGAAGACATCGCAAGGAAAGGGTAAAGACAGTTGTAATTAAAAAAAAAAAAAGTATAAGGAGTTTGCAGTTTTTAAAGTTTTCTTTCTAAAGTTTCTCAGTTTTACAACTTTGCTTCTAACTCCCAGAGTATATTAAGATTTAAGAAAATTACCATGAAGGAAGAAGGCCTCTTGCTATCCACTGGAAATCTTCTGAATTATTGGTTAATTTTACCATTACATAAAAAGCAACAGGCCAATGAAAAAGTTAAAAGATGCTTGTCCTGATTAGGATCAGGGAAATGCAAAGTAAAACTAAACACTACACTCAACACCCTCAAAATTTAGAAGTCTAACATTACCAGTTTTTGACCAGTATGTGGAGGAAAAGGAACTCCCATACACTGCTAAAAGGAACCCAGAATCTGCCTGCCAATTCAGGGGACACGGGTTCAAGCCCTGGTCCGGGAAGATCCCACATGCCGCAGAGCAACTAACCCAGTGCACCACAACTACTGAGCCTGCGCTCCACAACAAAAGAAGCCACCACATTGAGAAGCCCACTGCAAAGAGTAGCCCCTGCTCACCGCAACTAGAGAAAGCCTGCCAGCAGCAACAAAGACCCAACGCAGCCAAAAATAAATAAAATAATTGTTTTTTAAAAAGGAACACAATTATTCATCTACTCTGGAAAAAATTGCTTTTACTTAGAAAGTTGACTGTCATTCTACTCCTCGTGCACCAATAGGTATTTATGTTTGTAAGAGCAAAAACAACTGGAAACAGCCTAAATGTCCATCAGCAATAAAACTGATGAATAAATTGAGGTATATTTATAGCACAAAAGTGATTGAAATATAGTCACAAGAATCAAGGGACTTCCCTGATGGTCCAGTGGTTAAGAATCCACCTTCCAATGCAGGGGACACGGGTTCGATCCCTGGTGAGGGAACTAAGATCCCACATGCCGCAGGGCAACTAAGCCCGCGTGCCACAGCAACTAAGACCCCACACAGCCCAAAATAAATATTTTTTAAAAACCAAGAATCAAAATGGATGAACCTCAAAAACAGTGTTGATGGAAACATCAAGTCCCCAAAGAACACATTCAGTATCATTACATTCAGATAAAATTCAAAAATTAGGCAAAATAAACAAAATGCCATTTAAGGAATACTTACAAGTAGTAAGACTGTAAAGAAAATCAAGAGATTGATAAAATTCAGAATAGTGGAAAGTGAGGGAAGGGGAACAGGTACTGACAGGGCTTTGATGGTTAGTACTGAATTATTAAAGTTCTGAGTATAAAGTACTTGCCTTATAAATTGTCCTTAAAATTTGCACATTAAATACAAACTTTTAATGTAAATAGTGAAAATGTGACATAACTAGACTTATACACAGTAGGTAGCTTTTTTTTTTTTTGGCAGTACGCGGGCCTCTCACTGTTGTGGCCTCTCCCGTTGCGGAGCACAGGCTCCGGATGCGCAGGCTCAGCGGCCATGGCTCACAGGCCAAGCCGTTCCGTGGCATGTGGGATCCTCCCGGACCGGGGCACGAACCCATGTCCCCTGCATCGCCAGGCGGACTCTCAACCACCGCGCCACCAGGGAAGCCCATAGGTAGCTGTCTGAGTCTAGCATAATGTATTTGAGATTCATTCCTGTTGCTCCATATATTGGTAGTTCCTTCTTCTTGTGTCTTAGAAGTTTCCCATTAGATGGATGTGGCACAGTTTGTTTATTCTTTCGCCAGTTGGAGGACATTTGGGTTTCAAGTCTTTGGAGATTAAGAATAAAGTCACTGGAAACGCTTGCATCCAAGTTTTTGTGTGAACACAAGTTTTCATTTTTCTTGGGTAAATACCAGGGAGTGAGATTGCTGGGTCATAACCTAAGTGTATGTTTAACTTTATAAGAAATTGCAAGCTGTTTTCCAAAGTGATTGTATCATTTTGCACCCCCACTGTTGCCCTTAAATATAAAAGTTAGTTACTTGACTAACAAAAATGGGTTAATTTGGGAACAGCAGAGAATTGCAAATTGGAACAAGCAAGCTACGGCTAAAACCATAGGCAAGTGCAACAAAGCAAGGAGAAGAACACTATTTTATAGAGAAAAAGGAGGAAGCTGGGAGGGGTTGTTTTGAACAAAAGTCCATCAGAGAAAAGAGAGTTTGGGATAATGGTGATTTTTTACTGTTGAGTTGTTGGGGTAGTCAGTTTCTTGGAGGGGAGGCCATTTACATCTTTTGCTGTTGGGGCCTGTAGTTGATGATTCTTTCCTGTTGATGTAATTGACAATTCTTCCTATAACTGACATGGAGTGGTACTGCGGGAAAGCTCCCCAATTCTGTCCTCCTTACTCCATTGTAGTGAGGTTTCCCTTTATTAGTTTTCACATTTCTCCCTTTTAATCACGATCTTTCTCCAAAACCATCGATGATCAAGAGTCAGTGGAGTGGCTTTTTGTCCTTCTGTGTCAGGAAGGACCTTTCCTGGGTGTCATGTCCCTTGTTAGAGGGAAACTGCACAGAGTGGAAACCTATTGAGGTCACATTTGAGTAACAAGGAGGGGTAGGAGGGAGAACTTTCAGGAACTTTCCATCTATAGTCCATATTTCTCAAGACCCTAAGAACTAGAGATCATCTCTTTTGGTATATATCATTTTTACAGAGGTTTGACAGGAAACAAGTATAGAATCAAAAGTAACATGACAATTCCAAATTGTATGATGATTCTAAACCAGGATCCTAGGCCTGAAGATAGCCAACTGAACAAATATTTATTGGCACTTACTCTGATTTCGGGGAGAAAAGTTCTCCCTACTGAGGTGAACCCAGAGCCATGGATGCCTCCTGGAAGTCCCCGTTTAAAGCAGCCAGGAGAGCAAAACAGACTAGCAAATACAACAAGGGCATCGTCAATCTAAAACAGTTAACCAAGTGCATTCAGGAAGGTACAGTGCAGGCATAAACATGAGGCAACAGCTAATGAACTCTTCATGAAGATAGCAAAACTTCAAAGACATTTTAAAACAGTATTCTTACCTTAAAAGAACTGTTTGTAACCAAATGTGTTATTACTGGCATAGCATGTGAGGTTGCAAGTTCAGTTACCCTGAATCTGGATAAGAATCCAGAGTCAGTTAACAGTCCAGATGAAAAGACGAATGTGAATCCTGAACTTTCTAACAGTACTGGCCCTGACGTCTTAGCAAAGCTGTCTGGTCAGATGTCGTGCGCTTCAATTCTAGGAAATCTTTACTTTCAGGTCATCCTATGATGTGAGGTCCAGTGAGGGTTTGGTGCTTTTTTTCAGATGTGTCATGTAAGTGAAGAGTCTGTTCCCTGGAGTTTGGCAGCACAAGGGTTGTTTAGCAGTAATTGAAAGTAATTGAAAGGGGCCTTCCCAGTGGGGTCAAAAAAAGTCTTTCTGGAGGTGTCTTTTTCAAGAGGAAATCTCCAGGATACAAGGTATGATGCTTAAGGTCTTCATCTCCTGGGATTGCTCTGTGACAAGATTGCTCTGCCAAAGCATGATTATTTTTAATGGAAGCAACTAGGTCTTTACAGTATGAAATATACCTCCTTTTATCAGCTGTGAATCAAAAGAGGCAGGGGCCAGGTGCATTAGATGTCTTGTGACTATCGCAAAGGGTGAGAGCTTATGAGTTCCAGAGGGGGCGGATCTGAGATTTAGAAGGACCAACGGCAATGCTTTTGGCCAAGGTATTTGGAGGGTTTGTATGAATTTTGCCAATTTAGTCTTTTTTTTTAAAAAAATTATTTATTTATTGGCTGCGTTGGATCTTAGTTGCAGCACTTGGGATCTTTGTTGCGGCATGCAGACTTCTTAGTTGCAGCATGTGGACTGTTAGCTGCGGCATGCATTCAGGATCTAGTTCCCTGACCAGGGATTGAATCCCGGCCCCCTGCATTGGGAACACAGAGTCTTACCCACTGGGCCACCAGGGAAGTCCTGCCAATTGAGTCTTTGTTGTTGTTGTTGTTGTTGTTTTGGCTGCACTGGGTGTTCATTGCAGGCTCTAGAGCACAGGCTCAGTAGTTGTGGTGCACGGGCTTAGTTGCTCTGCGGCACGTGGGATCTTCCTGGACCAGGGCTTGAACCCATGTCCCCTGCATTGGCAGGTAGATTCTTAACCACTGCGCCACCAGGGAAGTCCCTTTAAATTATTTTTAACCATAAAAATAGTACATGTTCTTTGTAAAAATCTGTGGGGCTTTGAGGCCCCAGGTATAGCAGGGAATGTGGGTTTAGCCTATGCCACAGTCTGGATCTTTGAAGACCAGAGCCATTCAGCATTTCTGATTGTCAACAGAAAACTTTGACATCACCAAATAGGTAAAAATGGCTTTTGACGCCACTGCAAAGAGTTTCAAGTATAGTTTAGTCTTGTGTTTTGTTTCTTCCCAAGGACCTGCACCCTTTCCTGGGATTGTGGACATTTCTGGAACTGGACGTGGCCTTCCGGAATATCGAGCTAGTCTGCTGGCTGGGAAGGGTTTTGCTGTGATGGCTCTGGCTTATTATAACTATGAAGACCTCCCCAAGAGCATAGAGAACCTCCACCTGGAGTACTTTGAAGAAGCTATGAACTACCTGCTTAATCACCCTCAGGTTGGAACTTCCTCTAATTTTTATGTTCTGCCTATCAGTCCTCCTTCTCTTAAATGCTCTTGGTTTTCACAGAACTTGACAAATTCATGACAGCCCTTTCCTGCCCCCAACACACACTACCTTTCATAGTCGCTTTTCCCAGACAGTTTCCATGCAATTAGATGTAGCCGTAATAGATTTCCTGCTAGTAAAGATGTCCTAGTTGGAATTATGGAATTTTAAATTCCAGTATTTTATACTATTTCATTACAAGCCCAAACACATTGAGAACCCTGGGTTTGACACAGGAAGTAGAGGAAAAGGGGAACAAGATCAGTGTCTCTAGTTTAAATGTTTGTGTTTAATAAACCTCTCCTCCATGTGTCCCTCTGAGAGTAGAGGATTCAGTTTTAAAGAAGAACCTGGTGACAAAGAACCTAGGTAGTACGGAGCGTTTGGAGGGCTCAGGATATCAGAGGATTAGAAGATAGACCTTGCTTATTTTATAATTCAGTCAGAGCTCAAGGCGGATGGAAGTGCTGGAGCTCTTAGAAAATGTGATGGGGTGTAGTGGAACCGGCACAATATGTTTGATAGAGAAAAGTTAAATTTGAGGTTTGATTTTGCCACTTAACTAGCTTCATGACCTTGGGGCCTCTGTTTCTTCCTCTAAAAAGTTGGGATGACAGTAATATCCCATTCCGAGTATCTTTATGAGAAATAAGTGGCTGAAAACAGTTAAGGGTGCTCTTGTAGAAACCATAACAACAACAACAACAACAAAAAGTGCTGTTGAGAGGTCAATAAAAAGGCATTTGTAACAGAAGAGTTTGGTAATTGACTAGCAGAGTCCTTATGGAATAGGGCATACCCAAATTACCCTGGAGGGGATTGAGTAGAAAATGAAGAAAGAAAATAACTACAAAGTTTCCCACAAGTTTTGCTGTGAAAGGGAGTAGAAAACTGGGGCAGAGTGGATTTAAGCTCAAAGGATTGTTATTAAAATGTAAGAGGTACTAGAGCTTGGGGTACACTGATGGGGATGAGCCAGTAGAGAGGAAAGTTATGAAGGAGAGAAGGAGGAAGTAATTGCAGGAGCAAAGTCCCTGAGGATGAGAATAGATGGGATCCCAAGCACAAGCAGAGGGTGGCCTTGAATTAGAGATACTTTGGAAACAGGAAGGAAGGAGGAGAGCTTGATTCATGTAGAACTACATAGACTTGGAAGGGAAAATTGAGGACAAGTTCCTACCTGATAGCTTCTATTTTTAGTGAAGGGGAATAGGGGTTAAAGGGGCTTACAGAGGTAGGAGACAAGGTGGAATGGCCTTTTGGAGAAGTGGAAAGCAAACATCAGGGAAGCAGGATTGAGGGGCAATATGGACGCTTATTTGAAATTTGTGGTCATGACATGAAAGTAAGATCTGTCCGCACGAGCATATATATATATTTTAAATTAATTAATTTAGTTTTGGCTGCGTTGGGTCTTTGTTGCTGCATGCAGGCTTTCTCTAGTTGTGGCAAGTGGGGCTACTCCGTTGCGGTGCGCAGGCTTCTCATTGCGGTGGCTTCTGTTGTTGAGGTGCGTGGGCTCTAGGCACACAGGCTCAGTAGTTGTGGCTCGCGGGCTCTAGAGCACAGGTTCAGTAGTTGTGGCGCACGGGCTTAGCTGCTCTGCGGCACGTGGGATCTTCCTGGACCAGGGCTCGAACCCGTGCCCCCTGCATTGGCAGGTGGATTCTTAACCACTGCACCACCAGGGAAGCCCAACAAGCATGCCTTTTTTTCTCCAGCAGTGTTCATTTGCACAAATGCAGGCCAGGAGGAAGTGAATAACAGGTGCTAACTGAGGTGAGCACTTTTCTAGGCGAGTAGGACCAAAGGGAGAGAGGTATTAAGGGAGTTAGGAGTGTTTGCAGGGGAGCGATAATAACGATGAAGCTTGAAATCTAAGCTTGAAATCTAAGCCGGATGAGGTGAGAAGTGAGAAAATGAGAGGTACTGATAGGGAAAAAATGGTAGTCAGGGTCTCAAAGAGGTGGGAGTGGGCAGTACTAGAATTGCTAAACTGGAGGTAAATAAGTTGGTGATTAGACAGTAGAATGCTTGAAGCTGATGTTTTGGAGATGATGTACTTATTGATGACTTGACTTAGGTTATGACAATGGGAGTGTGTGTCTGAGGTCGGGGAGAGAAAAAGATAATGGGAGGTTTGGAGGTCAAGGAACTGAGAGGCCAAAGTATTTAGCTGTCGTCCACATGGTTGAAGACACCAGGAATGGTGATGGAGAAATTGTGGAAAGCAAGGTAGAGAGGAAGGCTAAGTCAGTATCCCAAGGCTGCAAACCCTGATAAGTGGGAGAGCCCAGATCCACGCTCAGTTCTAACCGACTCTCAAGTCCAGGCGCTACTCGCCACACTGCACTGTTCACGGACTCATTCTCCTTTTCCCTTTGGCCTTTTCTCAGGTAAAGGGCCCAGGGGTAGGGCTGCTTGGGATTTCCAAAGGAGGCGAACTCTGCCTCTCCATGGCCTCGTTCCTGAAGGGCATCACCGCGGCTGTCATCATCAATGGCTCTGTGGCCAGTGTCGGCGGAACCTTACACTACAAGGGAGAGACACTGCCGCCTGTGGGTGTCAGCCGAAGTCGAGTCAAGGTGACCACAGATGGCCTAACAGACATTTTGGATGTCCTGAACAGCCCTCTGGAAGGACCTGATCAGAAGAGCTTCATTCCTGTGGAAAGGGCTGAGTGTGCCTTCCTGTTCCTTGTGGGTCAGGATGACCACAACTGGAAGAGTGAATTCTATGCTAATGAGGCCTCTAAACGCTTGCAGGCCCATAGTAAGGCGAAGCCCCAGATCATCTGTTACCCAGGGGCGGGACACTACATTGAGCCTCCTTACTTCCCCATGTGCCGGGCTTCCCTGCACACCTTGGTGGGCAGTCCTGTCATCTGGGGAGGGGAGCCCAGGGCTCATGCCAGGGCCCAGGTGGATGCTTGGCAGCAGCTCCAGACTTTCTTCCACAAACACTTGGGTGGGGAAAAGGGGCCAATCCCAGGAATGCTGTAATCGTTTATCCCGGGGACAGCTGCCACAATTAGTGTATATGTGTAGGTTTTTTCTTTTTAATAATTACTTCAGTGTTAAAGTGAATGTACCAAGAAATTTTCAAGATATTTCTAAATTACATACTTTTTCAGTTGTTTGGGAGGAGAGTGATTCTACAGAAAACACAACAGGTGGAGAAAGCATGCCCTTTAGTGTCTAACAACACGTAACTGACAAGACTTTAGCTCTGAAAGGAAAAGAGTAATACCTGGTACACAATTGGTGCTTAGTTATTATTTGAATAATTTATTATTGATTTTGTTTAATAATTAATTTATAAATAAATGATTACCTACTGTGGAAGAAAAGCATACAAAATATCAAAAATATTATCAGATCTGACTTTCTAATTTAAGAATGGAAGTGAACATCTTAGCTGTAAATTACTAGTTATAGAACTACTTAGATGAAAAAAATTACTAAAAATTTTCAAAGCAAGTACGGTTTTAGTTCTTTGATATCTTCTCCTTGAATGAGTAAGCATTCTCCTCATGCAAGTGTATTTTAAGTTATTTTTGTATCTTCACATATGGACCTTTGTGATCTAGTTATTTTGAAAGCTGGTAAAACATTTAGATGAATTTCATAAGTGACTTTAATAATGATTAGCGTGCAAATAAATTATTCAGTTTTGTACCACTTGATATAAATAGTTCCATATTAAACTTACTGAACTTTTCTAAAGCTTAATGTGTTTAAAATAAAAAACACCTTAATTTGTGATATGGTATTCCAGTTCCTCAACTTTCTTTTTCAGTAAAGCAATTCCTGATAGGTGTTTCTTCTCAAAATTCAAAAACAGTACAGAACTCTTTTTGTTTTGCCAGCTGTTTTTTTCTTCTATACCATTGTGAGGCAGGTGTCGTCTTCATTTTACAGATGAGGAAACTGAGACTCAGTACCTGCGTGGTACCTCTAGAGCTGGGGCCCCGGCTCCCCACATCAAGTTTCTTCTCTCTTGAGCCCGTCCATGCCCTGTGCAGGGCAGCAGCCCCGGTCACAGGCAAAGGAAGTGGCTCGTCTTTCTCCTGCCTAAGTTCTCAGGGGAGTTCCTGGACTTGCAGTGGGGGGGTAGGGGTATTTCAGGGCACTGTTGTTGAAAGAGTAGATCTGGAACCGTGTTTAAACCCTTGACATAGTAGTATGGTTTTGCGGGAGCTGACAGGCAACTCAAAATGCCTACACTCCTTCCCTTGATTGTTAACAATGTGTATGTGATTTGCCCTCCTCTTCCTCTTTCCTCTCTTTGTATCTCTCTTTCTGCTACTTTCTGTAAACAGCGTCTTCCATGACACTTGAAGGAATTGCGCCATCTATCAAGCTGGAGTGTCAGTCTTCTCTAGATGCTGATCATGAGTGATAAAAGGCAGAAGCAGCAGAAATTTGGGGGCCAATTAATGACGAAGTTAAATTGTAGACCATGTATTTCAAAAGACACAAAGATGATTTCCTCTTTAAATTCTCTTGAGTAGGAGGATCTAAGAAAAGGGGAAATAGAGACACCATAGGCACGTGTTCTGGAGGGGAGAGTGAAACTACATACTATGATGTGAAGATTAGAAAAGAATTCAGAGTGATAGTGGCTTTTGATATGGGTCTTAACTGATAGGATCTCTTTTTCTCGAATCTAGAGTAATAAAAATTCATAGAAAACTTGGAAAATAGAGAAAATTATTCACTAGAAAAGGAGTTGCATATAATCCATTCACTAGAAACTAGCACACTTAACATTTTAGAATATTTCTATTTTCCTCTAGGCTGCTTGTTGTGTGTATTGAGTTTTTACTCAATTAAGTGTACATCCATTTTACCTCAGTATTGTATGATGTTTTTCTTACCACGTTATTATATTCTTCAAATACATGACTTTTTAAAAACAGTGATATGTATTCCATTGATTGGTGCTACAACTCTTCATTTAATCCGTCCCCTATTGTTAGCCCTTGACATTGTTGATAGGGTTTTTCTTTATAAAGTCCGTTCCTATGGTGAAGGGACATATACATGTATAAGTCTTTGTGTATCACTGATTATTTCTTTAAGAGAGATTCTTTGAAAGGAAATTACTGGGTCAAACTTCTGAACAGTATTATGATCCTTTACTATGCATACCAGAAACAATCAAGTACACCATCAAAGACACCGTATGAGACAGCCATGTTGTCAATACTGGTGTAATGTGTGTGTATAGGTGTGCGTGTGTCTAATTTTTACAATTTTATAAATTTTATAGGTTGAAAAGAGAATCTCATATTGTTGTGCTTTTTTGTTGTTGTTGTTGTTAGTGAGGCTGAATATTTCCCTCACTTATTGGGAAAATATTTGTATTCCTTTTAATCTACATTTCCCATTCCTTTAGAATGTTCACCTGTTTCTTCATGACCTAGAGCAGCATTTCATTATGTGTTTCAGAAGTAGATAATTCTAATATATGTTGGCAACATTATATTACCTTGTTATTTGCCATTTAAACTATGTGTATGTGTGTGAATATATGTGTGTCAGGTTTTGCAAGATGGACTTGATGACGGAAGGTGGAAATGATAAGAAATATGTGTACTGGTCTCTGCCTGTACCTTTCTCCCAACTTCCAGCACAGAGCTCCTAAACCCTTGTAAATTCCTAACTGATAAAAGCACTAGTAGCATCTTTTGTTCTATCGAGGCAACTCTGGGTGGGCTCCTAGATGGCTCCTGGATGGGGACTGGTAACCAGAAAGACCAATCCATGATTAGAAGCTTGGAATTTTCAGCCGTCTTGCCCCATTCTCCAGAGGAGAGCAGGGCCAGAAACTGAGTTAATAATTGATCATGCCTAATGTGAGGAAGCCGTCAGAAAATCCCAATAGTATGGGGTTTGGAGAGCTTCCCGGTTGGCAAACACTACCACACAGGCAGGGTGATGCACCCCAACTCCACAGGGACAGAAGTTCCTGTAGTCGGGACCCTCTCAGACCTCGCCCCACACATCTCTTCATCTGGCTGTTCCTCTATATCCTTTGTGATTTCCTTTAATAAGGTAGTTGATGTAAGGGTTTCCCTGAGTTCTGCGAGCTGCTCTAGCAAATTAGTTGAACCCGAGGAGGGGGTTGTGGAAACCTCGGATTTATTGCCAAATCACACAGAAGTTGTGGATACCCTGGGGACCTATCACCTGCAATTGGCAGCTGAGAAGGGGTGAGAGCAGTTTTGTGGGACTGAGCCTTTAACCTCAGGGAACTGACACAGTCTCCGGGTAGACAGTGTTAGGACTGAATTAAATTGTAGGACATCCAGATGGTTGTCTCAGAGATTTGCCTGGTGTGGAGATAAAAACCTCCACACATGTGGTAACCAGCAGTGTCAGAAGTGCAGTGTTCTGTGTGAGTAGTAAAGGAGACACATAGAAAAGAAAGACACAGGAGGAGAACTGTAGGTTTTTCCTTCTATACAGAAGACATTTTAGGAAGTCAAAATAACAGGCTCAGTGGTGGAAAACTCAAGTGTGTTCAAGTATAGTTGTCCATGTTAGAGCATAGGGTACACATAAAATAGCAGTGTGTAAACACTACAAAAGGAGGAGAATGCTGTGTGATAGACAGTCTTAACTGTGTTTAATTGTACAGGCAAAGGGAGACCTTAAAGATTGGTAAGAAAGAGGGTGATATAGTTGCCATTGTACTTTAGAAAAAGAATATGGTGTGAAGTACCCGCATGGGCACTATTGCAATAGTGAAGGATTCTACTGCAATGACTTATGGGAAGAGTGGGCCCTTTCTATCTTACACACTTTATAGGATCTCAAAATTTCTTGATACTTTCTAGTTAAACCTAGAAGCTGTAGGGAGGGAGGAGGACTGTTCCTTTTCCTAAAAGAGGTTTCATTCTGAACAGTACTTGGACACCAATTCTGCATGGACATCAGTTTGGATCTGGAGAAGCCCCAGGGGTAGGAACTAATCAAACCTCATTTTAGGAGAGGACAGTGCTCTTCAGGCTTCTTCATCCAGCCACTGACTGGACCATGTCTAGCTAATCAGACCCCCTTGACATCATCTGTTACCTCAACAGTATCCCTTTGTTTGTGCTCTATTTCAATACCTGTTACTCTTTGAATATCAACAAAATTTCTACTAGGAATGCATGTGGTTTTACCTTATCTCACCTGTGTAGGGGAGGAAAATTTTTTACCTCTACTCTTTTGGAGTTTCTGAGTAGGCTTGAGAATAAAACTGACATAAGACAGATTAATAAGAGAAAAGAATACTAAGTTGTTTTTTTTTACATGAACATCAAGGTCTCAACAAGGAAATGAAGACCCGAAGAAGTGGAAAAACCGAAGTATTTATACAGTAGTTTGAAGAGAGTGCAAACTGTGGAAAAGTAAAATATACTGGGAAACTAAAGGAAGAGAAATTATCGTGACAGTCATGTGCAGAATTCTCTCAGCCTTGACTCCTATTTCTGGTGATAAGACTGAACCTTCCTCCCGTATAGGGAGGCACCGCTCACAAGGGAGTCTCCTCTTCTGCTTTCAAGGAAAAAACGGGGGATAAGTGCCCTTCTTGCGCCTGCTGTTTTTCAAGTGCCTTTAGCTCTAGTCAGTATATGCCAAAGTGACATATTTTGGGGTGGCATCTGCTGAACCCTTCACCTGAATTGTTTCCACAGTGTCTCTCATCCCCACTTGACTTTGAGAACTGAAGATAAACTGAGGGAGAATTTTCATCTTGCTGTGAAATACTGTGTGCTTAATTTCTTCATGTTTCCTAACATGTTTTTTTCTAATGGCAAATTCTGAGTTCAAATCTAAAACACAAGAATATTCTAAAAGTTAACCTCTAAATTCCTTAACTGGTCCCACTAATAGTCATAATTCTTCTTCTTATTTATTATTTAAATAATATATTTATATATTATTATTTATTATTATTAGTCCCATATTATTATTATTAGTCCCATATTTTCCTTCTGTAAATTCTAAAAAATTCCTTTCTTGTTCTAACTTCTAGAAAGCCACCAATACCGTAATGGGTCTCCTCCACTGCTCTCAGGGATGTTGTCAAGTGCTTACCCAGCAAACATTACCCCTCCTCCTGGTATAAGACTTCCGGATTTTCATTCAGGAATTGGCCATCCTCTGCAGCTATGGGCATCAGGGAAAGCTAACTCCACCCTGATGGCAAGGGCAATGATGGTCATCCCTGCTGGGTTTAAGTCAATCTCAACATTCCATCCAAGGCAAAGTATGTAACTTAGGTGACATACTTGGAATTCTGGATTTTCTCCCTCCCATTAAACATGAACGAAGATGCAGGAAGCCCCAGTTATTCCACCAGTCACCATGTGACACTGTGATTGTCAGAGTGGACAGAAGGAAATCGTTCTTGGTGTCATCATTGAGCTATCGGATCAATCAAATATGAAGCCAGACCTATTCCTGACTTTCTATCAAATAAATTTCCTTATATTTTTAAAGGCTTTATTTTTTTGAGCATATTTAGGTTCACACTAAATTGAGAAGAAGGACAGAAATTTCCCATAGATCCCCTTCCCCCACATATGCACAACCTCCCTCACCATCAACATCCCACACCAGAACGCTACATTTATTACAATTGATGATGCTACATTGACCCATTATTATTACCCAAAGTCCCTAGTTTACATTAGGTTTACCTCTTGGTGGTGTACATTCTATGGGTTTGGACAAATGTATCGTAACATGAATCTACCCTTACTGTACCATACAAAATTGTTTCACTGCCCTAAAACTCCTCTGTGCTTCACCTATTCAACCCTCCCTCCCTCCAACCTCTGGCAACCACTGATCTTTTTACTGTCTCCATGTTTTACCTTTTCCAGAGTGTCACAGAGTTGGAATCATACAGAATGCAGCCTTTTTAGATGATTGGTGTCTTTCACTTAGTAATATGCATTTAAGGCTCCTCCATGTCTTTTCATAGCTTGATAGCTCATTTTCTTTTTATTCCTGAATAATATTCCACTGTCTGGAAGTACCGAAGCTTGTTATCCATTCACCTACTGAAGGACACCTTGGTTGCACCCAAATTTTGTCCCTCTCCTCACATTTTGAAGCAAGTTAGGCACCAGTCTTCACTAGCTCTTATTTAAGCCTTGACTTATGGATCCAGGCTTTTTTCTATGATGTAGCTTTGCCAACTGGAACATCTGCAGTGGCTTCCAAAATTAGCATGGAAAGGAAAGAATATAGGGAATCATGTTTTATGACCAGCCCAGGGGGTATCATTTTTGCCCTCACCCCACTGGTAGAACTTAGTCATCTAAACCTACCGAACTACAGAGGAGGCTGGGAAATATTATCCTGTTTTCCAGGAAAGAGAAATAAACTGGTAGTGTTAATTAATTTAAAAGTGTATGCAGGATGGTTGTGGCATTGGGAACCTGTCAGACTCTTCTGCAAACACATCCTAACTGAGCTACAGGCCCCTGGGACACTTAGCCCCAGGTAATACTTGAGACCACACTCAATAAAATGTGAAGAATCTGGTTAGGGAAGCTTTCTACTGGTAAGTATATAGGCTTAAAATCTCCACAACAGACAGGGGATGGGGGTGGGGGAGGTAGACAGGAGAAAAGGCAGCTCTGACCAGGGAGGGGACTATACTAAATAAATATCTCCAGTTTCAGGAGAAAGGAGTAAAGTCCTCCTTTTTTAATAGGACAGGGAGGTTGTCCCCAGTGAGTCAGCATGTTCAGTGACCTGAAATTAAGCCTGATAGTGACATTCACATACCCCACACATTTATATGGAACCTACAGTCACTTCCCATTCAGGAGAAGGCTGCTGGGGCAAAAAACTTCTACAACTGCAGAAGAAACACGCAAGCTACGTAAATCAGTGAGTCTAACCCTTCACTTGTGAATATAAATGGACCATGAGGAAAAACCAACAGCATGAACCATAAGGGCCACATTGAGCAAACAGAACCACTGACCCAAGAATAAAAACAGATTATCCAGGGAACCATATACAACTTAGAAAAAACTCTCACTGACATCCTCAGATATGATATTTGAGAATATTTTATCAGAAAACAAGAAAAAGTTGCAAGTTTTAAAAATCAGAGAAAAAGAATTTATTGGAAATTACAAATATGATTGCTGAGATACACAATTCAGTAGATGAGCTGAAAAACAAAATGGACACGACTAATAGCCAAATTAGGGATTCGGAAGGAAGACTTAAAATCTCTCACAATTTGCTGAAGCAAGAGGTGGGAAATGTGTGAGAAAAAATTAAGGCATAGAAGATTGTAACACATACTCTGCTCTACTAGCAGCAATGGTCTCAGTTTTGGATTAACAAATTTACAAAACAGAATAGGCTTCACCCAGCACCAAGTTTACTTAGATTTAAGAATTCAGAAAAAGAGAAGACACAGCCACAGTATAAAGTCATTATGCACTCAGGAGGCATGTGGTCACACAAGATGAGGCTGAGTACATGTAGACAACTTCTGGCTTCAGATTAAAAGGCTCTATACAGAAATGAAGAGAAAGCCTTAAAAATGTCCAAATTGTGGGGGGCTTCCCTGGTGGCACAGTGGTTGAGAGTCCGCCTGCCGATGCAGGGGACACGGGTTCGTGCCCCGGTCCGGGAAGATCCCACATGCCGCGGAGCGGCTGGGCCCGTGAGCCATGGCCACTGAGCCTGCGCGTCTGGAGCCTGTGCTCCGCAACGGGAGAGGCCACAGCAGCGAGAGGCCCGCGTACCACAAAAAAAAAAAAAAAAAAAAAAAAGTCCAATTGTGTGTTGAAGAATTAACACTACCAAACAAGAGGGCTGGTCATTACCCTTGGCTACTAGAAGGTGATCTCTAGGCTTCTGGAATGCCTGAAAGCAGTATCTTTGCTCGGGGGCCTTGGGTCACACTGGATGATTTAGGGTGGGGGCTGCCCACACCTTAGGGTAGGGACTGGCCACACCATAAAGACCAATAGTGTGATTTAGACTGGAGGCTTTGGGTGTCAGTCCACCTGCAGACTGAAGACTGAGATCAACCATGTGGACAATCAATCAATCATGCCTACGTAATGGAGCCCCAATACAACTGAACAGTGGGGTTCAGGTGAACCTCCTGGTTGTGCAAATTACTGCACATCAAGGCCAGGAGAGTAACACGTCTTGACCTCACAAGAGAAAACAACATAAGCTCCATGTTAGGAACATGCCTGGACTCTGCCCTGTACACATCTTCCCTTGGCTGACTTTCGTATGTATCTTTTCTTGTAGTAAGTCATAACCAGGGATATGGTAGCTTTCATTGTGTTCTGTGAGTCCTTCTAGGAAAATTATTGAAACTGTGGGTAGTTTTGGGAACCCTTGCCTCACCCAAACTTACTATTGGTGTCAAAAGTGAGGGTGATCTTTTTAAAGAACTGTTCCCTCTAACTCTGTAGTTCACCCCAAACTCCTTGCACCAATCATAATGAAGTGGATAATTTATCTTTTCTTTGGCTGCCTAGCATCTGAACCCCCTTTCTAAGTTAGTCCAGTTTCCTTAGTCTTATGAGACTTGCTGGGATATAGAGCCCAACTATCACAACAGAATTTAGGAACAGCATTAAGGCTAGAGATGGTTGGTAGTGACAGAAAATCCCCCCAAAAGTGGGTTAAACAAGATAGAATTAATTTCTCCTTCACAAAAATTGCAGGTAAGGGGCACAGGGCAAGGATTATTTTCTACAGTGTCAGGCACCCAAGCTCTACTGTCCTTACTAAGTAGCTTCCACATCATGGTATAAGGAAAGCTAGCTGCTCCAGCTATCATGTACGATTCCAGCCAGCAGGAAGAAGAAAGGGGCAGGGGAAGGGCACACTATCTCCCTTGAGAATACTTTCCCAAACTTTCACATTCCACTTCTGCCCCTATGCTATTGGTCAGAACTTTGTTACATGACCACATCAAGCTGCAAGGGAGGTAGGGAAATAGAGTCTTTATTCCTGGTAGTCACGTACTCATAAAATATGCAATCCAGCAAGACGTCAGAAGAGTCACAGACATTTATATATCTAACAATATAGTTTTAAATACATAAAGCAAACACTTTAGAAATACGATAAGAAACTTAAAGTTCTACAATAATCATATACGTATTTAAACTCTCAGAAACTGACAGATGTAAGGTAAGCAATAAGTAAATCTCTATAATATGAACTACATAAATAATAAATTTGATTAGATAAGATAGAGCAAGAAAGAGAGTAGGAAACTTTGCTCACAACAGACAGATGATACATATTCTTTTCAAATACTATTGGAATATTTATATTAGTGGACAATGTATAAAACATTAAAAAATTCAACAAAGTCTCAATAGTAGAAATGATGCAGACTTTATTCTCTAAATACTACACAAGGAAATCGAAATAAACAAAAAGTTACAATCCACTTGGAGCATTAACACCTTTCTGGGAGAGATGAAAAGTGGAAGTTTAAACACTTGGGAAAACACAGGGGTTGCTAATACCTCTATCTTCTAAAGTCACAGATTTAATTGAAAGGTGATGAAACAAGAAAAAAAGACTTAAATATATTATTTAAAATTATAAATGAAACCAAAAGAAAAGCCCAAAATACTAATACATTTATCAAAAACTGGGAAGAAGAAGAAAGAGTAAGTAGAATGTTCAGGAGACAGTGAACAATTCTAAAATGCAAAAATTAAGAAATAGAGAAAGAGGGCTTCCCTGGTGGCACAGTGGTTAAGAACCCGCCTGCCAATGCAAGGAACACAGGTTTGAGCCCTGGTCCAGGAAGATCGCACATGCCGTAGAGCAACTAAGCCCATGCGCCACAACTACTGGGCCTGTGCTCTAGAGCCCACAAGCCACAACTAGTGAGCCCGCGTGCCACAATACTGAAACCCGCGCACCTAGAGCCCATGCTCCACAACAAGAGAAGCCACCCAATGAGAAGCTTGCACACCGCAACGAAGAGTAGCCCCCGCTCTCCATAACCAGAGAAAGCCCGTGCACAGCAACAAAGACCCAATGCAACCATAAATGAATGAATGAATGAAATAGAGAAAGAGGCATAGTGTCTAATATAATGGAGGTAACCATAAAAAGAAGTGAAAACAGAAAATAGAGATAGTTAAAAGACGTTGCTCAAAGAACATGAGATTTTGTGACAGAGGAGGGGAGGAAAAGAAGACTTCTGATTTGCATTTTAAGTTCTTTCCTATGCTTATACTTATTACAATGTGGAAATTACTTCAGAAAAAGTTAAAAATTTCAATTTATACAAAAGCTGCTCCTAAATACCTTGGATTAAAAAGGAGCTAAAGGAAGCTAAAAACTATCTTTAAATTATGATGAAACAATAATGAAAATACAGTTAACCCTTGAATATCAAGAGTTTGAACTGCATGGGTCCATTTATACGTGGCATTTTTCAATAAACCCACTCTTGGTTGAATCTGTGGATGCAGAACCACAGACAAAGATGGAAAGCCATAAAGTTATACTCAGATTTTTGACTGCATGGGGAGTTGGTACCTCTAAACCCTGAGGTGTTCAAGGGTCAACAGTACTGCATATAAAACCGTCACACATGTAGCCATATTGGTGTTCAGAGGAAATGTATAGCCCTAAATAAACTTATTAGTATATAGCAAAAACAAAACAGAAGAACTAATCATTCAACTCAATAAATTTTTAAAAATGTAACCTTATCAATGAAAGAAAGAAGGCACTAATAAAAAATAAAAGCAGACACTAAAGACATAGAAACAGGAAGCAACAATAATATGAAAAATGAAAAGGTGATCAGAGTTAAAGTACAATCAGCCCTCCAGATACATGAGTTCTGCATCTGTGGATTCAACCAACTGCATCAAAACTATTCGGGGAAAAAAAATTCCAGAAAGTTCCCAAAAGTTAAACTTGAATTTGCCATGTGCAGGCAACTATTTACATAGCTTTCACATTGTATTTACAACTATTTGTATTATATTAAGTATTATAAATAATCTAGAGATGATTTAAACTATATGGGAGAGAATATTCATAGGTTATATGCAAATACTATTCCATTTTATGTAAGGGCTTGAGCATCTGCAGATTTGGGTATCCTTGGGGGTCCTGAAACCAACTGGATACTGAGGGACAAGTGTATTCTATGGTCTTTGTCATATTTGAGAGAAAGATAAAGATACTAACTGTCCACTCTGTTAACATTTCAACAGTAGTCATTAAAATAACAGTTACCTTTTCAAAAATTCAAAAGTAACTACTAAGAGAAAAGAATGTTTAATTTACAAATGAAGAGAAGAGAACCCAATAAAAAAAAGAAAACCTCATCAAATCCAAAAGAGGGCAAGAAAGAAATACAAAAGAAGCATAGAGAAAGTACACAATAAAATGGTAGAAATATCTGAATATATCAGTAATCACAATAATTATCTATGGATCAAACTTCCCTGTTAACATAAGTGGATTGTGAGACTGGATTTTTAAAAAAATTAGCTGTGGCCATGACTTGGAGATGTACCAACTACTTAAAAATATTTTTTAAAAAATTAAAAAGGGAAAACAGAAAAGGCACATCAGGCAAATACTAACAAAAATCAAATTTGTGTTGCTGTATTAACATCAGTCCAAATGAGCTCAAAGCAAACAAGTATTATTACAGGTAAAGGAGACCATGATGATTTTTTAAAAGTTCAATTCACCAAAAAGATATAGCAACTCTAAACTTGTTGCACTTAATAAGATCACTTCAAAATATAAAGGATAAAAGTATTTGAAGAAAATACAGGCAATTTATCTTCTAAATCTGAGAGCATTGATGTTTGGGTTTTCTCAAAAGCAGATCCTAAAACTACAAAACATTGCTGAATAAAAATAATGAAGACCTAAGAAATGGAAAGACATCCCATTTCATGGATCAAAAGACTTGATATTAAGTCTGAGTTAACTTAGTCTATGTTAAGATGGCAGTACTCCCTATTATGGGCTGAACTGTGGCTCCCCAAAATTCATATGTTGAAGTTCAAATCCCTAGTACCACAGAATGTGACTGTATTTGAAAATAAGGCCTTTAAAGAGGTAATTAAGGTAAATGAGGTCATATGTGTGGGCCATAGTCCAATATGACTGGTGTCCTTATAATAAGAGGAGATGAGGATACAAATATGTATGAGAAAACACCATGTGCAGATACAAGGAGAAGATGGCCATCCACAAGCCAAGGAGAGAGTCCTGCAACGGACTCTTCCCTCATGGCCCCCAGGAAAAAAGAAACTGCTGACACCTCCATCTTGATTTCTAGCCTCCAAAATTGTGAGAAAATAAACTTCTGTTGTTACAGCCACCCTATCTGTGGCTGGCAGACCTGGCAAACTAACACGCTCTGCAAATTGATCTACAGATTCAATGCAATCTCCATCAAAATTCCAGGTGGCTTCTTTGCATAAACTGATAAGTTGATCTTAAAATTCCTATGGAAACTCAAGAAACCCATAATGTTGACAAAAAAGAATAAAACTGGAAGACTCACAATTCCCAATTTTAAAACTTACTAGAAAGCAACAGTGATTAAAACAATGTGATACATACATAAGGACAGACAAAAAGATCAATGGAATAGAAATGAGATTCCAAAAATAAATCCTTACATTTACAGTCAGTTGATTTTTTTTTTTTTCTGCGGTACGCGGGCCTCTCACTGCTGTGGCCCCTCCCGCTGCGGAGCACAGGCTCCAGATACGCAGGCCCAGCGGCCATGGCCCAAGGGCCCAGCTGCTCCGCGGCACGTGGGATCCTCCTGGACCGGGGCACAAACCCGCGCCCCCTGCATTGGCAGGCGGACTCTCAGCCACCACGCCACCAGGGAAGCCCCAGTCAGTTGATTTTTGACAAGAAAATTCAAGGGAGAAAGAATGGTCTTTTCAACAAATTGTGTTGACACAACAGGATATCCATATGTAAAGAATGAATTTCAATCCTACCTCACAGCAAACACAAAAATTAACTCAAAATGGATCAAAGACATAAATTTAAGAGCTAAAACTACAGAATTCTTAGAAGAAAATATAGAAGTAAATCTCTGTAACCTTGGATTAGATAATGGTTTGACATCAAAGTATAAGCAACAAAAGAAAAAATAAATGAATTGGACCTCAAAATTGAAAACCTGTATGCATCAAAGGATACCATTAAAAATTGAAAAGACAGCTCACAGAATGGTAAGAAATATTTCCAAATCACATATATGTTAGTGACTTGTATCTAGAATATATAAAGAACTTTTAAAATTCAGTACTAAAAAGCAGCAAGGGAAAAGCAACTAGTAACATACAAGAGAACTCCCATAAAAATGTCAGCTGACTTTTCAGCAGAAATATGCAGACCAGAAGGGAGCAGCATGATATATTTAAAATGATGAAAGGAAAAAAATTACAATCAAGAACAACCAGCAAGGCCATCACTCAGATTTGAAGGAGAGATAAAGAGTTTTAAAGACAAGAAAAAACTATAAAAGTTCAGGACCACTAAACTACTTTAGAAAATAATGTTAAAAAAAACTTCTCTAAGTAGAAAAGAATAGGCCACAACTAGAAATGTTAAAAGTATTAAAGAAAAAATGTCATTTGTAAAGGCACAGTAAAGATACAAGTTCAACCACTAATAAAGCAAGGTTAAAAGACAAAGTAGTCAAATCACCTAATATGTCCACAATAAGTAGTTAAGATACACACAAAACAAAAGGATATAAAACATGATGTCACAAACAGTGAACAGTGGGGTGAGGTGGGGAGAGTAAAAATGCAGAGTGGTTAAAATGTGTCTGAAATTAAGAGATCAGAAACTTAAAATAATCACATATATATGTAGATTTCTATAAATAAACCTCCTGGCCCACACAAACAAAATTCTATAAGAGATACACACACACACAAAAGAAAGGAATCTAAACATAACACTAAATATAGTCATCAAATCACAAGGGAAGAGAGAAAGAAGAAACAAAAAACAACTACAAAAACCAACCAGAATACAATTAACAAAATGGCAGTTAAGTACACACCTATCAATCATTACTTTAAAGGTAAATGGACTAAATGCTCCAATCAGAATACATAGAGTGGCTGAATGGGTAAAAAACAAGGATACAAAGGATCATACAAGATAACTATAATTATATGCCAATAAAATGGGCAACCTGTAAGCACTGGATATATTCCTAGGAAATACAATCTCCCAAGGCTGAATCAGGAAGAAATAGAATATATAAACAGACTGATTACCAATAATGAAATAGAGTCAGTAATAAAAATTTTACCAAATAGTAAACAAAAGTTAACACCTATCATTCTCAAACTATTCCAAAAAATTGAAAAATTCAAAGTAAAGCTTTCCAAACACAGTCTACAGGCCAGTATCACCCTGTTAAAACCAGACAAAGACACCACCAAAAAAAGAAAATGACAAGCCACTATGGCTGATGAACATAGATGTAAATATCCCAAACAAAATATTAGCAGGCTGAAGTCAATGACACATGAAAAAGATCATACACCACAATCAAGTGGGATTTATCCTAGGGATGCAAGGACAGGTCGGTATCAACAAATCAATCAATGTGATATCCCACATTAATAAATTGAAATAAAAATGACATGATCATCTCAATATATGCAGGAAAACCTTTTCTCTCAACATCCATTTATGATAAAAACTCTCAACAATGTAGGTATAGAGGGAACATACCTCAGCATAACAAACACCATATATGACAAGCTGCAGCTAATGCTGCATCATACTCATGTATGATGCAACATCATACTCATGTATAATGTAACATCATACTCATGTATAATGTAACATCATACTCAATGTTCAAAAGCTGAAAGCTTTTCTTCTAAGATCAGGAAACAAAACAAGGATGCCCACTCTTTCCACCTTTATTCAACACAGTATTGGAATTCCTAGTTAAAGCAATCAGACATGAAAAAGAAATAAAAGGCATCCAAACCAGAAAGAAAGAAGTAAAACTCACTGTTTGCAGATGACATGATACTATATACAGAAAACTGTAAAGACACCACCAAAAAAACTATTAGAACTTATAATTAAATTCAGTAAAAAAAAGTTTCAGGATACGAAATAATTTGGGGATTGACATGTACACACTGCTGTATTTAAAACAGATAACCAGGACTTCCGTGGTGGCACAGTGGTTAAGAATCCACCTGCCAATGCAGGGGACACGGGTTTAAGCCCTGGTCAAGGAAGATCCCACATACCACGGAGCAACTAAGCCCTTGCTCCACAATTACTGAGCCTGTGCTCTACAGCCCATGAGCCACAACTACTGAGCCCACGTGCCACAACTACTGAAGCCCATGGCTAGTGTCTGTGCTCTGAAACAAGAGAAGCCACCGCAAGGAGAAGCCCGTGCACCGCAACAAAGAGCAGCCCCTGCTCACCGCAACTAGAGAAAGCCCACGTGCAGCAACGAAGACCCAATGCAGCTAGAAATAAATAAATAGATAGATAGATAGATAGATAGATAACCAACAAGGACCTACTGTATAGCACAGGGAACTCTGCTCAATATTCTTTAACAACCTAAATGGGAAAACAATTTGAAAAAGAATAGATATATGTATACGTATAACTGAATCACTTTTCTGTACACCTGAAAGTAACACAACATTGTTGATCAACTATACTCCAATATAAAATAAAAATTAAAAAATTAATATACAGAAATCTGTTGCTGGGCTTCCCTGGTGGCGCAGTGGTTGAGAATCCGCCTGCCAATGCAGGGGACACGCGTTCGATCCCTGGTCTGGGAAGACCCCACATGCCACGGAGCAACTAAGCCTGTGCACCACAACTACTGAGCCTGTGAGCCACAACTACTGAGCCCGCGTGCCACACGCTGCAACAAAGAGTAGCTCCCGCTCGCCGCAACTAGAGAAAGCCCGTGTGCAGCAATGAAGACCCAACACAGCCAGAAATAAATAAATTAAAAAAAAAAAAGAAATCTGTTGTTTTTCTATACACTAACAACAAACTATCAGAAAGAGAAATGTAAAAACAATCCCAGTTACAACTGCATCAAAAAGAATAAAATACATGGTAATAAATTTAATCAAAGACATGAAAGACCTATACTCTGAAAACCATAGGACACTGACGAAATAAACTAAAAATGATAAAAATAAATACAAATACATACAGTGCTCATGGATTGGAAGAATTAATATCTTTGTTTTTAAAAATTTTTATTGGAGTACAGTTGATTTACAATGTTGTGTTAGTTTCAGGTACTTTTTTAAAATAATTAATATCCTTAAAATGTCCATACTACCCAAAACAATCTACAGATTCACTGCAATCTATCAAAATATCAATGGCATTTTTCACAAAACTAGAACAAATAATCCTAAACTTTTTATGGAAATACAAAAGACCCTAAATAGCCAAAGCAATGTTGAACAAGTAGAACAAAGGTGGAGGTATCATGCTCCCTGATTTTAAACTAAACTACAAAGCTACAGTCATCAAAACAGCATGGTACTGGCATAAAAATACACACATAGATCAATGAAACAGAAGAGAAAGCCCAGGCATAAACTCATGCTTATGTGGTCAATTTACCTATGACAGAGGATGCAAGAATATACAGTGGGAAAAGACAATCTATTCAATAAATGGTATTGGAAAAACTGGTCAGCTACCTGTAGAAGAATCAAACTGGACTACTTTCTCACACCATATACAATAATAAACTCAAAATGGATTAAAGACTTAAAACATAAGACCTGAAACCATAATACTCCTGGAAGAAAACATAGACAGTATGCTCTTTGTCATTGCCTTTGTCATCAACAAAATGAAAAGGCACCCTATTGAATGGGAGAAGATGTTTGCACACAATATATCTCATAAGGGGTTAACAGCCAAAATAGACAAAGAACTCATACAATGCAACATGACAAAAACAAACAGCCTGATTAAAAAAAAAATGGGCAGAGGACTTGCATAGACATTTTTCCAAAGAAGACAGATACCACCAGGCACATAAAAAAGATGCTCAACATCACTAGCCATCAGGGAAATGAAAATCAAACCCACAATGAGATATCACCTCACACTTGCAGAATGGCTATTATCAAAAAGACAACAAATAACAAGTGCTGGCTTGAATGTAGAGAAAGTGAATCCTCATGTACCATTGGTGGGAATATAAGTTAGTGCAGCTGCTCTGGAAAACAGTATGAAGGTTCCTCAAAAATAAAAACAGAACACCAATATGATCCAGCAATTCCACTTCTGGGTGTTTTTTCCAAAGAAAACAAAAACACTAATTCAAAAAGATATATGCACCCTGATATTCATTGTAGCAGGATTTATAATAAACAAGATATGGAAGCATCCTAAGTGCCCATGAATAGATGAATGGATAAAGAAGATGTGATATATGCATGTATATATGTATATGTGTATATATATATGTATATATATATATACACACACACACACACGCACACACACACACACACACACATATTACTGAGCCATAAAAAAAACTGAAATCTTGCTACTAACAACACATGGATGGACCTAGAGGGTATTTTACTAAGTGAAATATATCAGACAAAGACAAATACCGTACGATTTCACTTATATGTGGAATCTAAAAAACAAAACAAGACAGAAACAGACTCACAGACACAGAGAAGAAACAGGTGGTTGCCAAGGGGGAGGGGGTAGGTGGTTCAGTGAAAGAGGCGAGGGACATTAAGGTACACACTTCCATTACAAAATACTGGAGTCACAGGGATGAAATGTACAGCATGGGGAATATAGTCAATAATATTGTAATAACTCTGTATGGTGAGAGATGATAACTAGACCTATGGACATTTTGTAACGTACAGAAATACTGAGTGCCTACGTTGTGCACCTGGCACTAACATAATGTTGCAGTCAATTATTCTTCAATGTTTAAAAAATAGGCAAAAGATATGGATACCTCACCAAAGAAGATATACAGATGACAAGCATATGAAAAGATGCTAAACATCATATGTCATTACAGAACTGCAAAGTAAAATTAACAATGAGATACGACTACATACCTATTAAAATGACTGAACTCTAAAATACTGACAAAATTAAATGCTGGAGAGAATATGGAGCAAGAGGAACTCTCATTTGTTGCTGGTGAAAATGCAAAATGGTACAGCCACTTTGGAAGACAGTTACCTATTTCTAACAAAGCTAAACATAGCCTCAGCATATGATCCAACAATCACTCTATTGTATAATACATCCATACAATAGAATGTTACTCAGCAATAAACAGAAATGACATATCAGGCTTCAGAAAAACATGGAAGAGGCTTAGGTGCATATTGCTAAGTGAAAGAAGCTAATATGAAAATGCTACATACTGTATAACTCCAACTATATGATGTTCTGGCAAAATAAATATCTAAAAATATCAGTGGTCGCCTGGGGATGGGAGGAGGGGACGAACAGGTGAAACACACAGAATTTTTAGGTCAATGAAATTATTCTGTATGATACTGTAGTGATGGATACATGACATTATGCATTTGTCAATTTTTACAGGCATACCTCCGAGATATTGCAGGTTTGGTTTCAGACCACTACAATAAAGCAAATCACACAAATTTTTAGGCTTCCCAGTGCATATAAAAGCTATGTCTACACTGTACTGTAGTCTATTAAATGTGCAATAGCATTATGTCTTAAAAAAACAATGTATACACCTTAATTAAAAAATAATGCTTAGGAGTAAGACGGGAGTAAAGACACAGACCTACTAGAGCGTAGACTTGAGGATATGGCGAGGGGGAAGGGTAAGCTGGGACAAAGTGAGAGAGTGGCATGGACATATATACACTACACCAAATGTAAAATAGATAGCTAGTGGGAAGCAGCCACATAGCACAGGGAGATCAGCTCCGTGCTTTGTGACCACCTAGAGGGGTGGGATAGGGAGGGTGGGAGGGAGGGAGATGCAAGAGGGAAGAGATATGGGAACATATGTATATGTATAACTGATTCACTTTGTTATGAAGCAGAAACTAACACACCATTGTAAAGCAATTATACTCCAATAAAGATGTTAAAAAAATATAATAACGCTGTTGAGAAAATAACATTGATAGACTTGCTGGATGCAGGGTTGCCACAATCCTTCAATTTATAAAATACTCAATATCTGCAAAGAGCAATAAAAGGAGGTATGCCTATATAACCTAACTCAGACTTCGGTTAATAATAATGTATCAATATTGCTCCATCCACTGTAACAAATATGCCACACTAACACAAAATATTAATAATAGGGAAAATTGTGTGGGAAGGGAAACTGGGGATATGGGAATTTTCTACACTTTCTGTTGAATTTTACTGTAAAGTTAAAACTTTTTCAAAAATAATGCCTATTAGTATTTTAAAAATCAAAACTTATCTTAAACAAGTGGTTGAAGTGGGAAAATAGTACAAAGTATATAACTTTTTTATTTAAAAAAGCAAACAAACAACAACAAAAAGAACAGTACCGTAGCGTGTTCACACTCCCATATATGTACGTACTTTAAACATTCAGAATCAAAATCTAGTTGGATGCACTCATCTTTGGGGGAAAGCAGCAAATGAACAGAGAAGACTCTATCATTCACACTGTAAACGTTTCAGTATTGCTTACATCTGCTTTGGAAAATATGTCTTTTCCTTTAAAAAGAATTTAAAAAGCAGGATGCAAACCTATGGCAAATATCTCATGAGAAACAAAACACTGCATAGGCTCAATCTCTGCCTCTACGAAATCAAACATGACATTTTGCTTCCCAATATTCTTCTAAGACTTTCACATACACTATCACCTTTTATCTCCATATAGGAGACTTTCATCACATTACACACAAGAACCCTTAAACCCCAAAAGATATAAACTTACTTAAGACTTCAGAACTAGTCAGTGCTGAACTCAGAGGTAGAATTCTAATATATGTCACTGCAATGCTGCCGCTCACTGTTGAGTTCCACGTTTGGAGTTAAGTCATGGTTCTGACAGTTATTAGAGGCTAATCCTCAGCATCTTAACATTTTCCAAGCCTCAGTTTCCTCCTTTCCAATATTTGAAAAATACTCCCAGTGTTTTATAAACTTGTTAAATTTTGTATGTATAACAGGTGGGACATTGCTAAAGAGTAGCCATTACTATACTACATATAAAATGCTGGGCATCCCTGAACATTATACCTATATTGCTTCTAACGTAACATTCAAAAGCTTGACATTTAGTATCTACTAAGGCCGAACATTATTATTCTCTATAATACAGCAATTCCACTCCTAGGTATTCACTCCACTGAAACGCACATACATGTCCATCAAAATGGACACATGTTCACTGAATGCTCAGAGCACTATTCCTAAGAGTCCTAAACTGAGAACTACCAAATGTCCATAGGCAACAAAATTGTCAAATACATTTATGATCACAAAATGAAATAGTATTTGGCAGTGATAATGAACAATCTACAACTACGCCCAACAAAACGATGAATCTCACAAACGTAATGAATGTTGAGCGAAAGCAGACACTAAAAAAGGCACACTGAAGGATTCATCACCATAAAATGCAGAGTTGGGAAAAACTAGCCCGTTTTGTTGGACTCGGATAGAGCACCTTGGGGAAGGGAAAGTGACTGGAGCAGAAATGACGGTGGCTTCTGGAGAAGTAATGATGTTTCTGGATCCTTGTGCTTGGTTACCCCAAGTATGTTTGGGTTGTGAAATTCACTAAAATACACACTTAGAATTTATGCACTTTTTGTGTGTGTGTATAACTCATTAAAAGTTAGAAAAAGAAAAGGTTGTCCTTTTCCATGGAGAGGCTGGAATTCTTGGTATTCTACCTAAAGTCATTCAGCTCTGGTTTCACCACGAATCCATACCCAACAAGTTTCACTCCCACGAGGGAGAGGTTTGAGAAGAGGCGTATACGCGGGCGGGTTGGGTGCCACAGCCAGACAACAGGACATCCCGGTACGCCCCGCCCCGCGCCTAGAGCACAACCTAGCGCTTTTACCTCAGACGAGTCGGGACCGCGGCATTGCGCCGGGGATGGCGGTGACAGTGACGCTGGAGCCCGCGGGCCGCCGCCGCTGGGACGAGCCGGTGCGCATCGCCGTGTGCGGCCTGGCCCCGGGACAGCCGGTCACGCTGCGCGCGTCCCTGCGCGACGAGAAGGACGCGCTCTTCCGAGCCCACGCGCGCTACTGCGCCGACGCCCACGGCCAGCTGGACCTCGAGCGCGCGCCCGCGCTGGGCGGCAGCTTCGCGGGGCTCGAGCCCATGGGGCTCCTCTGGGCTCTGGAGCCCGAGAAGCCTTTTTGGCGGTTTCTGAAGCGGGACGTGCAGACGCCCTTCGCCGTGGAGCTGGAGGTGCTCGATGGCCACGACCCTGACGCCCAGCGACTCCTGGGCCGCGCGGTGCACGAGCGCGACTTCCTGGCTCCCGGGGTGCGGCGTGAGCCAGTGCGCGCGGGCCGGGTGCGCGCCACGCTCTTCCTGCCGCCGGGTAAGGCTGGGGTGCTGGGACTTCGACAGCATGTTCCCTGGGCTGCCTTGGTTTCTGATACCGCCTCCCAGGGAGTTTGGCTTGGGAGCACGGTCAGAAGAAGCGGATGTTGACTAAATCAGAGACCTGACGGCCACATTGGAGGCTTTTGATATGTTCCACACTATGCTACGAGTTTTGCTTGCATTATCTCATTTAATCTCTATATTGTCCCAATGAGGTGGATACTGTTATTATGCAGATAAAAAAAAAAGACTGGATGGGATCGGTAGGTTCACTTTGCTATTAATAACTATGCTACAGATCTCTACAGGCATCAGCTGATCGCTTTTAACTAAATGATGATGGTCAAGGAATCTATTGCCATGTCTCCTTTCTGTAGTGTCCTGGGTACACTGGGCCCCTTACCCACTTTTTCATGTTCCTCTCTACCACAGAGCACTTTTGAGACTTCACTGCCTTCCTCACCTGAAGCCTCGCCTGGTATTTCTTTTTCTTTCCTCTGAGTTGACATCTGAACCAAAAATAACGCCAAGGGTTGGTGCAACACAGTATAAAGCTTTGTTTTGATTCTTAACTCTGTGTCCAATCCTGTAACAGAACACTGCAATTCAACACTGTCTAAAAGGTGAAATTCCTCCTTCAATGATGCAGTCATTAGACTTTGTTACCCTCCCTTACAACTAAAGATTCTTAGAACCTTGGAGATAACTTGGAACTTGTATCCCTTGTCAATAATGACTCAGGAAGCCGTTTTCTTTGATTCACGGGAACCCACTAAATACTTTAGAAAGCTCTCTAAAAGGAAAGCAATTTCTTTAAATTATATAATACCTTCTTTCTATAATATTACCTTCTCTAGGACCAGGACCTTTCCCAGGGATCATTGACATCTTTGGTGTTGGAGGAGCCCTGTTGGAATATCGGGCCAGCCTTCTGGCTGGCCATGGCTTTGCCACATTGGCTCTAGCTTATTGTGACTTTGAAGATCTTCCCAAGAAATTCGACACCATACACCTGGACTACTTTGAAGAAGCCCTGTGCTACATGCTTCAACACACCCAGGTTCTCCTAATGTCCTTTATCATTGTCTCTAGAACTACCTCCAGAGAGGGTGTCACTTTGCACTCACCTGTGCCAGGTGCATTGATGCTGCTCTATTCTTCTTTCACAGAGATTTCTTCTACTCCACTTTCTTTGTCAGATGGATTAATATTGCAGAATTCACTGTAAAATTCATGTGATATTTTATTTTAGGGAATTATGTAGTAATATTAAAATTTCTTTTGCAAGTGGAGTTTCTAAATTTTTAGCTTTGCATGCTTTTTAATCTTTATTCTGATAGCAGAGTATGTTCTCAGATTTTAATCAAAACTTGTCCACCCATTTCATAAGCTTAGAACCACTCAGTTGGACTCTGAAGTTGTACTTTGTTTCTATAAAGTTAATCATTTGTCAATATATATTTAGATGGGGTCTGATGAAAGACTCACTTCTTGGAACAGAATTTGGTTCCACACAGATGCCCAGGAACATTGATGCTTTAATTCAACTTGAATGAAGCTCTGAAATTGACAGGCTCCAATGACTCAGCATTCTCTAGTGGATGACTCTCTGGAAGTTTGCAACCAATTCCCAAATTTGCCAGTGAGTTTAAGATTTGTTTGCCGTGTGTCCAGCACGATAGTCTCTACATGGGAAGAAACTCTGTCAGCTGAGGTTGAGTCTCTTGTGGCCAATTCACAAATTAAAGCTAGCAGCATCTCTAGTCACATTTAGAAAAACATTTTTCTGTTGGGTAGGTTCTTGACTTTTGACTCTTGTCCCTTCTTTTCTTACAGGTAAAGGGCCCTGGCATTGGACTTCTGGGCATTTCTTTAGGGGCTGATATTTGTCTCTCCATGGCCTCATTTTTGAAGAACACCTCAGCTACAGTTTCCATCAATGGATCTGGCTTCAATGGAAACAAAGCCATATACTACAAGGAGAATAGCATTCCACCACTGGGCCATGACCTAAGGAGAATGAAGGTAGCTTTTTCAGGCCTCCTGGACATTGTGGATATAAGGAATGATATTGTAGGGGGATGTGAGAACCCCTGCATGATTCCAATAGAGAAGGCCCAGGGGCCCATCCTCTTCATTGTTGGTCAGGATGACCATAACTGGAGGAGTGAGTTATACGCCCAGATAGCCTCTGAACGGTTACAGGCCCATGGGAAGGAAAAACCCCAGATCATCTCTTACCCTGGGACTGGGCATTACATTGAGCCTCCTTACTTTCCCATGTGCCCAGCTTCCCTACACAAATTATTGGACAAACCTGTGATCTGGGGTGGGGAGCCCAGGGCTCATTCTAAGGCCCAGGTAGATGCTTGGAAGCAAATTCTAACCTTCTTCACCAAACACCTTGGAGCTTGCCCCAAATTGTAATGCCCCAAATTGTAATTGGTCTGTTATTGATAGGAGAGATTCAAGGTCAGATTTTAGTGTTTAATAATCTTATGTGAATCACTTGTCCCCTGGATAACATTAAATTCATGTCATTGGTATTAATGCTATATTTTAGGTTACTTTTTTGAGATTAATTTTGTCATTAATTTTTCTAATGTAACAAATGCCTATTGTAGAAGATCCAATTAGAAGTATACAATACTAAATAGTAAAAAGTATCAACGCTATTAAAATTTGTGTTTTCATCTAGATTTTTTTACTTAACACTTTGAGGCACAGATGAAATTTAAAGCTGAACAAATACTGGGCTACTTTTTCCATCACTGGGAGAGAATGGCCATTCAGTGTTTGCTACTGGTTCCACTACTGGTAGCAGGGTAGAATTTTTATTGGCTAAAATATACAGAGAGGTGTTGATAGAGGGAAAGCCAGACTGACCTTTTTCTCACGGAGATTAGAGAAGAATCCTCTGAGAGGAGTTACGGTAAGAAGGGGATCATCTGGCTCTGGATGGTCAAGTCAAAACTCTGTTCCAAAGGTGATTGACTATGAGCTATTTTCCTTTTTGCTTCCTGGCTCTAAGAACAGACTTTGGAAAATCATACTGTGACATTCTTAGAGGCATCATCATCACCTTCTCTGACATCAAGGCTACAAAGTGTTGTGTAAGTGTATTTGAAGAGATAATGGCTGAGAATTTTCTAAAGCTGACAAAGACATCAGCCACATATTCCAACAGCACTATGTCTTAGTCAGCTCAGGCTTCTGTAACAAAATACCATAGATGGGGTGGCTTAAACAACAGACATTTATTTCTCACAGTTCTGGAGGCTGGGAAATCCAAGATCAACGTTCTGGCAGATTCAGTTCCTGGTGGCGCCTCTTCCTGGCTTACAGATGGCTGCCTTCTTCCTGTGTCCTTACCTGGCAGGGAGAGAGAGGGAGCTCCAGTTTCTCTTCCTCATTTCATAAGGACACTAATCCCATCATGGGGGCTTCACTCTCATGACCTCATTTAAACCTAACAACCTCCCAAAGGTTCTACCTTCAAATACCATCACATTGGGGTTTCGGATTTCAACATATGAGTTTTGAGGGGACACATTCAGTTCATAACAACCATAAACCTCAAGCAAGTTAACCATATTTAACACATCACAGAAAAATTGTTTGTGGCAGTTTTATAACATAGAATTTATAACATAAATTCTTTGACATTTCTGCCACCAAGAGGTGGGAGATCTATGTCCCCTTCCCTCAAATCTGGATGGGTTTCTGACTGCCTCAGTAGAGTACAGCAGAACTGATGCTTTATGATTTCAGAAGGTAGGTCGTAAAGGCCATGAAGGTGATCCCACCTTGCTTGCTGGGAACAACTGCTCTTGGAGCCCTGAGCTACCCTAAGAAGTTTTACAACTTTGAGGCTGTGATGCTGTGAGGAAGCCCCAAAGACACGGAGAGGCCAACTGTAAGCTCTTCCTGTAATAGTCCCAAATGAGCTCAACCTTTGAGTCATCTCAGCCCAAGTACAGGGATGTGACTGAAAAAACCTCAAGATGATTCTAGCCCCCAGCCATTTGAATCTTCCCAGTGAAGGCTTTAGATATCCTGAAGCAGAGAAGAGTTGTCCCAGTCAAGCACTGTCCAAATTGTGGATCTGTGAACAAAATATTGTTTTATGTGACTGTGTTTTGGGGGGCGTTTCAGTTATCTATTGCTTTGTAACAAACCACCCCAAAACACAGTGGCTTAAAACATTAACCATTCTCGGATTTCCCTGGTGGCACAGTGGTTAAGAATCCGCCTGCCAATGCAGGGGACATGGGTTCAAGCCCTGGTCCGGGAAGATCCCACATGCTGCAGAGCAACTAAGCCCGTGCGCCACAACTACTGTGCCTGCACACCACAACTACTGAAACCTGCGCCTAGAGCCCGTGCTCCACAAGAGAAGCCACCACATTGAGAAGCCTGCGCAGCACAACAAAGAGTAGCCCCCGCTGTCTGCAACTAGAGAAAAGCCCACGCACAGCAAAGATGCAGCCAAAAATAAATAAATTTATTTTTTAAAAAAATTAACCATTAATTTTTCTCACTCACATGGCAGGCAAGTTGGTATTGGCTGTCAGCTAAGATCTCAGGCAGGGCTATGGTTCACAGGTCTCAGTTCTCTCCTTGTGGGCCTTTACAATGGCTAACTGGGCTGGGTTCCAAGAGTGAGCATCCCAACGTAGCAAAGCTGAATTGTATGGCATGTTTTTGACCTAGTCTTGGAAGCTACATAGCATCACTCTTGCTGTACACTACTGGTCAAGGCAATCACAAAGACCCACCAAGTTCAAGGAGAACATAGAGTTCACCTCTCAAAAGGAGAGTGGAAAGATTCTAGAAGAGCAGGTGGAATGGGAAACATTGTGACCACCTTTTGGAAAATCTGCCTTCTAGCCACAATGGCTCACATTCCTCCCCCCTGTAAAATATGGTCATCTCTCCTTTAAAGCCCGCCCCCGCCCAAAGTTTCATTCCATTATAGCATCATGCTCAGGCTCAAAGTCTAAGATTGTATCATTTATATCAGGTCCAGGTGCAGATGAAGTTCCCCAGGTATAATTCCTTGGGTATAGCTCCTTGAGTATCTTTCTTCTCAATCTGAAGATCTGTGAACTAAAGAGACAAGTTAGCTGTCCACATACAGAGACATCCAGAATACGATGGTAGGCAGGTATAAGATAATTCTTACAGATATTCCTGTTCAATAATGGGGAATATGGGAGGCGCACGACACTCACTGGCCCCTAGCCATTCTGAAATCCAGCTGAGAACATGTTGCCAATTCTTCCATTGGTGCTCAGTTTACTCTCTGTGAGTTGTTCTCTGTAGCTCTTGGTTCCACCCTCTGAGTTGAAACCTGTATTTCCCATAAGAAAATTAAATTAGCAAAAAAAGCCTCCTGGATCTGCTTCCTGGATGAAAAAGATGAGGCATCCAAAGATCTCTTTTTATTTTGCACTGTTTCTATCTCTTTTAGTTCAAACTCATTGTGCTTCCACCAGAACCATTGTCTTAAGAATTATGTAGGTTTTCTAAAAAATATCAGTGCGGGGGCTTCCCTGGTGGCACAGTGGTTGAGAGTCTGCCTGCCGATGCAGGGGATACGGGTTCGTGCCCCAGTCCGGGAAGATCCCACATGCCGCGGAGCGGCTGAGCTGGTGAGCCATGGCCGCTGAGCCTGCGCGTCTGGAGCCTGTGCTCCGCAACGGGAGAGGCCACAACAGTGAGAGGCCCGCATACCGCAAAAAAAAAAAAAAAAAAAAAAAAAAAAAAATATATATATATATATATATATATCAGTGGGGTTCACTTCCTTAGACAACACACCACTACAAATCTGTTTGAGATAGGAACTTTTCTATCTGGGGCTCCTTGGGAGAATGCTGCAGGCAAACATCCTTAAGATTCCCATAAATTCTGTTATATAATAGACAGGATCTGTTAAGTACACCTTAAACTCTTTAGAGGACCTTTGTCATTCTGAAATGTTCTATGAAGCACTACCTTGAATCTTTGAGGTCTTTACAAAGTCTCTCCCACAGAGCCCCCCTAGGTTTGACTTTGCTCTGAGGTCCTGTCTTAATTATAGAATAATTACAGAATAATTTACCATCTGGAGAAGCTGGAAAGGAGAAACATTATTATTGTCAAGCTTGGCAAGTCCTTGTTGCTTCCTATTTAGCAGTTCTTAGCTCACTTCTTCCTCTTGTATATTTTGTCATAGGCAGCAAAGAGAATCCAGGTGTCACTGTCAGTACTCAGCTGGGAAATCACTTTAGCTAGATCATTGAATTCATTAGGTATATTTACCCTTTTTCACATTACTGCAGGTGTCAGTGTTGCCTCTAGCTTCCAATAAATTTATTTTACTTTCCTTTAGGTATCAATAATGGCCTTCATGAGTCCCTTTATAGTCTCCCTGGAGCCCTTCCAATTTCTACCTGCCACCTAGTCCTAAAGGCAGTTGTGATTCCTGTGCCTATGAATTTCTCCACAGGCTGCTTGAGCTTCCTCACAGCATGATATCTGGGTTTCAAAAATGAATGGTCCAAGAGAGGAAGGCAGAAATACATGGCCTTTTTATGACTTAGCTTTGGAAGTCACATATCATTGCTTCAGCTGTACTCTACTGGTTGAGGCAGACACAGAGACATTAGGTGCAAGGAAAATGTGTATAGACTATCTCCTGATAGAGGAATGGCAAGTTTCTAGAAGGGCATGTGAGATGGGAGTTATTTGTCATAATCATCTTTGGAAAATTCAATCTGTCCACAGAATAGTTTGTTATGTAGCAAAAGGCAATGGAACACTGCAGAAAAGAAAGACAAAGATTAAAAAATCTTACCAGCAACCACAGAAAAAAGTCAACCTTCAAAGAAGCAGCAGTAAGTCTAACAACTGATTTCTGCACAGCTATGATGGAAATCAGGAACCACTGAAAAACATTTAGAGTGTCGAAAGAAAACATCTGACAACCTCAAAGCCTATTCTAGCAAAATAGATTCTTACATATGAAAGTATATATTGTTCATAAAATTGACTGAAAAAAATTTAACAGAATCAAAATAGTCAGTTTCAAAAAAATAGAAATTGAGAGAATTAATATAGCATACCTGCAAGGAAAAACTAGGGTGTTCTTCAAGCAGAATGAAGATGACTCAAGGTGGAAATATGGAAACGAAGGAAGAAATGGAACATAATGAAAAAGGTTAAATATGCATGTAAATATAAATATTTACAAATAACATATTGCGGGGTTTAAAATACACATAGAAAAAATGCTTGATGTAATTTCTGTCCTCTTAAATTTGTTAAGATTGTTTTCTGGCCTAGCATGTGACCTATCCTGGAGAATGTTCCATGTGCACTTGAAAAGAATGTGTACTGTGCTGTTTTGGGGTGTAATATCCTATCTATTAGGTCCAACAGGTCCATTGTCTCTTGGACCCTGTGGCTTGTGAAATCCCAGTTCCCCAACCAGCGATTAAACCTGGGCAGCCAGCAGTGAAAGCGCTGAGTCCTGGACCATCAGGGAATTCCCCCATTGTCTCGTTTAAGATCACTGTTGCCTTACTGATTTTCTATCTGGATGACCTGTCCATTGATGTAAGTGGGGTGGTAAAGTCCCCAACTATCATAGTATTATTGTAAATTTCTCTCTTTATATCTGTTAATATAGCTTTGTATATTTAAGTACCCCTGTATTGGTTGCATATACATTAACAAGTGTAATATCCTCTTCTTGTATTGATCCCTTTATCTTTGTCTTTTGTTACAGCCTTTATTTTCAGGTCTAGTTGGTGTGGTATGTGTATCACTACCCCAACTTTCTGGTTGTTTCCATTTGCATTTGCATGAAATATCTTTTTCCATCCTCTTACCCTCAGTCTGTGTGTGTCTTTAGTTCTGAAGTGAGTCTCTTGTAGACAGCATATAGATGGGTCTTGGTTTTTTTTTAATCCAATCAGCTATGTCTTAGGAGCATTTAGTCAATTGACATTTAAAGTAACTATTGATAGGTATGTACTTATTGTCATTTTGTTTCTTGTTTTCCAGTTGTTTTTATATTTCTTCTCTGTTTATTTCTTCTTCTTTTTCTTTCTTTCCTTGTGGTTTGATGATTTTCTTTAGTAGTGTGCTTGTGTTCCTTTCTCTTTAGTTTTCATGTATCTATTGTAGGTTTTCTTTTAATATATATATTTTAATTTATTTATTTTATTCTTTTTTTTTTTGGCTGTGTTGGGTCTTCGTTGCTGCGTGCAGGCTTTCTCTAGTTGAGGTGAGCAGGGTCTACTCTTCATTGCAGTGTGCAGTCTTCTCGTTGCAGTGTCTTCTCTTGTTGCAGTTGCTAAGCATGGGCTACAGGCACGCGGGCTTCAGTAGTTGTGATGTGTGGGCTCAGTAGTTGTGGCTCACAGGCTCTAGAGTGCAGGCTCAGTAGTTGTGGTGCATGGGCTTAGTTGCTCTGTGGCATGTGGGATCTTCCCAGACCAGGGCTCGAACCCATGTCCCCTTTATTGGCAGGTGGATTCCCAACCACTATGCTACCAGGGAAGCCCCTCTATTGTAGGTTTTTGATTTGTTTTACCACAGGTTTCATATATGATGAACTATATCTAAATCTACTTGTTCTGAACTGGCAGTCATTTAAGTTCAAACACATTCTAAAAGATCTACATTTTTTATTCCCCTCACCCATATTTTGTGTTTTTGATGTCATGTTTTACATTTTCATGTTTATCCCTTAACTGTTTGTTGTAGTTATAGTTGATTTTACAGTTTATTGTCTTTGAATCTTCATACTAGCTTCTTTAAGTAAGTGGTTAATCTTCAGCTCTTACTTCATATTTTCCTTTCCTAGTGGGATTTTCCCTTTCCTATGGAATCTTACTTCTTTTCCACTTAGAGAGGACCCTTTAACATTTCTTTTAGGGTAGGTTTATTATTGATGAACTCTTTTTCTTTTTACTTTTCTGAAAAGTTCTTTATTTCTCTAATTCTAAACAATAATCTTGCTGGGTAGAGTATCCTAGGATGAAGATTTTTCCCTTCTGGCATTTTAAATATATCATGTCAATCTCTTCTGGCCTGCAGAAAAAATCAGCTGATGGACTTATGCAGTTTCCTTTATATATGACTCTTTGTTTTTTTTCTTGCTGACTTTAGGATTCCCTCTTTAAGTTTTTCCATTTTAATTATGATATGTCTTAGTGTGGGTCTGTTTAGGTTCATCCCTCTGTGCTTCCTGTACCTGAATATCTGTTTCCTTCTTCAGGTTTGGGGACTTTTCAGCAATAATTTCATCAAATACATTCTAGATCCCCTTCTCTCTCTCTCTCTCTCCTCCTTCTGGAACCCCTATAATGCAAATTTTGGTATACTTGATGTTATCCCAAAGATCTCTTAAACTATTTTCATTTTTTTAATTGTTTTTTTTAAATAATAGAGCTGGGATTTTATTTTATTTTGGCCACACCACACGGCTTGCGGGATCTCAGTTCCCTGACCAGGGGTTGAACCTGGGCCACGGCAGTGAAAGCCCAGAATCCTAACCACTAGGCCACCAGGGAACACCCATTAAATTTGTTTTTCTATTTGTTGTTCTTCTTTGGTGATTTCCATTATTCTATCTTCCCAATCACTTATGTGTTTTCTGTATCACTTAATCTGTTATTCATTCCTTCTTGTGTGTTTTTTATTCCAGTTAATGAACTCTTCATTTCTTATTGGGTCTTTTATATATATTCTAGTTCCTTGTTAAAATTCTCACTGTGTTCATCTGTCCTTTTCCCTAATTCAGTTAGAATTTTTATTTGACTTTGACTTTTTTATCTGGTAAACACAACTTTCCAAAATCTATGGGATTCAGCAAAAGCAGTTCTAGGAGGGAAGTTTATAGTGATACAGGCCTTCCTGGAGAAACATGAAAAATCTAAAATAAACAACCTAATGTAAAGGAATTAGAAAAAGAACAAACACAGCCCACAGTCAGCAGAAGGAATAAAATTATGAGGATCACAGAGAAAATAAATAAAATAGAGAACAAAAAAATTAGAAAAGATCAATGAAATGAACCAAGAGCTATTTTTTTGAAAAGATAAACAAAATTAATAATCCTTTAGCCAGGCTAATCAAGAAGAAAAGAGAGAGGATCCAAATAAACAAAACAAGAAATTAAAGAGGAGAAATAACAACCAATAACCACAAGACAATACCATAAATGGTTATAAGCCAACAAACAGAACAACCTAGAAGGAATGGACAAATGTCTAGAAACGTACATTATGCCAAGACTGAATCAGGAAGAAAAAGACAACTTGAAAAGACCAATCACTAGTAGTGAAATTGAATTTGTAATTTTAAAAACTCCCAGCAAACAAAAGTCCAGTACCAGATGGCTTCACAGGGGACTTCTATCAAACATATAAAGAACAGTTTATACCTATCCTTCTCAAACTATTCCAAATAATTGAAGAGGACAAAACACTCCCAAAATCATTCTACAGGGCCACCATTACCCTGATTCCAAAACCAGACAATGACAGCACAAGAAAAAGAGAATTACAGGCCAATATCTTAGATGAATATAGATGCAAAAATCCTCAATGAAATGTTAGCAAATTGAATCCAACAATATATAAAAGGATCATATATCCCAGTAAGTGGGATTTATTTTAGAGATGCCAGGATTGTTAAATATTTGCAAATCATCAGTGTGATATACTACATTAACCATAAGAAGGATAAAAATCATATGATCATCACAATAGATGCAGAAAAATCATTTGACAAAATTCAATATCCATTCATGACAAAAACTCTCATCAGTGTTGGTATAGAAGGAACATTTCAGAAAATAATAAAGACCATTTATGACAAACCCACAGCTATCATCATACACAACAGTGAAAATCTGACAGCCTTTCTTCTAAATTCAGGAACAAGACAAGGATGCCCACTCTCGCCACTTCTATTTAACATTATGTTGGAAGTCCTAGCTACAGCATCAAAAAAGAAAGAGAAATAAAAGCATCCAAATTGGAAGGGAAGAAGTAAAACTGTCACTATTTGCAGATGACATGATACTATATATAGAAAACTCTTAAAACTACTGAAAATTATTAGAATTAATAAATGAATTCAGTAAAGTTGCAGGATACAAGATTAATATACAGAAATATGTTGCTTTTCTATACGAAAATAATGAACAATCAGAAAGAGAAACAAAAAAACAACCCTGCTTAAAATTACATTGAAAAAAAAAATTACATTGAAAAGAATAAATTGCCTAGGAATAAACTTAACCAAGAAGATGAAGGACCTATACACTAAAAACTATGAAACATTGATGAAGAAATTTGAAGATGATACAAAGAAATGGAAAGATATCTTGTGTTCTTGAATTGAAAGAATTAATAGTTAAAATGGCCATACTCCCCAAAGCAATCTACAGGTTTAATGCAATCCCTATCAAAATATCCAAGACATTTTTCACAGAAGTAGAATAATCCTAAAATTTATATGGAAAAGCAAAAGGTCCTGAATTGCCAAAACAATCTTGAGAAAAAAGAACAAACTTAGAGGTATAATGCTCCCTGTCTTCATACTATACTATCAAGGTACAGTCATCAGAACAGCATGTACTGGCACAAAAACAGATATATAGATCAATGGAACTGAATAGGGAGCCCAGAAATAAACCTACACACCTATGGCCAATTAACCTATGACAAAGGAAGCAAAAATATACAATGACAAAAAGACAGTCTCTTCAATAAGTGGTGCTGGGAAAATTGGACAGCTACATGTAAAACAATGGAATTAGAACATTTCCTCACACAATATTAAAAAAAACCCTGAAAATAGATTAAAGACTGAAATATAAGACCTGAAACCATAAAACTACTAGAAGAAAACATAGGCAGAATGCTCTTTGACATAAATCATAGCAATATTTTTTTGGATCTGTTCCCTAAGGGAAAAGAAATAAGAGCAAAAAGAAGCAAATGGGACCTACCTAAACTTAAAAGGGTTTGCACAGCAAAGGAAACCATCAACAAAACGAAAAGGCAACCTACTGAATGGGAGAATATATTTGCAAATGATATGACCAACAAGGGGGTTATATCCAAAATACATAAACAACTCATACAACTAAATATCAAAAAGAATAAAACAACCCAATTAAAAAATGGTCAGAACACCTGAATAGACATTTTTCCAAAGATGATGTATAGATGGCTAACAGGCATATGAAAAGATGCTCAACATTGCTAATCACCAGAGAAATGCAAATCAAAACTACAATGAGGGCTTCCCTGGTGGCGCAGTGGTTGAGAGTCCGCCTGCCGATGCAGGGGACACGGGTTCGTGCCCCGGTCCGGGAAGATCCCACATGCCACGGAGCGGCTGGGCCCGTGAGCCATGGCCGCTGAGCCTGCGTGTCCGGAGCCTGTGCTCCGCAACGGGAGAGGCCACAACAGTGAGAGGCCCGCGTACCGCAAAAAAATTTTTTAAAAATTTAAAAAATTAAAAAAAAATCTTAATAAACATAAAAAAGGTATTAGATCATGTATAGTATTGATTTCTCGTCAGAAAATTAAAAATGGAGACCTTAACCTCAAGTGGCAGCAGGGACCATACCATGCAGGATATAAAGTAAAAGTATAAGATAAAAGAATTATTATATTTAAACACTGTTCTAAGATTTTATCATGGATAAATAATAAAATCCAATCTCATTGAAAATTAGTCAGTTTAACCAATCTGTTTAAGCTCTGTATCTCCTACGTATATTCAAAATTGATTTATATTAGGTATTAATAATATAGCATTCACTTTGTCAAGGTGAAACAAATTTGCTGAGTACCTTGTTGAAAAGAACTCCAAGGTAAGAGAAAGCTTTTATTCTCTATTTCCTTTCCTGGTGTTGCCTTCAGCCATCCAACTTCATTCAAATATTTATTGAAAGCCTACTATGTGGCAGGCAGAGGTCTAAGCTCATGGTAAAGATGAACAAAGATAAAGTCTTTGCTGTCAGGAGTATTTATCCTGGTTTGGCAGTCAGAAAATAAAATGATAAATGCTATGAAGAATAAAAAGCAGAAAAAGAATACAGCATGATGAGGGAGGTAATATTTTAAATAAACCAGTCAGGGAAGGCATATATGAATAGGTCATCTTTGAGCAGAAACCTGATTGAGGATGAGAGAGTCGAGCTTCAGGCTGAGGTAATGGTGGAGGCAAAGACCACAGTGGAAGCATGTGCTTGGTCTTAAGCCAAGTGGGTGAGGGAAGGAGGAGTAGAAAAATGAGGTCAGAGAAGTAGCCAGGGGATCCCTCTGATTATGGGAAAACACTGGGGAATTGAAAATAGGGAATTGGCAAGATCTAAATTAACCTTTAAAAATACCATTCTGGCTTCTCTATGGAGAAACTGTAGGCAGTGTTAGCACTGAAGTAGCGAGGCCAATTGGGAGGCTACTGTAGTCATCCAGATGAGAGAGAATCATTTTAGAGTAGGGTGCTAGCAGTGCAAGTGATGAAAAGTGGTCAGATGCAGGATACATTCTAAAGTACAGCAGCAGAGTCTGCTGAAGGGTGGAATATGGGATGGAAAAAGGAAGGCAAGAATGACTCCAAGTTTTTGTTTTTGTTAATTCCTTAAACTAATGGATGAATAGTGATGCCATTTACTGAAACAGAGAACCCTGGGGAAAGAGCAGTCTGGGGAGAAAAAGGTCAAGATTTCTATTTCTGTCATGTTAAATTTTCCTATTGGACACCCAAGTGAAGAGGCCAAATAGGAAGTTAGACCTACAAGTCTGAATCTCAAAGGAGACATGAGAGCTGGAAATATAAATGTGGGAATCAACAATCAGGAAACTGGAAGATGAGTGATAACAAAAATCTGGGATGTAAGAGGATCAATGTTGATTTTACATTAAAATCCACCATGAATTCTGGCTAACAAAAATACATTAAAAACTGACATATAGAAATGTATGGGCTTTTTTTTTTTTCCATGTGAGGTACCTGAATCAATTCTCCCACTGTAAACAACTAATACTTCTGGATAAAATCTCTTCTAAAAGCATTTGTCAACCTGCCAAGAAAGAAAAGTTCTCAGATCAGGGACTGAGTAAAGATGGGAATGCTGATGTAAGCAGAGCAAGGCAGCTTGTTTCCTGAGAGCATTTGCTGAATCCCAAATTGATGTATTAATACATTTCATTATACAATATCAAAAAAATCACATTAGTGATTACACACTACTGATCTCATTTTTTAAAAAAGTCTAAGTATCAGGAAGCTATCAAGCTCACAGTGGTTGATAGGCAGGTTTTCCTAAATTCTCATTTTCTCTCGAAATGTCAAATTTCATCATTAATGACAAAGTTGTTTTCTTTGAAGCAGCAGGCTAAGTTCACTTTTGGAAAAAGGTCTGCCGAATACCCAAGCCTTACTGACAATAGTTAGTCAATCGTTCTTTCAAGTAAGTTGGTGTTCTGTGAAAAAAGTGGCTAGTTCAGCTCACAACTCAATCACATAGGTGCTTTTACTTAAGATGACTGTCATATTCCTGTTGCAGCAGAAGTGCTTTATGTGTACCTCTCAATTTGTCAAACAATATTTTAAAAACATGTATTTAAGGTAAAGATTTAATAAAACTTTATTAAAAGATTTAAAACTTTATTAAAGATTTATTTAAAAGATTTAATAAATTTTACAGTTTCATCAAGGAATTCCTAATTGTAACTGGCTTTTTTCTTTTCTTTTTCTTGCTAGTGCATGGTGGTGAGGAATGCATGACTACTGGTACTGTTTGTTATACTGCCTTTATTAATGCTAAAGCAGCAGCAATTTTACCTGTCATTGCTTTTGCAACATCAGTACAAATGTTAACACAGTGAAAAAGGCACATGTCATCTTAGTATTATTATAAAATAGTTTTGATCTGTACCCTGAGGTCTGTAGACCAACTTTGAGAATATTTATCCTAGAGAAACTCTTTGTTTATGTACCAGAGAACAAAAAGAATATTCCTAGCAGTACTGTTTGTACTAGCAAAAAAAACCCTCTAAACTATCAAAATGTCTATTAACAATAGAATGGACAAATAAATGGACTATTCATAAGATGTAATATGATGAAGCAGTGAAAATTAATGAACCGCAGTGACCCAACACATAAAATAGATGCGTCTCAGGAAAAATATTTCATAAAAAAAGCAAATCGCAGAAAAATAAATGTTTTTTTTAAACTATGACACCAAAAGCACAAGCAAAACACTAAATAAGTTGGGTATCTTTAAGATAAAAAACGTTTGCACTTCAAAGGACACTGTCAACAAAGTGAAAGATAACTCACAAAATGGCAAAAATATTTGTAAATTCTATATCTGATAAGGGACTTGTATCTAAAATATACAAAGAGGGACTTCCCTGGTGGTCCAGTGGCTAAGACTCCACGGTCCCAATGCAGGAGGCCTGGGTTCGATCCCTGGTCAGGGAACTAGATCCCACATGCTGCAACTAAGAGTTTGCATGCCACAACTAAAGACCCAGCATGCCACAACTAAGAACTGGCACAGCCAAATAAATAAATCTTTTAAAAATAAATAAATAAATAAAATATACAAAGAACTCTTACAACTCAATAATAAAAAGACACATAACCTAATAGGCAATGGTTCTTTTTTTTTTTAACACCTTAATTGGAGTATAATTGCTTTACAATGGCGTGTTAGTTTCTGCTTTATAACAAAGTGAATCAGCTATACATATACATATATCCCCATATCTCTTCCCTCTTGCATCTCCCTCCCTCCCACCCTCCCTATCCCGCCCCTCTAGGTGGTCACAAAGCACCGAGCTGATCTCCCTGTGCTACGCGGCTGCTTCCCACTAGCTATCGATTTTACATTTGGTGGTGTATATATGTTCATGCCACTCTCTCACTTTGTCCCAGCTTACCCTTCCCCCTCCCCATGTCCTCAAGTCCATTCTCTAGTAGGTCTGCGTCTTTACTCCTGTCCTACCCCTAGGTTCTTCAGAACCATTTTTTTTTTCTAGATTCCATATATATGTTAGCATACGGTATTTGTTTTTCTCTTTCTGACTTACTTCACTCTGCATGACAGACTCTAGGTCCATCCACCTCACTACAGATAACTCAATTTCGTTTCTTTTTATGGCTGAGTAATACTCCATTGTATATATGTGCCACATCTTCTTTATCCATTTGTCTGTCGATGGACACTTAGATTGCTTCCATGTCCTGGCTATTGTAAATAGAGCTGCAGTGAACATTGTGGTACATGACTCTTTTTGAATTATGGTTTTCTCAGGGTATATGCCCAGTAGTGGGATTGCTGGGTCATATGGTAGTTCTATTTTTAGTTTTTTAAGGAACGTCCATACTGTTCTCCATAGTGGCTCTATCAATTTACATTCACACCAACAGTGCAAGAGGGTTCCCTTTTCTGTAGGCAATGGTTCTGAATAGACATTTCCCCAGAGAAGATATACAAATGGCCAATAAGCATATGAAAAGATGAACAATATCATTAGGCTTCAGGAAAATGCAAATGTAGCCACAGTGAGATACCACTTTATACTCACTAGAATGGCTACAATAAAAAAAAAGAAGAAAAAGTGCTGGTGAGGGGGTGATGAAATTGGAACCCTCATACACTGCTGGTGGGATTGTAAAACAGCATAGCCACTTTGGAAGCCTTGCTTTGCCTCAAAGATTAAACACAGAATTGCAGTATGACCCAGCAATCCCGTTCCTAGTTATGTATCCAAAACAAATGAGAACTGCAAAACACACAAAAACTTAAATACAGGACTGTTCACTGATACAGTATTCCTAGTAGCCAAGAAGTGGATACAACTCAAATGTCCATCAGTCGATGAATGGATAATGAAATTTGGCATATCAATTTAATGGACTATTTAGCAATAAAGAGGGAAGGAGGTACTGATACATGCTATGACATGGATGAAACTTGACAGCATTACATGGAAAAGAAGCTAGTCACAAAAGACCACATATTTATGACTTCCTTTATTAGAACTACCCAGAATAAACAAATCTACAGAGACAGAAAGTAGATTAGTGATTACCCAGGACTGGAAATAAAGACGGTTGTGGGGAAATGGAGATGACTACTAATGGGTACTGGGATTCTTTGGGGGATGATGAAAATGTTCTGGAATTAAGTAGTGGTGATGGTTGTACAACCTCGTGAATATACTAAAAACACTGAACTGTACACTTGAAGTAAATGAGTTTTATGGAATATAAATCATACCACATAAAGATGTTATTTTTTTAAGTAGAATGCACTCATAAGATTTGCATACAGCTAAATAAAAATTAACTTTGACCAAGTGAAAATAATGTTCTCATTTACGTAAGACTCAAAAGTTGGCAGAACAAAAAAACATTGTTTAAAGATACAAATGTGAGTCGGAGCAGTCCAAGACGCCATAGGAAAACTCTGAAATCACTTCCTCCCATGGACATACCAAATTTACAGCTCCAGTTGGAATACTTTTCCTCTGAAAAGGACCTGAGAACATGCACCTCCGAAACAGAAGACAAAGTTACATCAAAAATCGTAGAAGAGGCACAGACGTGGCCTTACCTGGGACCTCACCCTAGATGCTGTGACCCCACAATAAAGAGGGATCCTATAAATACAGAATTCTCCCTCAAGGTGTGAATGGATTGTGCCCCACATCAGGCACCCCGACCCTGGGGGCCAGCACTGGAAAGACGACCCCCACACCTGAAAAAAATCTGATTTTGAAACTCAGTTGGTACTAAGACCAGGAGAATCATAGAACCATAGGGAACAGAGATCCCACTCTTAGAGGACTCTCAAACCCACGGGGCCTGAGATCCAGCACAAAAGCAACAGATTGAAAAGCCCCTAGACCATAAGTGAGGTAGACCCATTTACTAACTTTAAAGTGGCTGACGGCAAGACAAGAACCTGTAGCGTCTTTATCTGGGGACGGAAGCACTAGTGGACACCATTTTTGCAAGCTCAATCTAAGTTGCTGGTGACAAGCCTACAGGAGCCATTTTTGGTGCCCTTCCTCTAGCCTGCTAGCACGGGAGGGCATGCTCTGCCCACCTTGCACTACAACCAGGCTGGGCGAGCATCCCACCCTGTGCAGAACCCCAGGTGCAACGCAACCTGGCAATCGTCCTGCCCTCCCCACACAGCAGCCGAGCCACAATTGGCCTGGGAGGCACCCTGCCCTGAGCCCCACCCAACCCGCACAGAGACGGAGCTGCAACCCTCTCTGCAGAGTAGCTGAGCCAAAACTGGACCAGGCAGAACCCCGAGCCCTGCTCACCCCAGGCAGCAGACAAGTCACAACTGGGCCAGCAAGTGTCCACCTTCCCCTGACAGCAGCTGAGCTGTCATCAGCCTGGACAGGCACCCCAAGTTCCATCCACCGCACGCTGCAGCTCAGCCGCAATTGAATTGGGCAAGTGACTTGAACCCTGCTCTCCCCGCACAGTGGCTGAGACACAGTTGGCTAGGTGAGAGCTCCCAGCCCCGCCCTATGCAACGCTGTCACAGCCATCAGACTCAAGCAGCCCACACAGGTGATGCCCATAGACTGCCTGGCTCTGGTGGTCAGGGGAGGCTGTGCTTCTGGACCACACAGAACAGCTCCTACCCAGGACCACTCTTTCGAGAGTGAGGGCGCTAGCCATTTCGCCTAATTACATGTAACACTGAGAGGCAAAATGAGGAGACAGGAATTTGTTCCAAACCAAAGACCAAGGCAAATACCCAGAAAAAGACCTTTATGAAGTTGAGATTAAAAACACTGACCTGATAGTTTAAAATAATGGCCATAGGCAGAGGCACAACACCCCTTTATTTTCAGGTGCAAACATCACCAGCCATCAGAACTGGCACTGAGAACAGGAGCGAGGCCGAGTCGCGGCAGCTCCACCGCGAGGGCAGCACCGTGTATGTCCGTGCAGCACGTTTCCACGGGGCACGGCCCGGTCCCGGGCTCGCACTCCCGCCGTGGGTCGCCAGCCCACCCCACTCCAGTGAGCCCCAGCCTGGCCAGCGGCAGTTAAGAATCTGCCTGCCAATGCAGGGGACACAGGTTCAATCCTTGGTCTGGGAAGATTCCACATGCTGCAGAGCAACTAAGCCCATGTGCCATGACTACTGAGCCTGTGCTCTAGAGCCCGTGTGCCACAACTACTGAGCCCACGGGCCACAATACTGAATACAGGTGCTGCAACTACTGAAGCCCGGGTACCTAGAGCCCATGCTCCACAACAAGAGAAGCCACTGCAATGAGAAGCCTGCGCACTGCAATGAAGAGTAGCCCCAGCTCGCTGCAACTAGAGAGAGCCCACGCACAGCAATTAAGACCCAATGCAGTCAAAAATTAAATAAATAAATGAAAATAAATAAAAGCAAAAATAATGGTCATAAAGATGCTCACCAATCTCAGGAGAATAGATGAACACAGGAGAACTTTAACAAAGAGAGAGAGAAAATATAAAAAGTACTAAAGGTTATAACTGAAAAATACACGAGAGGTTCAACAGCCGAATGGATGAAACAGGAGCACGAATCAATGAGATGGAAGACAAAGCAATGGAAAACACTCAGAGCAGAAAAATGAGAAAAAGAATTAAAAGAAGCAGGGATACCATAAGGCATCTCTGGGACAACATCAAGCAGAAAAACATTTGCATTATAGGGGTCCCAGATGGAGAGGAGAGAGAGAAAGGGCCAGAAAAAGTATTTGAAGAAATAATGGCTGAAAACTTCCTCATCTGGGAAGGAAAGAGACATCCAGGTCCAGGAAGCCTAGAGAATTCCAAGTAAGATGTCCCCAAAGAGAATCACACCAAAATATATTATAAATAAATGGTAACAGTTAAAGAGAGAGAATCTTAAAAGCAGCAAGAGAAAAGCAACCTATTATGTACAAAGGAAACACCATAGGTCTATGAACAGACTTTTCAGCAGAAACTTTATAGGCCAGAAGAGAGTAGCATGATATACTCAAAGGGCTGAAAGGAAAAAACTGCCAACTGAAAATTCTCTACCCAGCAAGGTTATCGTTCAGAATTGAAGGACACATTAAGAGTATTCCAGGTAAGCAAAAGTAGAGGAGTTCATCACCACTAAACTGGCCTTTCAGCAAATGTAGCAAATGTTAAAGGAACTCCCCTAAGCTAAAAAGAAGAGGCACTAACGAATAAAAAGAAAACATATATAAGTAAAAATCTCACTGGAATATGTAAATAAATAATAAAGGTAGTAGATCAATCACTTATAAAGGGCAAAAGACAAAAGTATTAAAATTAATGAAAATACCATGGTTAAGGGATACATTAAAAGATGTAAAATGTGTCATCAAAGATATAAAGCACAGGGGGGAGTAAAAATATAAAGCTTTGGAATGTGTTCAAAATTAAGTTACTATCAACTTACATAAAGACTGTTATATACATAAGGTGTTGTATGTGAACTTCATGGTAACCACAAAGAGAAAACTTATAGTAAATATATAAAGGAAAATGAGAAAGGAATCTAAACATAACACTAAGAAAACAGTCAAACCACAAGGGAAGAAAGAGAGAAAAGGAACAGAGAGGAACTACAAAAAGAATGAGAAGACAGTTAACAAAATGGCAAAAAGTGTATAACTACCAATAATTACTTTAAATGTAATGTATATTTGCCAATCAAAAGATATAAGGTGGCTGAATAAAAAACAAAACGCTTCTATATGCTGCCTACAAGTGACTCACTTCAAACACAAAGACACTTACAGATTGATAGTGAAGTGATGTAAAAAGATGCAATGGAAAGGAAAAGAAAGCTGGGGTGGCAATAATTATATCACACAAAAGAGACTTTAAAACAAAGACTGTAACAAAACAAAGAACAGTATATGATAATAAAAGTGTCAATCCAGAAAGAGGACATAACATCTGTAAACATTTATGTACCCATAATAGGAGCACGTTATATATTGGGTTAGCCAAAAAGTTTGTTCGCTTTTTCCCATAAGATGACTCTAGTAGTGCTTAGTCGTCTTTAACTTCATTCGAAACAATTCTGTTAGATTGTATTATGACAGCTGACATATCAGCGTGCATTAAAAAATAACTTACCAAAACTGGTGAATTTTTGTGTAGTCATTTTAATATTGAAGATGGAAGAAAAACAACATTTTTAGCATATTATGCTTTATTATTTCAAGAAAGGTAAAAACGCAACTGAAACACACAAAAAAGATTTGTGCAGCGTATGGAGAAGGTGCTATGGCTGACTGAACATGTCAAAAATGGTTTGTCAAGTTTTGTGCTGGAGATTTCTTGCTGGATGATGCTCCACGGTCGGGTAGACCAGTTGAAGTTGATAGCGATCACGTGGAGGCATTAATTGAGAACAATTGACGTTATATTACGAGGGAGATAGCCAACATACTCAAAATACCCAAATCAAGCGCTGAAAATCATTTGCTCCAGCTTGGTTATGTGAATCGCTTTGATGTTTGGGGTCCACATAAATTAAGCGAAAAAACCCTTCTTGACCGTATTTCCACATGCAATTCTCTATTTAAACGTAACAAAAACATTCCGTTTTTAAAACAAATTGTGACGGGTGATGAAAAGTGGATACTGTATGAGAATGTGGAATGGAAGAGATGGTGGGGCAAGTGAAATGAACCACCACCAACCACACCAAAAGCCGGTCTTCATCCAAAGAAGGTGATGTTGTGTATACGGTGCGATTGGAAGAGAGTCCTCTATTATGAGCTCCTTCTGGAAAACCAAACAATTAATTCCAACAAGTACTGCTCTCAATTAGACGAAATGAAAGCAGCACTTGATGAAAAGTGTCCGGAATTAGTCAACAGAATCCGCATAATCCTCCATCAGGATAACGCAAGATCACATGTTTCTTTGATGACCAGGCAAAAACTGTTACAACCTGGCTGGGAAGTTCTGTTTGTTTGTTTTTTGCGGTACGCGAGCCTCTCACTGCTGCGGCCTCTCCCATTTCGGAGCACAAGCTCCGGACGCTCAGGCTCAGCGGCCACGGCTCACGACTCACGACTCACGACTCACGACTCACGACTCACGGGCCCAGCCGCTCCGCGGCACGTAGGATCCTCCCGGACCGGGGCACGAACCCGCGTCCCCTACATCAGCAGGCAGACTCCCAACCACTGCGCCACCAGGGAAGCCCTGGCTGGGAAGTTCTGATTCATCCGCTGTATTCACCAGACATTGCACCTTCGGAATTCCATTTATTTCAGTCTTTACAAAATTCTTTTAATGGAAAAAATTTCAATTCCCTGGAAAACTGTAAAAGGCACCTGCAACAGTTCTTTGCTCAAAAGGATAAAAAGTTTTGGGAAGATGGAATCATGAAGTTGCCTGAAAAATGGCAGAAGGTAGTGGAAAAAAAGGGTGAATATGTTGTTCAAAAAGGTTTTGGTGAAAATAAAAAATGTGTCTTTTATTTTTACTTAAAAACCGAAGGCACGGGATTTTGGATACAGGATCAGACATAATGCAAATTCCTGGAAACTTCAATCAAATGGGAAAGACTATGTGTTCAAGGATACGGAAGAGCAAGGATCTGACTGAGGTGAGCAGGTTTTACTACCCCTACAAGTTGGACACAGAGGACCAAAGGAATCCTCTAGGGTGGTTTTATCACTCCCTGGTATTTTAACTTTTTATTTGGCAATAATTTTAGAGTTACAAAAATGTTGCAAAAATAGCCCAGCTATACTCTTCATCTTGATTTCCCTTAATGTTAACTTCTTACATAACCATAGTACAAAATTTCAAAATCAGGAAGTTAACATTGATACACTATTAACAATGAGATGATTATTGAAATTAAGGTATTGCAATCTTGGAGAAGGAACATACTCAAATGGATAGATACTGGCTGCTAAAAACAGAAACGTGGAGCTCTCTTGTCCTACTAAATGGTAATAGGAAATAGTACCAGGCCCAGGATCATCAGTGAAACCACACCTAGGATACTGGAATAACTGGGAGTCTGTTCCCACCTCCTGCCTCTTTCCCCTTTAACTCTCACTTGGGGTTATCAGAAAAGCAGATGGATCTGGGTGTTGACTGAGAATTACAGAAAATAATGAATTTTGTGTTAACTATGGCTGACATTGTTTCTCTATAGGAAGAGCTTTCTAAATCACCCCTGACTAAAATCCTGTTATTGATTTTACAAGCATTGTTTTCAATCCCAATACGTTTTAAATATCAACAGCAATTTGCTCTCACTCGGCAGCCAGCGATTTACCTTTACAGTCTTGCCTTCTGAGAGGCAAAACTAGGAAAATTCTTCCCAACATAAAGTTCCTGTGTGTCTGCTTTCGCTCTTGCTTTTAAAGGTCGGCCACTAATCGGCAGGACTTCGCGGCCCTCCAAAGAGTTATAGCAGGCTGCTCGGCCCCATGAGGCCTTAGGCTGCAGGTAGGCAGCCTGTCGCTAGAGGGACTCTAGTTTCTAACCTTCTTCACAGCCCTCTGAAGTTGACCTGAGACCTGAAAAAGGCGCAAAATGGTGGTCTCATTTCCGGCTCTCCTGCGACCCTTCCGACTCTGTCGATGGGACCCGACACCCTGGGCGCGGTTGGCAGGGCCTACAAAGCTCAGGACCGGTGACCCAAACTCTTGGGCCCCTGCCAGGATGGCGGTGACAGTGACGCTGGAGCCCGCGGGCCGCTGCCGCTGGGACGAGCCGGTGCGCATCGCCGTGCGCGGCCTGGCCCCGGGACAGCCGGTCACGCTGCGCGCGTCCCTGCGCGACGAGAAGGACGCGCTCTTCCGAGCCCACGCGCGCTACTGCGCCGACGCCCACGGCCAGCTGGACCTCGAGCGCGCGCCCGCGCTGGGCGGCAGCTTCACGGGCCTCGAGCCCATGGGGCTCCTCTGGGCTTTAGAGCCCGAGAAGCCCTTGCTGCGGCTGGTGAAGCGGGACGTGCAGACGCCCTTCGCCGTGGAGCTGGAGGTGCTCGATGGCCACGACCCGGAGGCCGGAGGGCTCCTGGGCCGGGCGGTGCACGAGCGCAACTTCCTGGCGCCGGGGGTGCGGCGCGAGCCCGTGCGCGTGGGCCGGGTGCGCGCCACGCTCTTCCTGCCGCCAGGTGAGCAGCCCACTTCCCAGGCTGTTGTGGAAAGCCAGGTAGAGTCCTGAGACCCTGGGCGGCCCCTTGCCTGTCTAGGGAACCCCGTGGTTGTGGAACTTCCCTAAATTCGTCCCCAAGCTCCAAAGTCTATCATGAATTCTGGGTGGAAGTTTCTCCTCTAAATTTCAGGACACTTCCTGGAGGTACTGCCATTCCCTCAGCTATATGCTAAAAGTTCATTCAGAGTACTCAAAAAGTGTATTTATGCTGCTATGTGCCAGCCATGCAGCTGTGTCTCAGATACTAATATTAGGCAGTGACTTCTGCTGTTGTGCAGGAGTGATTGGGGCCTTCTTTCACATCAAACTTCAAAGGAAACTAAAACCCAGAGATAGAGGCAGTGCCCCATAATACTAAAAAACAAACAAAAATACTCCCTGAAGGTCCTCTCCCCCATAATAAACAGTCTGTCAGTGTTTCTCAACCTGGAATGATTCTCTTCCACTCCAGGGGCAATTGGTAATATCTGGAGACATTTTTGATTGTCACAATTGGAGAGGGTGCTGTTGGCATCTAGTGGGTAGGTGCTAAACATCTACAATCCATGGGACAGCCCCACAACAAAGAAATATCTTACTCAAAATGTCTATAGTGCTAAGGTTGAGAAACCCTAGTCTAAGTAAAAACAAGGTGCTTGGTAGGTAAAAGTGGCCTGTAAACAAGACAACTGACCCACCCCTTCCAACCAAATTCCTGACTGAAACCCCTGCTATATATAGAAATGCTGGAGTTGCCACTGCTCACAGAATTCCTAAACTGAATTCTGTGATTATTCTCCAAAACAGGAGGCCCTGCTTTATTCTTACAGCTCTTCAGCAATTCACAGCCTTAACTAGCACTGCCCACTCAACTGTGAACTCCTGGGTCTGGAATTGGCACTTATACATCTCCATATCTCTGTATGCCTAGAGGCTTACACAGGGATATAATAAGAGCTCAATAAATCATACTGACTGATTCAATAAGAATCTCCTAAAGACTTTAATTTTTTAAAAAATATTTCAAAAAAAAAAAAATCTTTCACTGCCCAGCTGCGATATTTGAATCAAGTCAGTTGTTAACTATTTTAGTATCTACTCTGTGGCCCATTTAAAATTTATTGTTTTCTGACTCAAAGGATTTTGTAAATAATGCAGAAAAGTTCAATTATTTAACAAATATGTGTTAAATCAAGGACTGTGCTACATACAGTAGCTAGCAAATTCAGACATGGGCCTCACTGTACCTACCGCCTAATAGAGGATACCGGCAACTATACTTGGATCTGTAAGTGTGGTAAGTGCTATGATAGGGGAGGTACAGGCCCAGGGTGCTGGTGGGAACATATCAAAGGCTATGTAATTCAACTCAGCCTTGGAGGGCATCTGGGAAGTCTTCCAGGAAGGGAGCTCTAAACTTAGATTTGAAGACTGATGAGTCAACCAGTTCAGAAATGGTGGAGAGGGGAGGAGAATAGTGTACACCATTTTCAGGGCCAAAGAGAGCACAACACATTTAGGAATGGCGTTCTTTAAGGCTGGAGCAGAGGGTGTAAAGGAGGTGGGGAGTATATTCTAATAATCCCCTGTATATGTAGAGCGCTTTACAGCTGTCAAAGCATTCTCAGTTTTTGGGGGGTTTTTTTTGAGGAAAATTTGGTGGAAAATGTACATTTCATCTTATGTTATTTCTAATTTGGTTTATATTATCGTTGTTGTTTTTTGCAAATATATGAAAAATTACGGAGAAAATAAGGCATTTCCCCCCCTCCCTTCTCCCCAAAGTTTATTAAAAAAAAAAAAGACAAAGTAAAAAGAGTCCTTTTCCACCAAACTCCCACCCACAACCTTCCTTGCTTTAAAAACTTCTCTTTGCTGACTGCCAAAATCTGAAACCCAAGAATGTCTTTTGAGTGTCTAAAACTCCCTATGATTTGTGGTGCTCTCCAGGCACAGGACCATTCCCTGGAATCCTCGATCTTTTTGGAAGTGGTGGTGGCCTTTGTGAATACAGGGCCAGCCTCCTGGCTGGACATGGTTTTGCTGTGCTCGCTCTGGCTTATTTCAGATTTGAAGACCTCCCTAAATATTTGAATAACGTGTGCCTGGAGTACTTTGAAGAAGCTGTGGACTTCATGCTGCAACATCCAAAGGTGGGTTCTGGTGCTCACCTGAATGCAGAGGAGAGGGGGTAGAGCAGACACAGGGCTGGATCCAAAAGCTCTACCAGGACACCCAGGGCTGGAAATATGCCATGAGACACAAAGGCTCCTTCAGAAGTTGTTAGGATTATTATTTTCATTTCTGCCCATCTCTCTCCAATCCCTTAAGACTCAACTGTTTAGTTCCCTTTAGTTCTTGACCAGAATTCAAAGAGCTAGACTAAAAAGTTACTAACCTTAAGTTCTGGTTCTGTATCTACCACCAAGTGGCATTATAATCCTGAATAAGGCAGTTTCCCTTTCTGGAATTCAGTTTTTCTCATTTGTAAGAGTAAGGTAGGGACTTCCCCAGTAGTCCAGTGGTTAAGACTCCGCGCTTCTGCTGCAGAGGATGGGGGTTTGATCCCTGGTTGGGGAACTAAGATCCCGCATGCTGTGCAGCACGGCCCCCCCCCAAAAAAAAAAGATTAATGTAAATGTATAGAGAAAAAAGTGACTGTAAAGAGATTTTTGAGACAATTGGTGACATTTGAATAGGGGTGTGTATTCGATGATATTAAGGAACCATTAATTTTGTTAAGTGTGTTAATGGTATTGTGGTTTTGTAGAGAAAGTTCTTATATGAGACTGGAAAAATTAATTAAAACATTTTGGTATGATTATCAATGGAATACATAGTCTTTGCTACTATCTAGACTTAAAGAAACCCAAACATTCTAATGTTAAGGAGTAAGATGTACTGCAAGGTCTAACTCTGTTAGAATTCAGGGACTGGTCTCAATAGAGCTGCTAAAACCTAGATGATCATGAACTGTGATGACTGGTTTATTTATGGGATAAAAGGCCCCAGGAACAAGAAGGGACCAATATATACTATCAGTTTTGCCCTTAGACCTAGGCAAGAGGGGCTTCTGCTCTGGACCTTTTGTTTTAGATGACCACTTTCTGGCCTTGCTTTGGCTGCATCCCTGACCACAGGGTGCGGAGTTTGAGGGGCCAAGGGAATGTGTCTACCTGGAACCCATGTGCCCCTCACACCATGCCCTTTGGATCTGGAACCCCACAACTATCTTCCAACCAGCTCTGATCCTGCTTCCAAGCCCTATGCCTCTTCTCTGGGTCCATTAATGTGAACACACCTAGGCCTTAAACATATAGGCTAGGGTGTCCAAACGCATGTGTGAGAGGGCCCTTATGGTACATGATGGAGCCAGGCAGGGATGGGAAGAGAAAGAGAGTTGGCCAAGGACCAGGGACTAGGGCCAGGGGCTGGCACTCCCCCCATGCCATGTTCTAGTACAGAACTCCAGGAAGTTCTAAGATATGAAATTTGAACCTGACCTTATAAGTTGTTATGGAGGTATATTTATCAAGGTAGCAGAAAAGAATATATTTTATTTAATTTTCAAATATTTATAACTTTTAAGTATTTAGGTATAGGGTATATGGGCCTCTGTGTGTACTCTTGACCTAGTCACCATAAATGTTAGTGGAGGGCCTGTGTACCAGGAAATTAATTGATTTGTTTGGGACTTCCATGTTAGTCCAGTGGTAAAGATTCTGTGCTCCCAATGGAGGGGACACGGGTTCAATCCCTGGTCAGGGAACTAAGATCCTGCATGCCGTGCCAGCGCAGCCAAAAAAAAAAAATTGATTTGCTTATTAGAAGATACGTTTGAACTTTGTGGATTGTTGCATAAGAAAGGAAAGCAAATGACATTTGAGAAAGCTGCCTAGACAATGTAAAATCACAGTTTAAGTTCTCCCTTTATGAATTCTAGACTTGTTCTCTCTCTCTTTCTTTCTCTCTTTTCATCAGGTGAAAGGCCCTAGTGTTGGGCTTCTTGGCTTCTCCAAAGGAGGTGACCTGTGTCTCTCAATGGCCTCTTTCTTGAAGGGCATCACAGCTACTGCAGTTATTAATGCCTGTGTGGCCAACACAATAGCTCCTCTGCATTACAAGGATATGATTATTCCTAATCTCAGCAGTGACCCAGGAAAATATAAAATCACTGAGTCAGGCCTTTTGAATTTGGAGGATATTTGGAATGACCCACTGGAGAAACCCAACCACCGAAGTCTTATTCCATTGGAAAAGGCCCAGGGACCCTTCCTGTTTATCGTTGGCATGGATGATCATAACTGGAAGAGTGAATTCTATGCTCAGATAGCCTCTGAACGGTTACAGGCCCATGGGAAAGACAGACCCCAGATAATCTACTACCCAGGAACTGGCCATTGTATTGATCCGCCTTATTTTCCTCTTTGTAGAGCCTCTGTGCATGCAGTTTTGGACCAACCAGTATTCTATGGAGGTGAGCCAAAGGCTCACTCAAGGGCACAGGTAGATGCCTGGCAGCAAATCCAAACTTTCTTCCATAAACACCTCGATGGTAAAACATCTGTCAAGCCCAGCAAATTGTAACATTGTAATCATAGACCATATACTGTTAATAAAAATCCTAGTCATACAACATGTATTAGGTTTTCCAGAGAACCTAGGAACCTTTTTGTAACAAAGCAACCATCTCAGCTTCATTGTCAGGTCCTACTGGATTCTGAGCCTTAGCAACACTACTCTCTTCACTGCTGGGTCCATCCCTTTCTCCCCTGAACTTTTCCCAGTGTATAGGCTTAACTCTGATCTTATCTGTAGGACCAATCTTAACCTTAAGCAGGAAAAATGTAAGAAGTGCCTGCCCAAGTCTCAACTGCTGGCCTAGATTTGGCCTTCTGTTCTGGTTCTGAGGACTGAGCTTTTGTACTGCTAAGAGTCCCATATACTCTTTGGGTCCTAACTGACCATGTCTGAACCTTGGGAACCTGCGCACTTGAGCCCCTTAAGGAATGGACTCTGCTTCGTTCTTGTTTCTGAACCCCACTTTGAAGATTGGGGGCATTGACATACTTAGTATCCTAAGCTTTGCTTTTATTTTATGAATGAGGCCCTAGACTTCGATTTCTTCCTTACTGATAAAGTATCCTTTACAAAATTTACAGCCTTCATAAAATAAAATCAAAGCTTAGAAATCAGTTTCTCCCAAAGGCTGTCTTACTAAGAAACATTAAATGATGTAAAGGGTAGTACCCTCAAGGTTGCCTCTACAGTAGATATAAGTCCCAGGCTCCATCGCTTACTGTGTGACCTTGGGTAAGTTATTAACCTCTCTAAGCCTCGATTTCCTCATCTATAAAGTGGGGATAATTATAGTGATAAGAATAGAAACTACTTCATTGGGCTGTTGTGATTAAATTAGGTCATCCAAGTAAAGCACGTAACATATTTAAACTCTCAAATATTAGCTCTTATCATTTCAGATGAGGAAATTGAGACCCAGGAGGGTTAAGAAATATATCTGGTTGATGAGAGAGCTGGGCCAGTCCAACTCCAAAGTCCATGGCCTTCATTAACCATTTGGCTCTACAGCCTTCCAACCTGAGGAGATAAGCTCAAATAGTGCAGAGCTGACTGGTGAGGATTACTTAGCTGGAAAGTCAAGGATAAGTTAGGGTCCCATAATGGAGGCTCCATAAGCCAAATTGGAGAGTTCAGATTTATGTATTTATTTTGGAAACCACCATTTTATTGAGCTCTCCTCACCGCAGAGACCTATTCCAGCAATATTTTTGCCACAGGCATCACAGACACAGGGGTGTGACCAGCGCGCCCCCCACTGCCCACTATTTGACCCACCCATGAGAGGGAGATGGAGAGTTTAGGCTTAAAATAAGAAATAAGGAACCATTTTTTAACATACTGATTTTTGTTTTTCAATGACAGTAATTTTTCCTTGATGCTTAGTGGCTCAAAGAAGTTGAAGCCTAAAAGAAACTTAGTTGGAGACACTTAAAAACAACAACAGCAACAAAAAACAAATCAAGGGCTTCCCTGGTGGCGCAGTGGTTGAGAATTTGCCTGCCAATGCAGGGGACACGGGTTCGAGCCCTGGTCTGGGAAGATCCCACATGCTGCGGAGCAACTAGGCCCGTGAGCCACAACTACTGAGCCTGCGTGTCTGGAGCTTGTGCTCCGCAACAGAGGCCGCGACAGTGAGATGCCCGCGCACCGCGATGAAGAGTGGCCCCCGCTCGCCACAACTAAAGAAAGCCCACGCACAGAAATAAAGACCCAACACAGCCAAAAAAAAAAAAAAAGTTGGATCATATATTCAAAAACAAAAAATCAGAAAATATAACCAAATTCAGCCCATTGTTCTGCTTTTGTTTGTACGCCTAATGCCCTTGAATGTACTTCCATCAGGATGAGAAAGGCCAATGAACCATTTTGAAAGCAAATATTGATACATGTTTTTGTCAACCACTGATCCTTTAAGAAATATTTGTATAAACCTGTTACAATTTTCAGCAAACTGAAAACCACAAACACTTCTTAATTCTTTCAGAGTATCATGGTTAAGCTATTGTGTACATTCATTTTAAATGGTCTTTGCACACTGGAAAGATAAAAGCTTGTGGGAAGCATTCTGTTTTTTCAGGTGGTACATGCAGAGATGCACAACATCCAATATTTATGGCCACTATAATGATGGATGTGGGTGGCAGAAGTCAAAATTATTTGAGTTAGGGACTTCCCTGGTGGCGAAATGGTTAAGAATCCGCCTGCCAGTGCAGGAGACACAGGTTCAAGCCCTGGTCCGGGAAGATCCCACATGCCACGGAGCAACTAAGCCCGTGAGCCACAACTACTGAGCCCACATGCTGCAACTACTGAAGCCCGCGTGCCTAGAGCCTGTGCTCCACAACAAGAGAAGCCACTGCTCTGAGAAGCCCACACACCGCAACGAAGAGTAGCCCCGCTCGCCGCAACTAGAGAAAGTGCTCGTGAACAACGAAGACCCAACGCAGCCATAAATAAATAAATTTTTTTTTTAAATTACTTGAGTTGTTTTCTAAAACTGGGAGTCAGCCATGTATTCTCCAAAGACAGAGAGACTTTAAACAAGTACTTTTCAAAAAGACAGGGTTGTTGGTCCAGTAACCATGTGCTTTCAGTGGCAAATATTTTCCATCCATAAATCAGAATACATGATAATTACAATCTTATTTATGGGGTAAGAGGGATAAGATATATATCTGAAAATGAGATTGTTCCAAAGGGAATTCAGGATTACATATCCACACATCTTACTTGACATAGCAGTTTAATAGAATGGTTTTACCTGGGTTAATTAACCTCATTTTACATGTACATTTTAAGATAGAATTCTGTACTGGAAAACAAATTTTAAATTACATATATAAGTACATTCTTCATTGTAAAAGATTCAAGTAATACAGATAAAATTTAAAAACTTCTTAACTCATTACTCAATCGCAGTCTTCTCCCAGAGGTATCTACTGTTACCAACTTGAAGTGTAGCCTTCCAGAACCATTTTGTATACATGGACAGTTTTATTTTGTGAGTTCTATGCCTTTTTCTTTTAAAAAACAAACAAACCATAAATGTCATATAATGTAAGTTTTTTTCCCTTCATGTAAAAATATACATTTTTAATAATTATGTCAGGCCACAGGACAATATAGATTATTTCCACAGTGTATATACATCTGTACTCTGCCTCATCTGAAACGTTTAAGCTTTAATCTCGACAGTCTTTTTTTCTTTTGTAACAGTCTTTATTAATCCAGGCAAAAATAACCTCAAGCAAGAAAAGGGATTTGGCGGGAGCCTAGTACATGGAGCCTCCAACTAAGTTTAGGGAACAGTGTCTCCTGATGGCCAGAGAGGGATTTTAGAGAAGGCGACCGGAAGCATTTTGTCAGAAATCATTAATTTCTCATTCTCGACACGTCGAAGGGTAGGCTATGTATAAGCTCCTGCCTCTTCCGGACGGTCCCACTTCGGGATCTCCAAAAGCACAACCGACCCCGGGCCCTCCTAAGTCGCCCCTTTTTGCAGCTCTTTACTGAGTGACGCCCCAGGAACCAGTCCAGGTCCTCTTGAGACCCGGCCTGCATTTTTCCCGCCGGGCCACGCCCCTCCGGGCCCAGCCCCTCCTGCTGCACTCCGGCCGGCCCCGCCCCTGCTCCCGGCCCCGCCCCGCCTACTGAGCCCAGTTCCCCTTGCGCCAAAGCCACGTCTGTGTGCCTGCGCTCAAAGCCGCACCGCGAAGATTCCCGCACCCAGTGACTGGCGGCTCAGGCCGTGCTCCGAACTCCCGGGACTCCCGTCCAGCTTCGGAAGTCTGTCTCCACATCATCTCTTTCCTCCCAAAAGGCCGCGACCCTGGCCGTCAAGCGCAAGAGTGGACTAACCAATAAGCTCCTGGGTATTAAAGTGGAAGGCTTAGGCCCCAGGGAGCGGGGCCCTTTGGGGTTCAGTGATCCAGGCCGCCTCTTCCTCTCACCTGCCAACAATGAGGCGGACGGCAGTGGGGCGGGAAGTGTTGGACCCGGCCAGGGACCGATCTCCGAGCTCTGGGCGGCGACTTCAGGGGCGTGGAGCCCATGGTGCTCCTGGGGAGCCTAACGCCGGCCGGCTCGGAGGATGCCTCCTCTGCAGGATGCCGAGGGGAGTGATGAAAACCCCCTCAAAGTGGAGGTGACCGTCCACCACGCGCCGTGTCGGCTGGCGGTGCAGCTGAGCCCGGCGCCCGCCTCCGCCCAGGTGCAGCACGGTTCTCTCGCGCCGAGCTCGGCAGCGAGCTGGCCGCCTGCGCGGCTTCCTGCTGCCCCCTGGTGCGTGAGGCCTTTAATGCAGAGAGCCTTACAGTGGATTTAGGGACTGGACTTAAACTGGCTTGCTTTGCTAGTTAATTTGTCGTCTGAGAATAACGCGAGTGTCCTTTTTTTTAAACACATGATATCGTTTATTCTGGAAGCATTTCCCCCTAAAAAGACAGTATTTTAAAGAAAATTAGCTTTTCATAGGCACTTGTATTTCAATAATCTGGTGAAGTTTTGCATGGTTTTCCATCACATGAGAGTTATTTCTCTGAAGTGCCAATTACGTTATTCAATAAGATACTATTTTTCTAAATTTTATTTAATTTATTTTTTTATACAGCAAGTTCTTATTAGTTATCCATTTTATACATATTACTATATATATGTCAGCCCCACTCTCCCAATTCATCACACCACCCCCCCACGCCCACCCCATGCTTCTTTCCCCCTTTGGTGTCATATGTTTGTTCTCTACATCTGTGTCTCAGTTTCTGCCCTGCAAACCGGTTCATCTATACCATTTTTCTAGGTTCCACATATATGCGTTAATATACGATATTTGTTTTTCTCTTTCTGACTTACTTCACTCTGTATGACAGTCTATAGATTCATCCACGTCTCTACAAATGACCCAATTTCGTTCCTTTTTATGGCTGAGTAATATTCCATTGTATATATATACCACATCTTCTTTAGCCATTTGTCTGTCGATGGGCATTTAGGTTGCTTCCATGATCTGGCTATTGTAAATAGTGCTGCAATGAACATTGGGGTGCATGTGTCTTTTTGAATTATGGTTTTCTCTGGCTATATGCCCAGTAGTGGTATTGCCGGGTCATAAGGTAATTCTACTTTTAGTTTTTTAAGGAACCTCCATACTGTTCTCCATAGTGGCTCTATCAATTTACATTCACACCAACAGTGCAAGAGGGTTCCCTTTTCTGTAGGCAATGGTTCTGAATAGATATTTCCCCAGAGAAGATATACAAATGGCCAATAAGCATATGAAAAGATGAACAATATCATTAGGCTTCAGGAAAATGCAAATGTAGCCACAGTGAGATACCACTTTATACTCACTAGAATGGCTACAATAAAAAAAAAGAAGAAAAAGTGCTGGTGAGGGGGTGATGAAATTGGAACCCTCATACACTGCTGGTGGGATTGTAAAATGGCATAGCCACTTTGGAAGCCTTGCTTTGCCTCAAAAATTAAACACAGAATTGCAGTATGACCCAGCAATCCCGTTCCTAGTTATATATCCACAACAAATGAGAACTGCAAAACACACAAAAACTTAAATACAGGACTGTTCACAGATACAGTATTCCTAGTAGCCAAGAAGTGGATACAACTCAAATGTCCATCAGTCGATGAATGGATAATGAAATTTGGCATATCAATTTAATGGACTATTTAGCAATAAAGAGGGAAGGAGGTACTGATACATGCTATGACATGGATGAAACTTGACAGCATTACATGGAAAAGAAGCTAGTCACAAAAGACCACATATTTATGACTTCCTTTATTAGAACTACCCAGAATAAACAAATCTACAGAGACAGAAAGTAGATTAGTGATTACCCAGGACTGGAAATAAAGACGGTTGTGGGGAAATGGAGATGACTACTAATGGGTACTGGGATTCTTTGGGGGATGATGAAAATGTTCTGGAATTAAGTAGTGGTGATGGTTGTACAACCTCGTGAATATACTAAAAACACTGAACTGTACACTTGAAGTAAATGAGTTTTATGGAATATAAATCATACCACATAAAGATGTTATTTTTTTAAGTAGAATGCACTCATAAGATTTGCATACAGCTAAATAAAAATTAACTTTGACCAAGTGAAAATAATGTTTTCATTTACGTAAGACTCAAAAGTTGGCAAAACAAAAAAACATTGTTTAAAGATACAAATGTGAGTCGGAGCAGTCCAAGACGCCATAGGAAAACTCTGAAATCACTTCCTCCCATGGACATACCAAATTTACAGCTACAGTTGGAATACTTTTCCTCTGAAAAGGACCTGAGAACATGCACCTCCAAAACAGAAGACAAAGTTACATCAAAAATCGTAGAAGAGGCACAGACGTGGCCTTACCTGGGACCTCACCCTAGATGCTGTGACCCCACAATAAAGAGGGATCCTATAAATACAGAATTCTCCCTCAAGGTGTGAATGGATTGTGCCCCACATCAGGCACCCCGACCCTGGGGGCCAGCACTGGAAAGACGACCCCCACACCTGAAAAAAATCTGATTTTGAAACTCAGTTGGTACTAAGACCAGGAGAATCATAGAACCATAGGGAACAGAGATCCCACTCTTAGAGGACTCTCAAACCCACGGGGCCTGAGATCCAGCACAAAAGCAACAGATTGAAAAGCCCCTAGACCATAAGTGAGGTAGACCCATTTACTAACTTTAAAGTGGCTGACGGCAAGACAAGAACCTGTAGCGTCTTTATCTGGGGACGGAAGCACTAGTGGACACCATTTTTGCAAGCTCAATCTAAGTTGCTGGTGACAAGCCTACAGGAGCCATTTTTGGTGCCCTTCCTCTAGCCTGCTAGCACGGGAGGGCATGCTCTGCCCACCTTGCACTACAACCAGGCTGGGCGAGCATCCCACCCTGTGCAGAACCCCAGGTGCAACGCAACCTGGCAATCGTCCTGCCCTCCCCACACAGCAGCCGAGCCACAATTGGCCTGGGAGGCACCCTGCCCTGAGCCCCACCCAACCCGCACAGAGACGGAGCTGCAACCCTCTCTGCAGAGTAGCTGAGCCAAAACTGGACCAGGCAGAACCCCGAGCCCTGCTCACCCCAGGCAGCAGACAAGTCACAACTGGGCCAGCAAGTGTCCACCTTCCCCTGACAGCAGCTGAGCTGTCATCAGCCTGGACAGGCACCCCAAGTTCCATCCACCGCACGCTGCAGCTCAGCCGCAATTGAATTGGGCAAGTGACTTGAACCCTGCTCTCCCCGCACAGTGGCTGAGCCACAGTTGGCTAGGTGAGAGCTCCCAGCCCCGCCCTATGCAACGCTGTCACAGCCATCAGACTCAAGCAGCCCACACAGGTGATGCCCATAGACTGCCTGGCTCTGGTGGTCAGGGGAGACTGTGCTTCTGGACCACACAGAACAGCTCCTACCCAGGACCACTCTTTCGAGAGTGAGGGTGCTAGCCATTTCGCCTAATTACATGTAACACTGAGAGGCAAAATGAGGAGACAGGAATTTGTTGCAAACCAAAGACCAAGGCAAATACCCAGAAAAAGACCTTTATGAAGTTGAGATTAAAAACACTGACCTGATAGTTTAAAATAATGGCCATAGGCAGAGGCACAACACCCCTTTATTTTCAGGTGCAAACATCACCAGCCATCAGAACTGGCACTGAGAACAGGAGCGAGGCCGAGTCGCGGCAGCTCCACCGCGAGGGCAGCACCGTGTATGTCCGTGCAGCACGTTTCCACGGGGCACGGCCCGGTCCCGGGCTCGCACTCCCGCCGTGGGTCGCCAGCCCACCCCACTCCAGTGAGCCCCAGCCTGGCCAGCGGCAGTTAAGAATCTGCCTGCCAATGCAGGGGACACAGGTTCAATCCTTGGTCTGGGAAGATTCCACATGCTGCAGAGCAACTAAGCCCATGTGCCATGACTACTGAGCCTGTGCTCTAGAGCCCGTGTGCCACAACTACTGAGCCCACGGGCCACAATACTGAATACAGGTGCTGCAACTACTGAAGCCCGGGTACCTAGAGCCCATGCTCCACAACAAGAGAAGCCACTGCAATGAGAAGCCTGCGCACTGCAATGAAGAGTAGCCCCAGCTCGCTGCAACTAGAGAGAGCCCACGCACAGCAATTAAGACCCAATGCAGTCAAAAATTAAATAAATAAATGAAAATAAATAAAAGCAAAAATAATGGTCATAAAGATGCTCACCAATCTCAGGAGAATAGATAAACACAGGAGAACTTTAACAAAGAGAGAAAATATAAAAAGTACTAAAGCTTATAACTGAAAAATACATGAGAGGTTCAACAGCAGAATGGATGAAATAGGAGCACGAATCAATGAGATGGAAGACAAAGCAATGGAAAACACTCAGAGCAGAAAAATGAGAAAAAGAATTAAAAGCAGCAGGGATACCATAAGGCATCTCTGGGACAACATCAAGCAGAAAAACATTTGCATTATAGGGGTCCCAGATGGAGAGGAGAGAGAGAAAGGGCCAGAAAAAGTATTTGAAGAAATAATGGCTGAAAACTTCCTCATCTGGGAAGGAAAGAGACATCCAGGTCCAGGAAGCCTAGAGAATTCCAAGTAAGATGTCCCCAAAGAGAATCACACCAAGATACATTATCATTAAAATGGTAACAGTTAAAGAGAGAGAATCTTAAAAGCAGCAAGAGAAAAGCAACCTATTATGTACAAAGGAAACACCATAGGTCTATGAACAGACTTTTCAGCAGAAACTTTATAGGCCAGAAGAGAGTAGCATGATATACTCAAAGGGCTGAAAGGAAAAAACTGCCAACTGAAAATTCTCTACCCAGCAAGGTTATCATTCAGAATTGAAGGACACATTAAGAGTATTCCAGGTAAGCAAAAGTAGAGGAGTTCATCACCACTAAACTGGCCTTTCAGCAAATGCAGCAAATGTTAAAGGAACTCCCCTAAGCTAAAAAGAAGAGGCACTAACGAATAAAAAGAAAACATATATAAGTAAAAATCTCACTGGAATATGTAAATAAATAATAAAGGTAGTAGATCAATCACTTATAAAGGGCAAAAGACAAAAGTATTAAAATTAATGAAAATACCATGGTTAAGGGATACATTAAAAGATGTAAAATGTGTCATCAAAAAAATAAAGCACAGGGGGGAGTAAAAATATAAAGCTTTGGAATGTGTTCAAAATTAAGTTACTATCAACTTACATAAAGACTGTTATATACATAAGGTGTTGTATGTGAACTTCATGGTAACCACAAAGAGAAAACTTATAGTAAATATATAAAGGAAAATGAGAAAGGAATCTAAACATAACACTAAGAAAACAGTCAAACCACAAGGGAAGAAAGAGAGAAAAGGAACAGAGAGGAACTACAAAAAGAATGAGAAGACAGTTAACAAAATGGCAAAAAGTGTATAACTACCAATAATTACTTTAAATGTAATGTATATTTGCCAATCAAAAGATATAAGGTGGCTGAATAAAAAACAAGACCCTTCTATATGCTGCCTACAAGTGACTCACTTCAAACACAAAGACACTTACAGATTGATAGTAAAGGGATGTAAAAAGATGCAATGGAAAGGAAAAGAAAGCTGGGGTGGCAATAATTATATCACACAAAAGAGACTTTAAAACAAAGACTGTAACAAAACAAAGAACAGTATATGATAATAAAAGTGTCAATCCAGAGAGAGGACATAACATCTGTAAACATTTATGTACCCATAATAGGAGCACGTTATATATTGGGTTAGCCAAAAAGTTTGTTCGCTTTTTCCCATAAGATGACTCTAGTAGTGCTTAGTCGTCTTTAACTTCATTCGAAACAATTCTGTTAGATCGTATTATGACAGCTGACATATCAGCGTGCATTAAAAAAAAAACTTATCAAAACTGGTGAATTTTTGTGTAGCCATTTTAATATTGAAGATGGAAGAAAAACAACATTTTTAGCATATTATGCTTTATTATTTCAAGAAAGGTAAAAACGCAACTGAAACACACAAAAAAGATTTGTGCAGCGTATGGAGAAGGTGCTATGGCTGACTGAACATGTCAAAAATGGTTTGTCAAGTTTTGTGCTGGAGATTTCTTGCTGGATGATGCTCCACGGTCGGGTAGACCAGTTGAAGTTGATAGCAATCACGTGGAGGCATTAATTGAGAACAATCGACGGTACATTACGAGGGAGATAGCCAACATACTCAAAATACCCAAATCAAGCGCTGAAAATCATTTGCTCCAGCTTGGTTATGTGAATCGCTTTGATGTTTGGGGTCCACATAAATTAAGCGAAAAAAACCTTCTAGACTGTATTTCTTCCCAGGCCGGGGCATGAACCCGCGTGCCCTACATCAGCAGGCAGACTCCCAACCACTGCGCCACCAGGGAAGCCCTGGCTGGGAAGTTCTGATTCATCCGCTGTATTCACCAGATATTGCACCTTCGGAATTCCGTTTATTTCAGTCTTTACAAAATTCTTTTAATGGAAAAAATTTCAATTCCCTGGAAAACTGTAAAAGGCACCTGCAACAGTTCTTTGCTCAAAAAGATAAAAAGTTTTGGGAAGATGGAATCATGAAGTTGCCTGAAAAATGGCAGAAGGTAGTGGAACAAAAGGGTGAATATGTTGTTCAAAAAGGTTTTGGTGAAAATAAAAAATGTGTCTTTTATTTTTACTTAAAAACCGAAGGCACGGGATTTTGGATACAGGATCAGACATAATGCAAATTCCTGGAAACTTCAATCAAATGGGAAAGACTATGTGTTCAAGGATATGGAAGAGCAAGGATCTGACTGAGGTGAGCAGGTTTTACTACCCCTACAAGTTGGACACAGAGGACCAAAGGAATCCTCTAGGGTGGTTTTATCACTCCCTGGTATTTTAACTTTTTATTTGGCAATAATTTTAGAGTTACAAAAACGTTGCAAAAATAGCCCAGCTATACTCTTCATCTTGATTTCCCTTAATGTTAACTTCTTACATAACCATAGTACAAAATTTCAAAATCAGGAAGTTAACATTGATACAACACTATTAACCATGAGATGATTATTGAAATTAAGGTATTGCAATCTTGGAGAAAGAACATACTCAAATGGATAGATACTGGCTGCTAAAAACAGAAACGTGGAGCTCTCTTGGCCTACCAAATGGTAATAGGAAATAGTACCAGGCCCAGGATCATCAGTGAAACCACACCTAGGATACTGGAATAACTGGGAGTCTGTTCCCACCTCCTGCCTCTTTCCCCTTTAACTCTCACTTGGGGTTATCAGAAAAGCAGATGGATCTGGGTGTTGACTGAGAATTACAGAAAACAATGAATTTTGTGTTAACTATGGCTGACATTGTTCCTCTATAGGAAGAGCTTTCTAAATCACCCCTGACTGAAATCCTGTTATTGATTTTACAAGCATTGTTTTCAATCCCAATACGTTTTAAATATCAACAGCAGTTTGCTCTCACTCGGCAGCCAGCGATTTACTTTTACAGTCTTGCCTCCAAGATATTTCAATTCTCTAACATGTGTCATAATCTGTGAAGGTGGGATTTAAACAGGTGTCCTAAACCTAATTCAGATAGTAAAATTACTCATTATTAAAATTACTGCAAAAAAGAAAAAGAAATCCTTTACAGATAAGGAAACTGGATTCAGAAGCTTAATTATGTAACTTGCTAAGAATCACCACGCTATTAAGGAGCAGGATCAGACTGGAACCCAGGAAGTTCTCTCTCCAGAAACATCTCCCTGCTCTGGAAGCCATTGTAGGTATCCTTAGCTCTAGGAAAAAGGCTCAGTAAAGGATTGAGGGTTAAGGGTAGGATTAGGACTATGTTTCCAGTGATCCCTTTAATTACAATCACCTGGGATGCTTTTTAATACTGATAAATCAAATATTTATAAATCGAATGGAATATATATATATATATTTGTGTGTGTGTGTGTGTGTGTGTGGTACGCGGGCCTCTCACTGTTGTGGCCTCTCCCGTTGTGGAGCACAGGCTGCGGACGCGCAGGCTCAGCGGCCATGGCTCACTGGCCCAGCCGCTCCGCCGCTTCGCGGCACGTGGGATCTTCCCGGACCGGGGTACGTACTCGTGTCCCCTGCATTGGCAGGCAGACTCTCAACCACTGCGCCACCAGGGAAGCCCTGGAATATTTATAAATGGAATATTTCCTGCCATATCAATAAACAAAGGATGTCACAGTCATCAACGATTGCAACCCTCCAACGTGAGCCGGTGAGCCCTGAGGAAACTCAGGGCTGAAAAGAATACCTGCCATCTAGCAGCCATCAGACTGCAGCCACTTCCTGCAATGAGCCCTGAGGAAACTGAGGATGTGAAAATACAGGGTACTGGCCCCAGATAGCTGAGGCGCATAGCAAAGGAATGATTTCAGTGAGCCCAGACTCTTGCATCTTCCCATACATAGAAAAGCACTAAATTCCTTAACTTGAGATATCTGGTTTTCTTTAATTAACAATAATCTTTTGACTTCCCGACTACCTTCCCTTGGTTGCAAAACTCATATATCCTGGCTCCTGCCCGCCCCCGCCCCCCCCCCCCCCCGCCTCCTTGGAGCAGTTTCTCAGAGTTATCTGAAATGCTGTTTCCAGGGCTGCAGTCCTCATTTTGCCCCAAATAAACCCCAAATAAAACTTAACTCACAACTCTTCACGCTGTGCATTTTTTTTAAGTCAACAATACTCAAACTTCTTGGAACTGCCCGGTATCTTTCCCAATCCTTTAGCTGTCAGCAATCTTTGTACTTCTATTTCGACACTCTCCATATTGGACCGCAGGATTAATAATTACCATAAAACGCTTATTTTAGCAGATACTCTTCCAGGCAGGCAGTAGTGGACTGCACAAACTCCAGACTTCACAAAGCGGTTTAGCAAGTGTCCCTTCGGCCGCCCAACGGGAGTAAAGCAAACGTTCCAATTGCGACTGCCTCCCAGGGAGGTGGAGAGACGCCAGGCCCTACCCTTGACTCCGCCGGGCCGCCCCTTCTCTGCTGGGATCCAGATGGCGGCAACGGTGACGCTGGAGCCTGCGGGCCGCTGCCGCTGGGACGAGTCCGTGCGCATCGCCGTGCGCGGCCTGGCCCCGGGGCAGCCGGTCACGCTGCGCGCGTCCCTGCGCGACGAGAAGGACGCGCTCTTCCGAGCCCACGCGCGCTACTGCGCCGACGCCCACGGCCAGCTGGACCTCGAGCGCACGCCCGCGCTGGGCGGCAGCTTCACGGGCCTCGAGCCCATGGGGCTCCTCTGGGCTTTAGAGCCCGAGAAGCCCTTGCTGCGGCTGGTGAAGCGGGACGTACAGACGCCCTTCGCCGTGGAGCTGGAGGTGCTCGATGGCCACGACCCGGAAGCCGGAGGGCTCCTGGGCCGGGCGGTGAACGAGCGCGACTTCCTGGCGCCGGGGGTGCGGCGCGAGCCCGTGCGCGTGGGCCGGGTGCGCGCCACGCTCTTCCTGCCGCCAGGTGAGCAGCCCACTTCCCAGGCTGTTGTGGAAAGCCAGGTAGAGTCCTGAGACCCTGGGCGGCCCCTTGCCTGTCTAGGGAACCCCGTGGTTGTGGAACTTCCCTAAATTCGTCCCCAAGCTCCAAAGTCTATCATGAATTCTGGGTGGAAGTTTCTCCTCTAAATTTCAGGACACTTCCTGGAGGTACTGCCATTCCCTCAGCTATATGCTAAAAGTTCATTCAGAGTACTCAAAAAGTGTATTTATGCTGCTATGTGCCAGCCATGCAGCTGTGTCTCAGATACTAATATTAGGCAGTGACTTCTGCTGTTGTGCAGGAGTGATTTGGGCCTTCTTTCACATCAAACTTCAAAGGAAACTAAAACCCAGAGATAGATGCAGTGCCCCATAATACTAAAAAACAAACAAAAAAACTCCCTGAAGGTCCCCTCCCCCGTAATAAACAGTCTGTCAGTGTTTCTCAACCTGGAATGATTCTCTTCCACTCCAGGGGCAATTGGTAATATCTGGAGACATTTTTGATTGTCACAATTGGAGAGGGTGCTGTTGGCATCTAGTGGGTAGGTGCTAAACATCTACAATCCATGGGACAGCCCCACAACAAAGAAATATCTTACTCAAAATGTCTATAGTGCTAAGGTTGAGAAACCCTAGTCTAAGTAAAAACAAGGTGCTTGGTAGGTAAAAGTGGCCTGTAAACAAGACAACTGACCCACCCCTTCCAACCAAATTCCTGACTGAAACCCCTGCTATATATAGAAATGCTGGAGTTGCCACTGCTCACAGAATTCCTAAACTGAATTCTGTGATTATTCTCCAAAACAGGAGGCCCTGCTTTATTCTTACAGCTCTTCAGCAATTCACAGCCTTAACTAGCACTGTCCACTCAACTGTGAACTCCTGGGTCTGGAATTGGCACTTATACATCTCCATATCTCTGTATGCCTAGAGACTTACACAGGGATATAATAAGAGCTCAATAAATCATACTGACTGATTCAATAAGAATCTCCTAAAGACTTTAATTTTTTAAAAAATATTTCAAAAAAAAAAAAATCTTTCACTGCCCAGCTGCGATATTTGAATCAAGTCAGTTGTTAACTATTTTAGTATCTACTCTGTGGCCCATTTAAAATTTATTGTTTTCTGACTCAAAGGATTTTGTAAATAATGCAGAAAAGTTCAATTATTTAACAAATATGTGTTAAATCAAGGACTGTGCTACATACAGTAGCTAGCAAATTCAGACATGGGCCTCACTGTACCTACCGCCTAATAGAGGATACCGGCAACTATACTTGGATCTGTAAGTGTGGTAAGTGCTATGATAGGGGAGGTACAGGCCCAGGGTGCTGGTGGGAACATATCAAAGGCTATGTAATTCAACTCAGCCTTGGAGGGCATCTGGGAAGTCTTCCAGGAAGGGAGCTCTAAACTTAGATTTGAAGACTGATGAGTCAACCAGTTCAGAAATGGTGGAGAGGGGAGGAGAATAGTGTACACCATTTTCAGGGCCAAAGAGAGCACAACACATTTAGGAATGGCGTTCTTTAAGGCTGGAGCAGAGGGTGTAAAGGAGGTGGGGAGTATATTCTAATAATCCCCTGTATATGTAGAGCGCTTTACAGCTGTCAAAGCATTCTCAGTTTTTGGGGGGTTTTTTTTGAGGAAAATTTGGTGGAAAATGTACATTTCATCTTATGTTATTTCTAATTTGGTTTATATTATCGTTGTTGTTTTTTGCAAATATATGAAAAATTACGGAGAAAATAAGGCATTTCCCCCCCTCCCTTCTCCCCAAAGTTTATTAAAAAAAAAAAAGACAAAGTAAAAAGAGTCCTTTTCCACCAAACTCCCACCCACAACCTTCCTTGCTTTAAAAACTTCTCTTTGCTGACTGCCAAAATCTGAAACCCAAGAATGTCTTTTGAGTGTCTAAAACTCCCTATGATTTGTGGTGCTCTCCAGGCACAGGACCATTCCCTGGAATCCTCGATCTTTTTGGAAGTGGTGGTGGCCTTTGTGAATACAGGGCCAGCCTCCTGGCTGGACATGGTTTTGCTGTGCTCGCTCTGGCTTATTTCAGATTTGAAGACCTCCCTAAATATTTGAATAACGTGTGCCTGGAGTACTTTGAAGAAGCTGTGGACTTCATGCTGCAACATCCAAAGGTGGGTTCTGGTGCTCACCTGAATGCAGAGGAGAGGGGGTAGAGCAGACACAGGGCTGGATCCAAAAGCTCTACCAGGACACCCAGGGCTGGAAATATGCCATGAGACACAAAGGCTCCTTCAGAAGTTGTTAGGATTATTATTTTCATTTCTGCCCATCTCTCTCCAATCCCTTAAGACTCAACTGTTTAGTTCCCTTTAGTTCTTGACCAGAATTCAAAGAGCTAGACTAAAAAGTTACTAACCTTAAGTTCTGGTTCTGTATCTACCACCAAGTGGCATTATAATCCTGAATAAGGCAGTTTCCCTTTCTGGAATTCAGTTTTTCTCATTTGTAAGAGTAAGGTAGGGACTTCCCCAGTAGTCCAGTGGTTAAGACTCCGCGCTTCTGCTGCAGGGGATGGGGGTTTGATCCCTGGTTGGGGAACTAAGATCCCGCATGCTGTGCAGCACGACCCCCCCCCCAAAAAAAGATTAATGTAAATGTATAGAGAAAAAAGTGACTGTAAAGAGATTTTTGAGACAATTGGTGACATTTGAATAGGGGTGTGTATTCGATGATATTAAGGAACCATTAATTTTGTTAAGTGTGTTAATGGTATTGTGGTTTTGTAGAGAAAGTTCTTATATGAGACTGGAAAAATTAATTAAAACATTTTGGTATGATTATCAATGGAATACATAGTCTTTGCTACTATCTAGACTTAAAGAAACCCAAACATTCTAATGTTAAGGAGTAAGATGTACTGCAAGGTCTAACTCTGTTAGAATTCAGGGACTGGTCTCAATAGAGCTGCTAAAACCTAGATGATCATGAACTGTGATGACTGGTTTATTTATGGGATATAAGCCCCCAGGAACAAGAAGAGACCAATATATACTATCAGTTTTGCCCTTAGACCTAGGCAAGAGGGGCTTCTGCTCTGGACCTTTTGTTTTAGATGACCACTTTCTGGCCTTCCTTTGGCTGCATCCCTGACCACAGGGTGCGGAGTTTGAGGGGCCAAGGGAATGTGTCTACCTGGAGCCCATGTGCCCCTCACACCATGCCCTTTGGATCTGGAACCCCACAACTATCTTCCAACCAGCTCTGATCCTGCTTCCAAGCCCTATGCCTCTTCTCTGGGTCCATTAATGTGAACACACCTAGGCCTTAAACATATAGGCTAGGGTGTCCAAACGCATGTGTGAGAGGGCCCTTATGGTACATGATGGAGCCAGGCAGGGATGGGAAGAGAAAGAGAGTTGGCCAAGGACCAGGGCCTAGGGCCAGGGGCTGGCACTCCCCCCATACCATGTTCTAGTACAGAACTCCAGGAAGTTCTAAGATATGAAATTTGAACCTGACCTTATAAGTTGTTATGGAGGTATATTTATCAAGGTAGCAGAAAAGAATATATTTTATTTAATTTTCAAATATTTATAACTTTTAAGTATTTAGGTATAGGGTATATGGGCCTCTGTGTGTACTCTTGACCTAGTCACCATAAATGTTAGTGGAGGGCCTGTGTACCAGGAAATTAATTGATTTGTTTGGGACTTCCATGTTAGTCCAGTGGTAAAGATTCCGTGCTCCCAATGGAGGGGACACGGGTTCAATCCCTGGTCAGGGAACTAAGATCCTGCATGCCGTGCCAGCGCAGCCAAAAAAAAAAATTGATTTGCTTATTAGAAGATACGTTTGAACTTTGTGGATTGTTGCATAAGAAAGGAAAGCAAATGACATTTGAGAAAGCTGCCTAGACAATGTAAAATCACAGTTTAAGTTCTCCCTTTATGAATTCTAGACTTGTTCTCTCTCTCTTTCTTTCTCTCTTTTCATCAGGTGAAAGGCCCTAGTATTGGGCTTCTTGGCTTCTCCAAAGGAGGTGACCTGTGTCTCTCAATGGCCTCTTTCTTGAAGGGCATCACAGCTACTGCAGTTATTAATGCCTGTGTGGCCAACACAATAGCTCCTCTGCATTACAAGGATATGATTATTCCTAATCTCAGCAGTGACCCAGGAAAATATAAAATCACTGAGTCAGGCCTTTTGAATTTGGAGGATATTTGGAATGACCCACTGGAGAAACCCAACCACCGAAGTCTTATTCCATTGGAAAAGGCCCAGGGACCCTTCCTGTTTATCGTTGGCATGGATGATCATAGCTGGAAGAGTGAATTCTATGCTCAGATAGCCTCTGAACGGTTACAAGCCCATGGGAAAGACAGACCCCAGATAATCTACTACCCAGGAACTGGCCATTGTATTGATCCGCCTTATTTTCCTCTTTGTAGAGCCTCTGTGCATGCAGTTTTGGACCAACCAGTATTCTATGGAGGTGAGCCAAAGGCTCACTCAAGGGCACAGGTAGATGCCTGGCAGCAAATCCAAACTTTCTTCCATAAACACCTCGATGGTAAAACATCTGTCAAGCCCAGCAAATTGTAACATTGTAATCATAGACCATATACTGTTAATAAAAATCCTAGTCATACAACATGTATTAGGTTTTCCAGAGAACCTAGGAACCTTTTTGTAACAAAGCAACCATCTCAGCTTCATTGTCAGGGCCTACTGGATTCTGAGCCTTAGCAACACTACTCTCTTCACTGCTGGGTCCATCCCTTTCTCCCCTGAACTTTTCCCAGTGTATAGGCTTAACTCTGATGTTATCTGTAGGACCAATCTTAACCTTAAGCAGGAAAAATGTAAGAAGTGCCTGCCCAAGTCTCAACTGCTGGCCTAGATTTGGCCTTCTGTTCTGGTTCTGAGGACTGAGCTTTTGTACTGCTAAGAGTCCCATATACTCTTTGGGTCCTAACTGACCATGTCTGAACCTTGGGAACCTGCGCACTTGAGCCCCTTAAGGAGTGGACTCTGCTTCGTTCTTGTTTCTGAACCCCACTTTGAAGATTGGGGGCATTGACATACTTAGTATCCTAAGCTTTGCTTTTATTTTATGAATGAGGCCCTAGACTTCGATTTCTTCCTTACTGATAAAGTATCCTTTACAAAATTTACAGCCTTCATAAAATAAAATCAAAGCTTAGAAATCAGTTTCTCCCAAAGGCTGTCTTACTAAGAAACATTAAATGATGTAAAGGGTAGTACCCTCAAGGTTGCCTCTACAGTAGATATAAATCCCAGGCTCCATCGCTTACTGTGTGACCTTGGGTAAGTTATTAACCTCTCTAAGCCTCGATTTCCTCATCTATAAAGTGGGGATAATTATAGTGATAAGAATAGAAACTACTTCATTGGGCTGTTGTGATTAAATTAGGTCATCCAAGTAAAGCACGTAACATATTTAAACTCTCAAATATTAGCTCTTATTATTTCAGATGAGGAAATTGAGACCCAGGAGGGTTAAGAAATATATCTGGTTAGGGAGGGTGGGAGGGAGGGAGACGCAAGAGGGAAGAGATATGGGAACATATGTATATGTATAACTGATTCACTTTGTTATAAAGCAGAAACTAACACACCATTGTAAAGTAATTATACCCCAATAAAGATGTTAAAAAAAAAAAAAAAAAGAAATATATCTGGTTGATGAGAGAGCTGGGCCAGTCCAACTCCAAAGTCCATGGCCTTCATTAACCATTTGGCTCTACAGCCTTCCAATCTGAGGAGATAAGCTCAAATAGTGCAGAGCTGACTGGTGAGGATTACTTAGCTGGAAAGTCAAGGATAAGTTAGGGTCCCATAATGGAGGCTCCATAAGCCAAATTGGAGAGTTCAGATTTATGTATTTATTTTGGAAACCACCATTTATTGAGCTCTCCTCACCGCAGAGACCTATTCCAGCAGTCTTTTTGCCACAGGCATCACAGACACAGGGGTGTGACCAGCGCGCCCCCCACTGCCCACTATTTGACCCACCCATGAGAGGGAGATGGAGAGTTTAGGCTTAAAATAAGAAATAAGGAACCATTTTTTAACATACTGATTTTTGTTTTTCAATGACAGTCAGTAATTTTTCCTTGATGCTTAGTGGCCCAAAGAAGTTGAAGCCTAAAAGAAACTTAGTTGGAGACACTTAAAAACAACAACAGCAACAAAAAACAAATCAAGGGCTTCCCTGGTGGCGCAGTGGTTGAGAATCTGCATGCCAATGCAGGGGACACGGGTTCGAGCCCTGGTGTGGGAAGATCCCACATGCCGCGGAGCAACTAGGCCCGTGAGCCACAACTACTGAGCCTGCGTGTCTGGAGCTTGTGCTCCGCAACAGAGGCCGCGACAGTGAGATGCCCGCGCACCACGATGAAGAGTGGCCCCCGCTCGCCGCAACTAAAGAAAGCCCACGCACAGAAATAAAGACCCAACACAGCCAAAAAAAAAAAAAAAGTTGGATCATATATTCAAAAACAAAAAATCAGAAAATATAACCAAATTCAGCCCATTGTTCTGCTTTTGTTTGTACGCCTAATGCCATCAGGATGAGAAAGGCCAATGAACCATTTTGAAAGCAAATATTGATACATGTTTTTGTCAACCACTGATCCTTTAAGAAATATTTGTATAAACCTGTTACAATTTTCAGCAAACTGAAAACCACAAACACTTCTTAATTCTTTCAGAGTATCATGGTTAAGCTATTGTGTACATTCATTTTAAATGGTCTTTGCACACTGGAAAGATAAAAGCTTGTGGGAAGCATTCTGTTTTTTCAGGTGGTACATGCAGAGATGCACAACATCCAATATTTATGGCCACTATAATGATGGATGTGGGCGGCAGAAGTCAAAATTATTTGAGTTAGGGACTTCCCTGGTGGCGCAGTCGTTAAGAATCCGCCTGCCAGTGCAGGAGACACAGGTTCAAGCCCTGGTCCGGGAAGATCCCACATGCCACGGAGCAACTAAGCCCGTGAGCCACAACTACTGAGCCCACATGCTGCAACTACTGAAGCCCGCGTGCCTAGAGCCTGTGCTCCACAACAAGAGAAGCCACTGCGATGAGAAGCCCACACACCGCAACGAAGAGTAGCCCCGCTCGCCGCAACTAGAGAAAGTGCTCGTGAACAACGAAGACCCAACGCAGCCATAAATAAATAAATTTATGTTTTTAAAAAAATTACTTGAGTTGTTTTCTAAAACTGGGAGTCAGCCATGTATTCTCCAAAGACAGAGAGACTTTAAACAAGTACTTTTCAAAAAGACAGGGTTGTTGGTCCAGTAACCATGTGCTTTCAGTGGCAAATATTTTCCATCCATAAATCAGAATACATGATAATTACAATCTTATTTATGGGGTAAGAGGGATAAGATATATATCTGAAAATGAGATTGTTCCAAAGGGAATTCAGGATTACATATCCACACATCTTACTTGACATAGCAGTTTAATAGAATGGTTTTACCTGGGTTAATTAACCTTATTTTACATGTACATTTTAAGATAGAATTCTATACTGGAAAACAAATTTTAAATTACATATATAAGTACATTCTTCATTGTAAAAGATTCAAGTAATACAGATAAAATTTAAAAACCTCTTAACTCATTGCTCAATCGCAGTCTTCTCCCAGAGGTACTTACTGTTACCAACTTGAAGTGTAGCCTTCCAGAACCATTTTGTATACATGGACAGTTTTATTTTGTGAGTTCTATGCCTTTTTCTTTTAAAAAACAAACGAACCATAAATGTCATATAATGTAAGATTTTTCCCTTCATGTAAAAATATACATTTTTAATAATTATGTCAGGCCACAGGACAATATAGATTATTTCCACAGTGTATATACATCTGTACTCTGCCTCATCTGAAACGTTTAAACTTTAATCTCGACAGTCTTTTTTTCTTTTGTAACAGTCTTTATTAATCCAGGCAAAAATAACCTCAAGCAAGAAAAGGGATTTGGCGGGAGCCTAGTACATGGAGCCTCCAACTAAGTTTAGGGAACAGTGTCCCCTGATGGCCAGAGAGGGATTTTAGAGAAGGCGACCGGAGGCATTTTGTCAGAAATCATTAATTTCTCATTCTCGACACGTCGAAGGGTAGGCTAGGTGTAAGCTCCTGCCTCTTCCGGACGGTCCCACTTCGGGATCTCCAAAAGCACAACCGACCCCGGGCCCTCCTAAGTCGCCCCTTTTTGCAGCTCTTTACTGAGTGACGCCCCAGGAACCAGTCCAGGTCCTCTTGAGACCCGGCCTGCTTTTTTCCCGCCGGGCCACGCCCCTCCGGGCCCAGCCCCTCCTGCTGCACTCCGGCCGGCCCCTCCCCTGCTCCCGGCCCCGCCCCGCCTACTGAGCCCAGTTCCCTTTGCGCCAAAGCCACGTCTGTGTGCCTGCGCTCAAAGCCGCACCGCAAAGATTCCCGCACCCAGTGACTGGCGGCTCAGGCCGTGCTCCGAACTCCCGGGACTCCCGTCCAGCTTCGGAAGTCTGTCTCCACATCATCCCTTTCCTCCCAAAAGGCCGCGACCCTGGCCGTCAAGCGCAAGACTGGACTAACCAATAAGCTCCTGGGTATTAAAGTGGAAGGCTTAGGCCCCAGGGAGCGGGGCCCTTTGGGGTTCAGTGATCGAGGCCGCCTCTTCCTCTCGCCTGCCGACAATGAGGCGGACGGCAGTGGGGCGGGAGGTGTTGGACCCGGCCAGGGACCGATCTCCGAGCTCTGGGCGGCGACTTCAGGGGCGTGGAGCCCATGGTGCTCCTGGGGAGCCTAACGCCGGCCGGCTCGGAGGATGCCTCCTCTGCAGGATGCCGAGGGGAGTGATGAAAACCCCCTCAAAGTGGAGGTGACCGTCCACCACGCGCCGTGTCGGCTGGCGGTGCAGCTGAGCCCGGCGCCCGCCTCCGCCCAGGTGCAGCACAGTTCTCTCCGCGCCGAGCTCGGCAGCGAGCTGGCCGCCTGCGCGGCTTCCTGCTGCCCCCTGGTGCGTGAGGCCTTTAATGCAGAGAGCCTTACAGTGGATTTAGGGACTGGACTTAAACTGGCTTGCTTTGCTAGTTAATTTGTCGTCTGAGAATAACGCGAGTGTCTTTTTTTTTTAAAACACATGATATCGTTTATTCTGGAAGCATTTCCCCCTAAAAAGACACAGTATTTTAAAGAAAATTAGCTTTTCATAGGCACTTGTATTTCAATAATCTGGTGAAGTTTTGCATGGTTTTCCATCACATGAGAGTTATTTCTCTGAAGTGCCAATTATGTTATTCAATAAGATACTATTTTTTAAAATTTTATTTATTTTTTTATACAGCAAGTTCTTATTAGTTATCCATTTTATACATATTACTATATATATGTCAGCCCCAATCTCCCAATTCATCACACCACCACCCCCACGCCCACCCCATGCCTCTTTCCCCCCTTGGTGTCATATGTTTGTTCTCTACATCTGTGTCTCAGTTTCTGCCCTGCAAACCGGTTCATCTATACCATTTTTCTAGGTTCCACATATATGCGTTAATATATGATATTTGTTTTTCTCTTTCTGACTTACTTCACTCTGTATGACAGTCTATAGATTCATCCACGTCTCTACAAATGACCCAATTTCGTTCCTTTTTATGGCTGAGTAATATTCCATTGTATATATATACCACATCATCTTTAGCCATTTGTCTGTCGATGGGCATTTAGGTTGCTTCCATGATCCGGCTATTGTAAATAGTGCTGCAATGATCATTGGGGTGCATGTGTCTTTTCGAATTATGGTTTTCTCTGGCTATATGCCCAGTAGTGGTATTGCCGGGTCATAAGGTAATTCTACTTTTAGTTTTTTAAGGAACCTCCATACTGTTCTCCATAGTGGCTGTATCAATTTACATTCACACCAACAGTGCAAGAGGGTTCCCTTTTCTCCACACCCTCTCCAACATTTGTTGTTTGTAGATTTTCTGATGATGCCCATTCTAACTGGTGTGAGGTGATACCTCATTATAGTTTTGATTTGCATTTCTCTAATAATCTGTGATGTTGAGCAGCTTTTCATGTGCTTCTTGGCCATCTGTATGTCTTCTTTGGAAAAATGTCTATTTAGATCTTCTGCCCATTTTTGGATTGGGTTGTTTGTTTTTTTAATATTGAGCTGCATGAGTTGTTTATATATTTTGGAGATTAATCCTTTGTCCATTGATTCGTTTGGAAATATTTTCTCCCATTCTGAGGGTTGTCTTTTCACCTTGTTTGCAGTTTCCTTTGCTTTGCAAAAGCTTTTAAGTTTCATTAGGTCCCATTTGTTTTCCATTACTCTAGGAGGTAGGTCAAAAAAGATCTTGCTGTGATATATGTCAAAGAGTGTTCTTCCTATGTTTTCCTATAAGAGCCTTATAGTGTCCGGTCTTACATTTAGGTCTCTAATCAATTTTGAGTTTATTTTTGTGTATGGTGTTAGAGAGTGTTCTAATTTTATTCTTTTACATGTAGCTGTCCAGTTTTCCCAGCACCACTTATTGAAGAGACTGTCTTTTCTCCATTGTATATCCTTGCCTCCTTTGACATAGATTAGTTGACCATAGGTGCATGGGTTTGTCTTGGGGCTTTCTATCCTGTTCCATTGATCTATATTTCTGTTTTTGTGCCAGTACCATATTGTCTTGATTACTGTAGCTTTGTAGTATAGTCTGAAGTCAGGGACTCTGATTCCTCCAGCTCCATTTTTTTCCCTCAAGACTGCTTTGGCTATTTGGGGCCTTTTATGTCTCCATGCAAATTTTAAGATTTTTTGGTTCTAGTTCTGTAAAAAATGTCATTGGGGGCTTCCCTGGTGGCACAGTGGTTGAGAGTCCACCTGCCGATTCAGGGGACACGGGTTCGTGCCCCGGTCTGGGAAGATCCCACATGCCACGGAGTGGCTGGGCCCGTGAGCCATGACCGCTGAGCCTGTGCGTCCGGAGCCTGTGCTCCGCGACGGGAGAGGCCACAACAGTGAGAGGCCCGCGTACTGCAATAAATAAATAAATAAATAAAATGCTATTGGTAATTTGATAGGGATTGCATTGAATCTGTAGATTGCTTTGGGTAGTATAGTCATTTTCACAATATTGATTCTTCCAATCCAAGAACATGGTATATCTCTCCATCTATTCGTGTCATCTTTAATTTCTTTCATCAGTGTCTTATAGTTTTCTTCATACAGGTCTTTTGTCTCCCTCGGTAGGTTTATTCCTAGGTATTTTATTCTTTTCGTTGCAATGGTAAATAGGAGTGTTTCCTTAATTTCTCTTTCAGATTTTTCATCATTAGTGTATAGGAATGCAAGAGATTTCTGTGCATTAATTTTGTAACCTGCAACTTTACCAAATTCCTTGATTAGCTCTAGTAGTTTTCTGGTGGCATCTTTAGGAGTCTCTATGTATAGTATCACGTCATCTGCAAACAGTGATAGTTTTGCTTCTTCTTTTCCAATTTGTATTCCTTTTATTTCTCTTTCTTCTCTGATTGCTGTGGCTAGGACTTCCAAAACTATGTTGAATGATAGTGGTGAGAGTGGACAACCTTGTCTTGTTCCTGATCTTAGAGGAAATGCTTTCAGTTTTTCACCATTGAGTATGATATTTGCTGTGGGTTTGTCATATATAACCTTTATTATGTTGAGGTAGGTTCCCTCTGTACCCACTTTCTGGAGAGTTTTTATCATAAATGGGTGTTGAATTTTGTCAAAAGCTATTTCTGCATCTATTGAGATGATCATATAGTTTTTATTCTTCAATTTGTTAGTATGGTGTATCACATTGGTTGATTTGTGTATATTGAAGAATCCTTGCATCCCTGGGATAAATCCCACTTGATCATGGTGTATGATCCTTTTGATGTGCTGTTGGATTCTGTTTGCTAGTATTTTGTTGAGGATTTTTGCATCTATGTTCATCAGTGATATTGGTCTGTAATTTTCTTTTTTTGCAGTATTTTTGTCTGGTTTTGGTATCAGGGTGATGGTGGCCTCATAGAATGAGATTGGGAGTGTTCCTTCCTCTGCAATTTTTTGGAAGAGTTTGAGAAGGATTAGCGTTAGCTCTTCTCTAAATGTTTGATAGAATTCACCTGTGAAGCCCTCTGGTCCTGCACTTTTGTTTGTTGGAAGATATTTAATCACAGTTTCAATTTCATTACTTGTGATTGGCCTGTTCATATTTTCTAATTCTTCCTGGTCCAGTCTTGGAAGGTTTTACCTTTCTAAGAATTTGTCCATTTCTTCCAGGTTGTCCATTTTATTGGCATAGAGTTGCTTGTAGTAGTTTCTTAGGATGCTTTGTATTTCTGCTGTGTCTGTTGTAACTTCTCCTTTTTCATTTCTAATTTTATTGATTTGAGTCTTCTCCCTCTTTTTATTGATGAGTCTGGCTAATGGTTTATCAATTTTGTTTATCTTCTCAAAGAACCAGCTTTAGTTTTATTGATCTTTGCTATTGTTTTCTTTGTTTCTATTTCATTTATTTCTGCTCTGATCTTTATGATTTCTTTCCTTCTGCTAACTTTGGGTTTTGTTTGTTCTTCTTTCTCTAGTTCCTTTAGGTGTAAGGTTAGATTGTTTGAGATGTTTCTTGTTTCCTGAGGTTGCTATAAACTTCCCTCTTAGAACTGCTTTTGGTGCATCGTATAGGTTTTTGATCATCGTGTTTTCATTGTCATTTGTCTCTAGGTATTTTTTGATTTCCTCTTTGATTTCTTCAGTGATCACTTCGTTATTAAGTAACATACTGTTTAGCTTCCATGTGTTTGTGTTTTTTATGTTTTTCTTTCCCTGTAATTGATTTCTAATCTCATAGAGTTGTGGTCAGATAAGATGTTCTATATGATTTCAATTTTCTTACTTAAATTTACTGAGGCTTGATTTGTGACCCAAGATGTGATCTATCCTGGAGAATGTTCCGTGTGCACTTGAGAAGAAAGTGTAATCTGCTGTTTTTGGATGGAATGTCCTATAAATATCAATTAAAACTATCTGGTCTATTGTGTCATTTAAAGCTTGTGTTTCCTTATTGATTTTCTGTTTGGATGATCTGTCCATTGGTGTAAGTGAGGTGTTAAAGTCCCCCACTATGATTGTGTTACTGTCGATTTCCTCTTTTATAGCTGTTAGCAGTTGCCTTATGTATTGAGGTGCTCCTGTGTTGGGTGCATATATATTTATAATTGTTATATCTTCTTCTTGGATTGATTCCTTGATCATTATGTAGTATCCTTCCTTGTCTCTTGTAACAGTCTTTATTTTAAAGTCTATTTTATCTGATATGAGTATTGCTACTCCAGCTTTCTTTTCATTTCCATTTGCGTGGAATATCTTTTTCCATCCCCTCACTTTCAGTCTGTATGTGTTCCTAGGTCTGAAGTGGGTCTCTTGTAGACAGTATATATATGGGTCTTGTATTTGTATCCATTCAGCGAGCCTGCCTCTTTTGGTTGGAGCATATAATCCATTAAATGGATTAAATCCATTAAATGTTTAAGGTAATTATCGATATGTAGGTTCCTATGACCATTATCTTAATTGTTTTGGGTTTGTTTTTGTAGGTCCGTTTCTTCTCTTGTGTTTCCCACTTAGAGAAGTTCCTTTAGCATTTGTTGTAGAGCTGGTTTGGTGGTGCTGAATTCTCTTAGCTTTTGCTTGTCTGTAAAGCTTTTGATTTCTCCATCGAATCTGAATGAGATCCTTGATGGGTAGAGTAATCTTGGTTGTAGGTTCTTCCCTTTCATCACTTTAAATATGTCATGCCACTCCCTTCTGGCTTGTAGAGTTTCTGCTGAGAAATCAGCTGTTAACTTATGGGAGTTCTCTTGTATGTTATTTGTCATTTTTCCCTTGCTGCTTTCAACAATTTTTCTTTGTCTTTAATTTTTGCCAATTTGATTACTATGTGTCTTGGTGTGTTCCTCCTCGGGTTATCCTGTATGGGACTCTCTGTACTTCCTGGACTTGGGTGGCTATTTCCTTTCCCATGTTAGGGAAGTTTTTGACTATAATCTCTTTAAATATTTTCATGGGTCCTTTCTCTTTCTCTTCTCCTTCTGGGACCCCTATAATGCGAATGTTGTTGCATTTAATGTTGTCCCAGAGGTCTCTTAGGCTGTCTTCATTTCTTTTCATTCTTTTTTCTTTATTCTGTTCCGCAACAGTGAATTCCATCATTCTGTCTTCCAGGTCACTTATCCGTTCTTCTGCCTCAGTTATTCTGCTATTGATTCCTTCTAGTGTATTTTTCTTTTCAGTTATTGTATTGTTCATCTCTGTTTGCTCTTTAATTCTTCTAGGTCTTTGTTAAACATTTCTTGCATCTTCTCAATCTTTGCCTCCATTCTTTTTCTGAGGTCCTGTATCACCTTCACTGTCATTATTCTGAATTCTTTTTCTAGAAGGTTGCCTATCTCCATTTAGTTCTTTTTCTGGGGTTTTATCTTGTTCCTTCATCTGGTACATAGCCCTCTGCCTTTTCATCTTGTCCATCTTTCTGTGAATGTTGTTTTCCACAGGCTGCAGGCTTGTAGTCCTTCTTGCTTCTGCTGTGTGCCTTCTGGTGGATGAGGCTATTTAAGAGACTTGTGCAAGTTTCCTGATGGGAGCGACTGGTGATGGGTAGAGCTGGCTGTTGCTCTGGTGGGCAGAGCTCAGTAAAACTTTAATCCACTTGACTGTTGATGGGTGGGGCTGGGTTCCCTCCCTGTTGGTTGTTTGGCCTGAGGTGACCCAACACTGGAGCCTACTCTGGCTCTTTGGTGGGGCTAATGGTGGACTCTGGGAGGGCTCACGCCAAGGAGTACTTCCCAGAACTTCTGCTGACAGTGTGCTTGTCCACACGGTGAGACACAGCCACCCCCTGCCTCTGCAGGAGACCCACCAACACTTGCAGGTAGGTCTGGTTCAGTCTCCTATGGGGTCACTGCTCCTTCCCCTTGGTCCCGATGCGTACACTACTTTGTGTGTGCCCTCCAAGAGTGGAGTCTCTGTTTCCCCCAGTCCTGTCGAAGTCCTGCAGTCAAATCCTGCTAGCCTTCAAAGTCTGATTCTCTAGGAATTCCTCCTCCCATTTCCGGACCCCCAGGTTGGGAAGCCTGACATGGGGCTCAGACCCTTCACTCCAGTGGGTGGACTTCTGTGGTATAAGTGTTCTCCAGTTTGTGAGTCACCCACCCAGCAGTTACAGGATTTGATTTTATTGTGATTGCGCCCCTCCTACTGTCTCATTGTGACTTCTCCTTTGTCTTTGGATGTGGGGTATCTTTTTTGGTGAGTTCCAGTGTCTTCCTGTCGATGATTGTTCAGCAGTTAGTTGTGATTCCAGTGCTCTCACAAGAGGGAGTGAGAGCACGTCCTTCTACTCTGCCATCTTGAACCAATCCCACATGAGTGTCTTAATTCCTTTATTTTGTCTCCTAGACATCAGGTGGGACATTCATTCCCCTAAGTGGTGGCCGGGATTTAAATTTGATCTGCTTGCATACCTCTTTTCTGCCAGCTGCCCATCCTAACTCCTAGTGCTGCAGAATCTATTCCTTGAGAGCATATACTTTGCAAATTTGCTCTTACTAAGCCTAAAATTGCTGTACAGTTTCTAGCATTACATGCTTGCTTGCCTACCTCTGCTAGGCAGAGCTTTGTGTTAACTTTTCTCGTTATCAATTCTTGTTAAAAAATGGCGAGAGTAGTGGATACAAACCTTATCTGTCATTGGTATCTGTCCAAGCCCCAAAGTGACTGAAGGCACACTATATATTGCTCACTCTTTTACACTGCCTTCATGTTAAGATAAAGATGACCTTTTTGTTGTTATCTGACGTATTCTAATAACTTGGAGACCTCCACCATGATGAGAAAACTGTTGTGTTGCTCATTTCATAGATCAAAGAACAGCTTCTGTATAATATAAATGAGGAAACCAAGGACCAAAGTGTTTTAACCAAATCACACAGCTAGGTGATGCTGAAATCAGGGTGCAGTCAACTCTTTGAGGTCTAACTCTGACCTTTATAAACACAGGCTGAATGAGTGAATCAATGAGTGAAATAATTGGGTTTTTAAAAGCCCAGTCTGGCTTATCCCCTACTCCCACCCTCAGGATCCTCAGGAACAGCTAACTAATCTTTTATTTATTTTATTTCTTTTCTTTTTTTAGTATTTTGGCTGCGCCCTGCAGCTTGCGGGATCTCAGTTCCCCAACCAGGGATCAAACCCAGGCCACGACAGTGACAGCACTGAATCCTAACCACTTAGGCCACCGGAGAACTCTCTAAGAATCTTTTAAATGAGAGATTTAACATTTTCGTGGCTGGGGTTTGAGTAGGTAAGATTTTTTTGAAATAGCCTATAAGATCCTAGCAAATTTTCATACTGGGGATTAAATTAATGAATTGAAACAAAATAAACAAAATTCTGAGTTATTTTAATGTGATAAGCAGGTTAGTATTTTGAAGCCTATGGTTGGAAAACTCTATTGCCAGAATGATTTGAGGGTCTGTACGTTGTGTCTTTTTCATGGTTTGCTTTAGGCTTTCTGGAACTAATCTTGAATCTAGAAATGCTTGAGATTTATCTAATTTTAAAAAAAGCAGGTCAAGATATGCTGAGATATCTAAATGTTAAGGAAACCACCTTATAAAGATCACTACCTTAATATGTACACCCTAGATTACATTTTGGTAGCTAGATGTGCCTAACGTCTTTCTAGATTTGAGAACTTAGAAATGGCCTCTGGCACAGGAATTTTAGGCCTTTTAGTTTGGTTTCTATCCTCATGTTCTTGCCATTTCTTCTGTACTTATATAGATTTATCTAGCACTTTTAATTGGAATAACACAGAGGTATATATCAGAAAAATACTAGGAGGCAATTGGCTGGGAAATTCCTCTCTTGGAGTGGTGAATGAATAACATAATCTCCAGTAGGGTTTTTTTTAATTAATTTATTTATTTATTTTTGGCTGTGTTGGGCCTTCGTTGCTGCGTGCAGGCTTTTCTCTAGTTGTGGCGAGCGGGGGCTACTCTTCGTTGCGGTGCTCGGGCTTCTCATTGCGGTGGCTTCACTTGTTGAGGAGCACGGGCTCTAGGCACGCGGGCTTCAGTAGTGTGGCTCATGGGCTCTAGAGCACAGGCTCAGTAGTTGTGGTGCATGGGCTTAGTTGCTCCGCAGCATGTGGGATCTTCCCGGACCAGGGCTCGAACCTGTGTCCCCTGCATTGGCAGGCAGATTCTCAACCACTGCACCACCAGGGAAGCCCCAGTAGGGGTGTTAAGAGAGAAATAACAGACCAATGTTAGGGGGGCTATTAGTTTGACATTTTACTACCTTTCCACACATACTGTTCACTTTATATTACACCTTTGTTAGACCTTTAAAATAGTTTAAATCTTGTTTAATTACAGATTTTGGTCACTCTGTTTCTTGTTTGTTGAGAAGTCAAAGGGCCTTTTAAAGCTGGATTTTTTAAAATGAGGTATTATATTTTCATAACTCAAAGTCTGCAGAACTATTTACTTAGATTTACCAGGACTGACACTTCAAACCAAAACACTTTCCATTTCTTTGGTGCTAATTTTCATAATTTTTTCCATTTCCCAGTGATTTTCTCATGGCGGGGGGAGATATAAAACCATTTGTACATTTACAGCTTTAAAATAGTCTATTTATCTATTTCAACCACAACAATAATCCTATTTCAACCAAAACAGATGTTTTCTTTTCCAAGCAGATAGGCAAATATTTAAAAAAGAAAAGAATACATCATACAACTAGACTCTGACTTAGAAAATGTTAGCTGGGTATCATAGTTCATTAAATGTTCTGTCATCTAATCCAAGATTAATCCCCTTTCCTGGTTTACAGGAGATGGTTCTTTTCCTGGTTTGATTGACATGGCTGGTGATGGAGGGTTAAATGAATCTTAAGCGAGTCTCCTGGCTTGTCAAGGATTTGCTGTGTTTTGGTTATGAAGATCTACCTCCAATCATGAAAGATTTAAATTTAGATTACTTTGAGGAGGTAGCTACATTTGTGCAAAGTCACCCAAAGGTGAGTGGAATGGTGGAGAGAAATGTGTTTAAAATGAACTCATTAGGCAAATCAAAACCATCTCACACCTGTCTGAATGGCTGTCATCAAAAAGATAAGAAACAATAAGTGTTGTCGAGAATGTGGAGAAAAGGGAACCCTCAAGCTCTTTTGGTGGGAATGTAAATTGGTACAGCCACTATAGAAAACAGTATATAGGTTCCTTAAAAAACTGAAATAGAACTACCATAGATCCAGCAACTTCACTTCTATATATTTTTCTGAAGAAAATAAAAACACTAATTTGAAAAAATATATGGACAACTAAGTTCATTGCAACACTGTTTACAATAGACAAGATGCAGAAGTGATGTAACTGCCCATCAATAGATGAATGGATAAAGAAGATGTGGTATAAATATACAGTGGAATATTAACTATAAAAAAGAATGAAATTGAGGGACTTCCCTGGTGGTCCAGTGGTTAAGACTCCATGCTCCCAATGCAGGAAGCCCAGGTTTGATCCCTGGTCAGGGACCTCGATCCTGCATACTGTAACTAAGGGTCCACGTGCCGCAGCTAAAAGATCCCACATGCCACAACTAAAGATTCCACAGGCCACAACAAAGATCCCACACGTGGCAAAGATCCCACCTGATGCAACTAAGACCTGGCGCAGTCAAATAAATAAATAAATTTTTTTTTTAAAAAATGAAATTACCATTTTTAACGACATGGATGGACCTAGAGGGTATTATGCTAAATGAAATAAATCAGAGAAAGACAAATACTGTGTGATTTCACTTATACATGGAATCTAAAAAACAAAACAAATGAACAAACATAACAAAACAGAAACACAGTCATAGATACAGAGAACAAATAGGTGGTTGCCAAAAGGAAGAGGTGTTGGGGTAGGAGAGAAATAGATGAGGAAGATTAAAAGGTAAAAACTTCCAGTTGCAAAATAGATGAGTTACAGTTGAGGAATGTACCGTGTGGGGAATATAGTCAATAATTACATCTTTGTATGATGACAGAGCGTAACTAGATTTATCATGATGATCATTTTGAAATGTATGGAAATATTGAATCAGTATGATGTGTAACAGGAACTAACATAGTGTTGTAGGTAAAATATACTTCAAAAACAAACTCATAGAAAAAGAGGTCAGATTTTTGGTTACCAGAGGCAGGGAGTGGGGTGGAAGAGAATTGGATGAAGGTGGTCAATAGGTACAAACTTGCAGTTGTAAGATAAGTAAGTACTAGGGATGTAATGTACAACATGATAAATATAATGAACACTGCTGAATGTTATATATGAAAGTTGTTAAGAGAGAAAATCCTAAGAGTTTTCATTACAGGAAAAAAATTTTTTTGTTTAATTTTGTATCTATATGAGATGATAGATGTTCACTAAACTTATTGTGATAATCATTTCATGATTATGCTGTAAACCTTAAACTTATACAGTGCTGTATGTCAATTATATCTCACTAAAACCGGAAGAAAAAAAAAAGACAGAAACAGGCTCATAGATGCAGAGAACAAACTGGTAGTTGCCAGAGGGGAGAGAGGACAGGTGAAATGAGGGAAGCAGATTAAAAGGTACAAACTTTCAGTTATAAAATAAACAAGTCATGCGGATGTAATGTACAGCATAGGGAAAGTAGTCAATAATATCGTAATAACTCTGTATGGTGATCATTTCATAATATATAAAAATATCAAATCACTGTGTTATATACCCGAAGCTAATATTATATTTCACTTATAATTCAATTTAAACATTCTTAATAAAATAAACTCATTAGGGTTCTGTTTTATATACAGTAGTGTGTATATGTTAATCCCATGCTCCTAATTTATCCCTCTCCCCCTTTCCCCTTTGGTGAACATAAGTTTGTTTTCTACATCTGTGAGTCTATTTGTTTTGTAAATAAGTTCATATGTATCCTTTTTTAGAATTGACATATGTGATATTATATATTTGTCTTTGACTTACTTCATTTAGTATGATAAATAATCTCTACATCCATCCATGTTGCTGAAAATGGCACTATTTCATTCTTTTTATGGCTGAGTAATATTCCATTGTATGTATGTATCACATCTTTATCCATTCTCCTGTCAATGGACATTTACGTTGCTTCCATGTCTTGGCTATTGTAAATAGTGCTGCTATGAACATTGGGGTGCATGTATCTTTTTGATTTAGAGCTTTTGTCTTTTCCAGATATATGCCCAGGAGTGGGATTGCAAGACCATATAGTAACTCTATTTTTGGTTTCTTTAGGAACCTCCATACTGTTCTCCATAGTGGCTGCACCAATTTACATCCCCACCAACAGTATAGGAGGGGTCCCTTTTCTCCAGAGATTTTCTGAATTTGGGGAAATGGTTTCAATAAGATTTTTAACCTTTCTCTTAACTTTCTTTTACCCAGGGCTGCAACAAGAGCAAGTGGACCCAAAGCTGTATTCTCTGGTGAATAGCTTTTTGAATCTACTTTGTCATTTTGCAGGATTTAAAAAAACAAAGGAAAGATCCCAGTTACATAATTCATTTTTCTTGTGTGACTGTTTTTTTTTTTTTTTTTTTTTCGGTAGCAGGGCCTCTCACTGTTGGGGCCTCTCACTGTTGTGGCCTCTCCTGCTGCGGAGCACAGGCTCCGGATGCACAGGCTCCAGATGCACAGGCTCAGAGGCCATGGCTCACGGGCCCAGCCGCTCAGTGGCATGCGGGATCTTCCCGGACTGGGGCACGAGCCCATGTGCCCTGCATCGGCAGGCGGACTCTCAACCACTGCGCCACCAAGGAAGCCCTGGGTGACTGTTTTTAACCTTTGAGTATCTGAAACTCAAAATGTACTTGATGGGAAATGTATCAAGATATTGTGAGTTCATTTGCAGAGACAAGCAGATTTCTGTTTATATAGTGGTAAATAGTTTATATGGTGTTAAATAAAACATATTTATGGTCAAAGTTTACCGCTGCAATGACAAAAAGGAAGCAGAAGTAATGTTCTGAGCAAGCATGAAGATAAAATTGATTCATTAATGATATTTCATTATTAATACCAACTCCTTATGGTATAATCCATAGTTTTGAGTAGAAGGACTACTCTGCTGGGTTATGAGATATGTTTAAGGAGTAGATGCCCATTACAGTCACATCAACAAAACTGGTAGAGACTGTGGCAGGTGAAGAAGAATCCTAGTTTGCAGAACTGTGGAGATGTGGAGATCTGAAAAAAAATGAAAAAAACCTACAAGAACAAAAGTTGGATATGTTATGAATATACATTTTTTTCTTCAGTAAAAATTTTACTTTTTCCTATTTTTAGGAATTGATTAAATTACCTTTTTCAAAGTGAAATTTATTTCTTATTTCAAAATTTAAAACAGGCTCATTATAGAACAATCAGAAAACAGACAAGCAAAATGAACCTTGTATTAGTCGGCTCAGGTTGCAAGTAATAAAATACCATAGACTGAGTGCTTAACAGAAGTTTGTTTTTTCACAGTTCTGGAGGCTGGAAATCCAAGATCAAGGAGCAGACAGGGTTGGTTTTTGGTGAGGCCTCTGTTCTTGGCTTGCAGATGACCACTTTCTCACTGTGTCCTCACATGGCCTTTCCTTTCTGCACACCAGTCCTGGTGTCTGTTCCTATAGGACTCCAGTCCCATTGGGTTAGGGCCCCACTCTTATGGCCTCATTTAACCTTAATTGCCTCCTTGAAGGCCCTGTCTCCAAACACAGTCACACTGGGGCTTAGGGCTTCAACATATGAATTTTGAGGGGACACAATTCAGTCCATAACAAACATTAAAACCTCCTAATATCTTTTTTATTTTAAATTGCATGTAACTTTTATATATTTATTTATTTTTTATAAATTTGTTTATTTATTTCTGGCTGCGTTGGGTCTTGGTTGCTGCATGCGAGCTCTCTCTAGTTGCAGCGAGTGGGGGCTACTCTTTGTTGCGGTGCGTGGGATTCTCGTTGTGGTGGCTTCTCGTTTCAGAGCACGGGCTCTAGGCACATGGGCTCAGTAGTTGTGGTTTGCGGGCTCTAGAGCTCAGGCTCAGTAGTTGTGGCTCATGGGCTTAGTTGTTCCGCAGCATGTGGGATCTTCCCAGACCAGGGCTTGAACCTGTGTCCCCTGCATTGGCAGGAGGATTCCTAACCACTGCACCACCAGGGAACCCCCTCATAATATCCTTAATAATACCAATTCTCTGTTGTTGACATTTGGGTTTTCTTTTCGCTGTTAAAACTTTGAACATATATCTCTGTGCATATGCCTGATTATTTCTTCAGGATGAAGTCCTAGAAGTGGAACTGCTGGGTCACAGAGGTGCAAAAGTTTTTAAAGCTTTAAAATTGCCAACAGCCTGCGGAAAGGCTGTATCAATTACAAACAGCAGTGTATGTATGCGTCCCCACTTCTCCATACCCCTAGCAACTCTGGACATTTTTAGTTTTTGGCTAATTTGATAGTTGGGGGTATAAAGACACCTCGGTTATGTAAAACCAGCATTTCATGCTTCAGCCGCCTCAGGCTGCCTGAAGGGGTTGGGAGAAGCTAACTGAAGAAATGCAGCCGTGTCTGGGTATCCTCAGTCGGACAACTAGGTAAATTACAGCAGGGAGTCAAGAGAACGGGAAGGGCAATCTGCAAAGGAAGGGAATTTTTAAAGTTCCTTTATGGGGTGTGGCAGTTGTTACAGGGAGGTTTCAAAGTTTTAAACTTTAAGCCGGTACGTCACTCCAGATTAGCTGAAATTACTTTCACAAGGGAAAAAGACATCTCCCAACCACTCCACGAGGTTATGCTCTCGACCCCTCTGTGCCACCAGTTGCTGCGCTTGCAGTCCCTGGGTAGCTAGCAACCGCGGAGCGGGAGGACCCCGGCGTACACCGCGCGGTCCCACAATGCCCTGCTTGCGCCACACTGAGGGCGGAGAGAAAAGACCACTGCCGGGGTAGGGATCCAAGGAGAGCTCCAAGAGGTGCGCATGCGCACTGATCCCCGCGGGCCCTAGCAACCAGAGCAGTGACAGTAGCAACCGCCGGAATGGTGAGTACCCTCCAGGCCTCGTAGCCAAAGCTGAGAGAAGATTGGAAGTGGAAAAGGGTAACTGGAGGGTTGAGGATGGCGGAGGTCCTCAAACAGCGGAAGGGAGCCGGTAGCGGATGCTGGCTCGGTAGATTCTGAGGCCTAAGGCGAAAGAGAAGCCCTGGCACCGGGTGGTGTGGGGCTGATTGGAGGTTGGGTTAATCTCTGCCAGAGACTCTGGCAGAGAAAAGGGAGGGCAAAGAGCAGAGGGCAAAAAGCAAAGAGCGGAGTAGAGTGGGAAAGGTGATGGAAGGGGGAGTGTGAATAAGGATATCTTTTTACATGGGAGTAATCCGCCCCCCCCCCGCCCCGGCGAGATAGAGGGTGGGGTTGGTTACGAGAGGAATGTGTATAACACTGATTGCCGCAGTATTTGTAACCTGTGATACGCCCAGGTTGCCCTCTGAATGACTGTCAGTTCAGTTATTAGTAACATTGTAACATTATAAAACCCTCTCTAACACAGCATATTAGGGTAGTGTTTCTCAAATTTCAGTATGCATGAGTATGATTTTGGCCTAAGTTGGAGTGCAGATTATGAATGTTTAATTAATTGGGGGGGGGATTCAGGAATGTGCATTTCAAATGATTCTAAAATTGGAGGGCTCCCACAACACTTTGAGAAATACTGCTGTCTTAGACTTGAAATCTGTCGGCGGGCTATCTAATCAAAGCTCTTTATGAAGTAATGGTTTTACCTAGTGATGCTCCTCAACTCCTACGTAAAGTGAGCACTCTCTTGCTTACATACTTGGTAGATCCAACTAGTAGTTGAAAAAGGGATGTTGTTGGTTAGTTACAGACCCAGCCAAAGCTATTTAGCAAAGTATGTGATTGTCCTGCCTGATGGAAATTTTTTTTTGATGTTGGGGGTAGGAGTTTATTAATTTATTTATTATTAGTTTTGCTGTGTTGGGTCTTCATTTCTGTGCGAGGGCTTTCTCTAGTTGTGGCAAGCGGGAGCCACTCTTCATCGCAGTGCGCGGGCGTCTCACTATCGCAGCCTCTCTTGTTGCGGAGCACAGGCTCCAGACACGCAGGCTCAGTAGTTGTGGCTAATGGGCCTAGTTGCTCCGCGGCATGTGGGATCCTCCCAGACCAGGGCTCGAACCCGTGTCCCCTGCATTAGCAGGCAGATTCTCAACCACTGCGCCACCAGGGAAGCCCCTGATGGAAATATTTATAAAGAATAAGTTTAACTAGTTTTCTTCTTTTTGTGATTTCATTGCTATATAGCTGGGCAGAAATTGAGTCCAAGAAATTGAAATGATGAGGAAATCATGCCTGACCTCAACCACGAGATTAAATGCTACTCTTTTTTTTAAAAAAATAAATTTATTTGTTTTATGTCTTTTCTCTAGTTGTGGGGAGCGGGAGCTTTCTCTTCCTTACGGTGTGCAGGCTTCTCATTGCGGTGGCTTCTCTTGTTGTGAAACACAGGCTCTAGGCGCGCAGGCTTCAGTAGTTGTGGCTCGCCGGCTCTAGAGTGCAGACTCAGTAGTTGTGGCTTGCGGGCTCTAGAGTGCAGGCTCAGTAGTTGTGGCGCATGGGCTTAGTTGCTCCGCGGCATGTGGGATCTTCCCGGACCAGGGCTCAAACCCATGTCCCCTGCATTGGCAGGCGGCTTCTGTGCCACCAGGGAAGTCCCTAAATCCTACTCTTTTAAACGCAGTTTTCCCCTCTGCCTTCCTTACTTTATTCCACAGGCATTTAGCTGAAAACCAAGGAGAGTAAAAAATTCTTGAACCTAAATTTATATTTAGGTGAAGAAATGACTAGCCCTAAATAATTCTGAAAGTATGAAACATGAGAATTATTGAAAATCTTCAAACAGAGAATCACAACTAGTAATTAGATGAAGCTAGCTGAGGCTGCAAACTCGTAGTTCTGGGGCCCTCTAGAAATACAGTCCCACATAGTTTTTTTTTTCTTTTTTGGCTGTGTTGGGTCTTCGTTTCTGTGCAAGGGCTTTCTCTAGTTGCGGCAAGCGGGGGCCACTCTTCATCGCGGTGCGCGGGCCTCTCACTATCGTGACCTCTCTTGTTGCGGAGCACAGGCTCCAGACACACAGGCTCAGTAGTTGTGGCTCACAGGCCTAGTTGCTCCGCAGCATGTGGGATCTTCCCAGACCAGGGCTCGAACCCGTGTGCCCTGCATTGGCAGGCAGGTTCTCAACCACTGCACCTCCAGGGAAGCCCCCACACATAGTTTTTTAACTTAAAAAATTAGCTTACAGTGTCTTAAAAATGATCATATTTTACATCAAAACGCAGATTTCTGGCTTCTCTGAAAAATCAGAAATACCATATTTCACTATCAGACACATCTTTTTTCATATTTTTGTACTACTGAAATATGATGGTGTGATGTAATTGGCAGCATCTTGTCTTTCTTAATGGTACATAAAATAAGGGTGTTACTTTCAATTAACAGAGTTTTCATATTTGGAGAAATGTGATATTAGGGTAACTCTTGTCCCAAGTCCACCTGCCAACAGTTTTCTAGAACCAAGTAGAGGTTATCCTCTTTACATGGCCAGCTTTACACATTAATGATGTCTATTGGTCCTTTAGGCATTTCAGGTTTTGACTCCCGCTATCTGTAGGGGAACTAGTGACCTTATGAACCAATTTATAGACAACTAGATTGCTTCCAACTTGTAAGTGTTCTTATAGGTGTCTTTTTTTGGACCCATGCAAGGATTTCTCTGGGAAGTATACCCAGGAATGACACTGCGAGGTCCTAGAGTCTATGCATACTTAATTTCTCTAGGCACTGTCAGATTGGTTTCCAGAATGGCTATACTAGTTCTTACTTACTTCAGTAATGCATGAGAGTTCTATTTCTCTACATTCTCACTAACTTTCCAACTTTTGCCAATTTGAGGATGTATTTTAGTATCCTATTGTTTTACTCTGCATTTCTCTGATTTTCATTGAGTTCAAATACCTCACTATTAGTCATCTGGCTTTCAGTTTCTGTGAATTTTCTGTTTACATTTTTTACCAACTTTTGCCTCTTTTGGTTGTTTGGTTTTGAATTTTAGGAGTTCCTTGTATATTCTAGATAGTAGTCCTTTGTTGTTTTTACATTGAAAATATCATCTCTTAATTTTTCTAACTTGTCAACAGAGTTCTTCATTTGCTATACTCTATCTGTTCTAGTATTTGTTAGTTTATTCTATTGTGTTTTCTACACAGATGATCATCTGCACATAGTGTTTTATTTCCTCCTTTGATCATTCCAATTTGTACTTCTTTTTATTGTAATATTGATAAAGATCTGTTGTACTATGTTAAACAGTAGCAGTGATAGTAGATAGGCATCCTTGATGTGTTTGGGATCTTAGAGAGAATATTTTTTCTTTTTTATTGAAGTATAGTTGATTTACAATGTTGTGTTTTCTGGTGTACAGCAAAGTGATTCAGTTATACATATTTAAATATATATATTCTTTTCCATTATAGCTTATTAGAAAATATTGAATATAGTTCCCTGTGCTCTACAGTAGGTCCTTGTTGTTTATCTGTTTTATATGTAGTAGTATGTATATGTTACTCCCAAATTCCTAATTTATTCCTCCTTCCACCTTTCCCCTTTGGTAACCATAAGTTTGTTTTCTATGTCTGTGAGTCTGCCTCTGTTTTGTAAATAAGTTCATTTGTATCATTTTTTTAGATTCTACATATAAGTGATATCATATGATATTTGTCTTTCTCTCTCTGGCTTACTTCACTTATTATGATAATCTCTAGGTCCATCCATGTTGCTGCAAATGGCACTATTTCTTGTTTATGGCCGAGTAGTATTCCATTGTATATATGTACCACATCTTCTTTATCCATTCATCTGTCATTGGGCATTTAGGTTGCTTCCATGTTTTGGCTATTGTAAATAGTGCTGCAATGAACATTGGGGTGCATGTATCTTTTCAAATTATGTTTTTTTCTGGATTTATGCCCAGGAGTGGGATTGCTGCATCATATGGTAACTCTATTTTTAGTTTTTTAAGGAACTTCCATACTGTTTTCCATACTGGCTGCACCAATTTACATTCTCACCAACAGTGTAGGAGGGTTCTCTTTTCTCCACACCCTCTCCAGGATTTATTATTTGTAGACTTAAAAAAATTTTTTTATTGGAGTATAGTTGATTTACAATGTTGTGTTAGTTTCAGATGTACAGCAAAGTGAATCAGTGTAGACTTTTTTTTCTTTTTTGGTTGCCACATTTGGCATGCGGGATCTTCCCTGACCAGGGATCGAACCTGCCTCTTGCACTGGGAGTGTGGAGTCTTAACCACTGGACTTTCAGGGAAGTCCCAATGTAGACTTTTTAGTGATGGCCGTTCTGACCAGGGTGAGGTGATACCTCATTGTAGTTTTGATTTCATTTTTCTAATAATTAATGATGTTGAGCATCTTTCATGTGTCTATAGGCCATCTGCATGTCTTCTTTGGAGAAATGTCTGTTTAGGTCTTCCGCCCATTTTTTTTTTTTTTTTGCGGTACGTGGGCCTCTCACTGTTGTGGTCTCTCCCGTTGCAGAGCACAGGCTCCGGACATGCAGGCTCAGTGGCCATGGCTCACGGGCTTAGCCGCTCCGCGGCATGTGGGATCTTCCCAGACCAGGGCACGAACCCGTGTCCCCTGCATCAGCAGGTGGACTCTCAACCACTGTGCCACCAGGGAAGCCCCTGCCCATTATTTGATTGTGTTGTTTGGGTTTTTTTGTTTGTTTGTTTTGTTTTGTTTGTTACTGTGTTGTATGAGCTATTTGTGTATTTTGGAAGTTAGCCCTTGTCAGTCACATCGTTTACAAATATTTTCTCCCAGCCCATAGATTGTCTTTTCATTTTATTTATGGTTTCCTTTGCTGTGCAAAGCTTTTAAGTTTGATTAGGTTCCTTTTGTTTATTTTTGCTTTCATTTCTATTGCCTTGGGAGACTGACCTAAGAAAACATTGCTATAATTCATGTCAGAGAATGTTTTGCCTATGTTCTCTTCTAGGAGTTTGAGAATGCTTTTCATGTTACATTCCCAGTTTGGCCCACGTTGACCACGTTTTTTAAAATAAACCCTCCATACACATATACACACATCCTGATACTCTTTACCAAGCTCAGCTTTTTCTTTTTCCTTAGTAATTGTCACCTTCTAATATACTATATGATTTATATCTATTTATTTATTATATTATTTACCATCTGTCTCCTGCCAGTAGATGTAAATTCCATGAAGGCAGGGATCTTTGTTTTGTTCACTGATATATCCTCAGCAAGTGAAAGAACGTTTGGTACATAGGAGGTAATCAATAAATATTTGCTGAAATGAATGAATTGCTCCCTTAACTGTGGTGTTTGTTGAAGCTTTTTAAATTTTTTAAATTAATTTATTTTATTTATTTATTTTTGGCTGCATTGGGTCTTCATTGCTGCGCGTGGGCTTTCTCTAGTTGCAGTGAGCAGGGGCTACTCTTCGTTGAGGTGCGCAGGCTTCTCATTGCGGTGGCTTCTCTTGTGGAGCACAGGCTCTAAGCACGCAGGCTTCAGTAGTTGTGGCTCATGGGCTCAGTAGTTGTGGCTCGCAGGCTCTAGAGCGCAGGTTCGGTAGTTGTGGCACACGGGCTTAGTTGCTCTGCGGCATGTAGGATCTTCCCGGACCAGGGTTCAAACCCATGTGCCCTGCATTGGCAGGCGGACTCCCAACCACCGCACCACCAGGGAAGCCCCTGTTGAAGCTTTTTGATGTGTAGCTTTTATCAAGTAAGAAATTTCACTTTAACCCTTAGTTGAGAGCTTTTAATATCAGCTGTAGAACTTTATCAACTGCTCTTTCTGCACTTACTGAAATAAATGTGATTTTCCCCCTTTAATCCATTAATAAATGATTTATATTTATAGACTTTTCTGTTGTTAAACAATCCTTATGATCCTGGCATAAGCCATTTTTGATCATGATCATTATACACCATTGGCTTTGGAGATCTAATGTTGTATCTAGGATTTTCAAATCTGTTTTGAAAAGTAAAGAGGGCTCCTTATCTGGTTATGGCATCAAGGTTATTCTGGCCTCGTAAAATAAGTTGGAAACTTTCCCTCTTTTTTCTGATTTCTGAAACACCTTGTATAACAAGGAATATCTGTTCCCTGAAAGCTTGGTAGAACTTGTAATTTATCTAGGCTTGGGGTATTAGGGGAGGAAGGTGAGGGTAAATCTCTGATTATCTTTTTTTTTTTTTTTTTTTTGCGGTATGCAGGCCTCTCACTGTTGTGGCCTCTCCCGTTGCGGAGCACAGGCTCCGGACACGCAGGCTCAGTGGCCATGGCTCACGGGCCCAGCCGCTCCGCGGCATGTGGGATCTTCCCAGACCGGGGCACAAACCCATGTCCCCTGCATTGGCAGGAGGACTCTCAACCACTGCGCCACCAGGGAAGCCCTGATTATCTTTTTAGTGTTTTAAATAGTAATTAGTCTATTCAAATTTTCTGATTCTTCTTGTGAGTTTTGGCACTTTTGTTTTTTCTAGAAATGCATACTTTGTCTAGGTTTTCAAACTTATTACCATATATTTGCTTATAATATTTTATTCTTAAAATCTCTGTGATGGGAATTCCTTGGTGGCACAGGGGTTAAGAATCCGCCTGCCAATGCAGGGGACCCAGGTTTGAGCCCTGGTCTGAGAAGATCCCACATGCTGCGAAGCAACTAAGCCTGTGCGCCACAACTACTGAGCCTGTGCTCTAGAGCCCGCGAGCCACAACTATTGAGCCCACATGCCACAACTACTGAAGCCCGCGTGCCTAGAGCCCATGCTCCACAACAAGAGAAGCCACCACAATGAGAAGCCCGCACACTGCAATGATGTGTAGCCCCCGCTCGCCACAACTAGAGAAAACCCGCGTGCAGCAATGAAGACCCAATGCAGTCAAAAATAAATAAATAAATAAAATCTCTGTGATATCTGTGTTACTTCCCCTTATTTATTCTATATTTTAAATTTGTATATCTCTCTTTTTAGCTCAGTTGAGCTTGCCCGAGACTTCAGAACCCACTTTTAGTTTTGTTAATCTTTTTTCCTCTCATTCTGTTTTTCATTGATTTCTTCCTTTGTATCTCCTTCTGCCTTCATGATGTACCTTTTCAAACATTTTGAATGCTTAACTTATTTGTTTTCCATCTCTTGTTCTCTCTTATATTTTTAAAATTTATTTTATTCAAGTACAGTTGATTTACAATGTTGTGTTTACTTCTGCCATACAGCAAAGTGATTCAGTTATATATATGTGTGTGTATATATATATACATTCTTTTTCATATTCTTTTCCATTATGGGTTATCACAGGGTATTGAATATAGTTCCCTGTTCTTATTTTTATTTTATTTTATTTATTTATTTTTGGCTGCGTTGGGTCTTCATTGCTGTGTGCAGGCTTTCTCTAGTTGCGGCGAGTAGGGGCTACTCTTTGTTGTGCTGCACAGACTTCTTATTGCGGTGGCTTCTCTTGTTGCGGTGCATGGGCTCTAGGCACGCAGGCTTCAGTAGTTGTGGCCCGCGGGCTCTAGAGCACAGGCTCAGTAGTTGTGGAGCATGGGCTCAGTTGCTCCCCAGCATGTGGGATCTTCCTGGACCAGGGCTCGAACTCGTGTCCCCTGCATTGGCACGTGGATTCTTAACCACTGCGCCACCAGGGAAGTCCCTCTCATTTTTAAATTAATGTATTTGAAGCATAAGTTTGCTTTTAATTGTTATATTCCTCAAATATTGACATTCTTTGTCTTTAATTTTATTATTTTACTTAAATTTATAATTTTATTTTTAACTCAAGTGTTATTTATTAGTGTATCTTTATTTCATAGACATAATTCCTTTTGTTATTGTTTAGGGCTCTCTCTTTTTTTTTAATGAGCTCCAGCAATGAGTCAAAGAATGTCTTCCTTTTCTTACCTTTAAAATTTTTAATATCATATAAATTGAATCTAAGATACTATTGATTATAAGGTGCGACATTATTTTTAGTTCTACTAAGAAAGAAAAATAAGAAGTTAGAATTAAACTATGGCATAATTTCCTATCACTTAGAATTTTTATTTTGTACTTATTGACAGTTATTTTTAAATGTATTTAGGCATATAGATTTTTATCATATGTTATCCTTTGATAAACATAAAAATGCATATAGTATGTATATTAAATAAGAAGGTTAATTTTTAAAACTTAATTTATTTATTTTTGGCTGCGTTGGGTCTTCGTTGCTGTGTGTGGGCTTTCTAGTTGCGGCGAGCAGGGACTACTCTTTATTGCGGTACGCGGGCTTCTCATTGCAGTGGCCTCCCTTGTTGTGGAGCACGGGCTCTAGGTGCGTGGGCTTCAGTAGTTGTGGCTCGCAGGTTTTAGAGCGCAGGCTCAGTAGTTGTGGCACACAGGCTTAGTTGCTCCGCGGCATGTGGGATCTTCCCGGACCAGGGCTCAAACCCGTTTCCCTTGCATTGGCAGGTGGATTCTTAACCACTGCACTACTAAGGAAGTCCAAGATGGTTAGTATTTTTCTAAAACTACATCAGTGATACCTGGCTGCAGCAATTATAAATTGTTCCTGGTTGTAAGATGTATCCAAATTTCAAAGATATTAAAATATAAAAGAAGACATAAATCTTAGAATCAATGAAATAAGATATATTTTAATATCAGTGTTGAAAGCTATATGTTTTTTGTAAACCAAGTGGGAGTGAAGTATCTGACATTACATCACGATTTCCTTAATTTCTCTGAGAGATATTTAAATGAGTATTTCTGATTTCAGGAAATTAAAACACTCTCTTTGCATATAAAGTCTCAAAAAAAGAAGTTAATCTTTTTAACGGTAGATGCCAGGGCTAATAATTATTGCATGAAAATTGAGTCAACAAATCACACCAATAAAGACAGCTTTGTTTTTTCTTCTCTTTTTAAGGCAAAAGCAACAACAATCAAAGAAGCCCTAGCCAGATGGGTGAGTTCATAAGTTTTTACTTCTTCTAGAAACTACATAAAGAGAATTTTTTGATAATTATTTAAATATGACCATTCAATACAAGGGATCTTTGTGGTATTGGAACTGTTTAGCTATCTTGATGGTGTTAGTGGATACATGAGCCTACACAGGTGATAAAATTGTATAGAACTTAATACACACATGCAAACACATTCACACTCGTATGTACAAGTGAGTACAAATAAAATTGGGAAAATCTGATTAAAATCAGTGGATTGCATCAATATCAATATCCTGGTTGTGATATTATACTATAGTTTTGAAAAATGTTACCATTGGGGGAAACTGGGCAAAGTGTATAAGGGATCTCTCTGTATTATTTTTTATAACTGCACATGAATTTTCAAGTGTCTCAATAAAAATTTCAATTAAAAAAATCTGACCGGGCTTCCCTGGTGGCGCAATGGTTGAGAGTCCGCCTGCCGATGCAGGGGACACGGGTTCATGCCCCGGTTCGGGAAGATCCCACATGCCGCGGAGCGGCTGCGCCCGTGAGCCATGGCCGCTGAGCCTGCGCGTCTGGAGCCTGTGCTCCGCAACAGGAGAGGCCACAACAGTGAGAGGCCCGCGTACCGCAAAAAAAAAAAAAAAAAAAAATTAAAAGTAGATCTACCATGTGATCCAGCAGTCCCACTTCTGCATATATGTCTGAAGGAAATGAAATCACTATCTCAAAGAGATACCTGTATCCCCATGTTCATTGCAGCATTATTCACAATAGCCAAGACATGAAAACAACCTAAATGCCCATCAGTGGATGAATGGATGAAGAAAATGTATATTTGTATACAATGGAATATTATTCAGCCATAAAAAGAAGGAAATCCTGCCATTTGCGACATGGAAGGACCTTGGGTGCGTTATGCTAAATGACATAAGTCAGGTAGCTAAAGACAAATACTGTATGATCTCACTTACATGTGGAATCTAAAAAAGCTGAACTCATAAAAAAAGATTAGAATGGTGATGGCCAGAGTTGAGTGGAGGAAATGGGGAGAAGTTGGTCAAAGGGTATAAACTTCCAGTTATAAGATCAATAAGTTCTGGGGATCTAATGTACAGCATATTTAATAATACTGTATTATGTACTTGAAAGTTGCTAAGAGAGTAGATTTTTTTAAAAAATAAATTTATTTATTTTTGGCTGAGTCAGGTCTTTGTTGCTGCACGCCAGCTTTTTCTAGTTGCAGCCAGCGGGGGCTACTCTTCATTGTGGTGTGCTGGTTTCTCATTGCGGTGGCTTCTCTTGCTGTGGAGCATGGGCTCTAGCCGTGTGGGCTTCGGTAGTTGTGGCATGTGGGCTCAGTAGTTGTGGCTTGTGGGCTCTAGAGCACAGGCTAAAGAGTTGTGGCACATGGGCTTAGTTGCTTAGTTGCTCCACGACATGTGGGATCTTCCCGGACCAGGGCTCGGACCCATGTCCCCTGCATTGACAGGCAGATTCTTAACCACTGTGTCACCAGGGAAGTCTGGAGAGTAGATCGTAAATGTTCTCAGCACACAAAAAAATTATTATATGAGGTGCTGGATGTGTTAACTAACCTTTTTCTGGTAATCATTTTGCAATGTATATATGTATCAAAGCATCCCATGGTATACCTTAAACATAAACAATGTTATATGTCAGTTATATCTCAATAAATCTGTAAAAAATAGTGATCATTTTGTAATGTATAGAAATATTGGATCACTATGTTGTACACTGGGAATTAACATAGTATTATAGGTCAATTATATTTCAACAAACAAACAAATTCATAGAAAAAGGCATCAGATTTGTGGTAACCAGAGCCAAGGAGTAGGGGTAGGGGGAATTGGATGAAGATGGTCAATAGGTACAGGCTTCCAGTTACAAGGTAAATAAGTACTAGGGATGTAATGTACAACATGATTAATATAATTAACACTGCTGTATGTTATATATGAAAGTTCAGAGAGTAAATCCTGAGTTCTCATCACAAGGAAAAATTTTTTTCTTTTTCTTTTATTTTGTATCTGTATGAGATGATGGATGTTCACTAAACTTATTGTGGTAATCATTTCATGATTTTGTAAGTCAAATTGTTATGCTGTATATATTAAACTTATTCAGTGCTATATATCATTATATCTGGAAAAAATACATAATACATACACAAAATACATTTTTAAAAGCATATAGTAATATTAGGAAACTGCATTGTAAAAAATGCATTAAATATAAACAAATATTTTGAATATAACATTCTATAAAGTTTGAACAGTTGTATTTCAGCATTATAGATAGAATTTCCATAGAGTATAGAGATGGCTCCTCAATTGCTATGCCCAGTGATAACATATTTGACTATGTTATCAGTTGTTTTTTTGTATAATAATGTATCTTTTGCTTTTGTAGCTGGGCTTTAAATAAAAACTCTTTCAAGAAACTTGGTGTCTAGGGAAAATAGACAAAAGGGTAGGATAATGAAATATTTGAATTTTTGTTTTAGTGCTTATAAACTTCTTTGTACTCTAATTACATTAAAAAAAATTTTTCTGCTTAGTGAAAGATCTGTTTTGTTTAATAAAAAAGTGTGGAGTAGGCTTAGTATTAGATTTGATTTCCCTCAATCAGATTTTAGGATTTTATTTTATTTATTTATAATAACAAGTGGTTGGTTTTTTGGTTTGGTTTGTAGGTTCTATTTCTAGATTACATTATGGCCATAAATCTTTGACTTTAAGATTATTTGAAGACATTATGCTCATTCTTGCACTCATTAACCCAACATTTATTAAGGATCTACTTGGTGTCAGTCTCTCATCTCCTAACCTATAAATACATGGCACAAAAAAAATACTGAGTGAATGTGTATTAGATCTCTTTCAACTGATTATATATTTTCTGTTATTGATGTGTTGTGATTTGATTTTTTAAATACAAGCTTCTTTTGTGTCTAATATCAGGTTATAGAAAATATAGGAAAGCAAGAAAATGGTCCCTGAGCTGTAGGATCTTCTTGTTTTGTTGGAGAGAGAGAGCTAACTCTAAGTATTGAGGTACTTAGAAACTATTATTAGGCAGCATATACTGGTAATTAAAATTTAAACTGCATACTTAGTACTGAAATTAAACTCTAGGGTAGAATTTAGTAGTAAATTATTGTAGAGCAAATAAATTTGACCTCAGCTCTGTCATAAAGAGAAAATCTTCCCAAATTCTTGGTATTTGGTGGTTCTAGCTCTGACTAAATTGTATGTAGGAACAGAAAGATGAGATGACAGAAAGAGTTGATCTTATAGGTCTGAATCTGACACTTAGGAAAAGTTTGTTTAGGGACAAGGAATTCTTCCCAGGAAAATGTTTTTGTTGTTGTGTTTTGTTTATTAATTGATAGGCTCTAAAAGGATTTTTTAAATTACGGAAATAAAAGTTATTTTCTTTCCTCCTCTTTTCCATTTGGTTGAGACCTAACAGTGAATTATCTGAATCAGCCATGTATAAGGCTAGTTACCAAGTTCAGTAAGTAAATGTTGTCAATAAGTAAACTGTCAGGAATGTACAGAATTATTGAATTTTAATAATTGTTTTGAAATAAACATTGAAAAGCCTTGAGAAATTTTGGCCTTTTTTAGTTCCACATTTGGATTATTTTCTTCCAAATTAATTTTTAACATAGGAAGAGAAAACCAGTCAGAAGCCATCCGAAGCCAGAGAGATAAAGCTGTATGCCCAGATTCCCCCTATAGAGAAGATGGATGCGTCCTTGTCCATGCTTGTTAATTGCGAGTAAGTTCTCTTGTCTTTTTTCGTCCTTTCTAGTATTGCTGTTAAGTTTCACTTCCTTTTCTAAATACACAAACTAGAAAAATATATTTATTTTCTTGATCTTCATTTCCCTTCCTTCCTTCCTTCCTTCCTTCCTTCCTTCTTTCCTCCCTCCCTCTCTCCCTCCCTTCTTTCTTTCTTTTTCTGATTCTCACTTTGGCAAAGCCAAACATAAAAGATTATTGGTTTCTAGGATTATTAATAGAGTAATCCTGAATAATCCTGTACTGTATTTTTTTATTTTTTATTTTTTTGCGGTACTCGGGCCTCTCACTGTTGTGGCCTCTCCCGTTGCAGAGCACAGGCTCCGGACGCGCAGGCTCAGCGGCCATGGCTCACGGGCCCAGCTGCTCCGCAGCCTGTGGGATCCTCCCGGACCAGGGCACGAACCAGTGTCCCCTGCATCGGCAGGCAGACTCTCAACCACTGCGCCACCAGGGAAGCCCCTGTATTTTTTTACAGTATAATTTTTACAATATGCCTGGAGAATAGAAATTTCCTTGTCTCTTAGGAGAAGCTAAATAACACAATTAAACTTTCTCTATCATAAAATCTAGTACTTCCTCTTGTAAGATTATCCACCAAAGTCAATACTGTACTTACTCAGAGGCATAGAGATACTGCTTTAAAAAGTACTTTTCAAACTATGAAAATACATTGTAAAGCACCTAGAAGGGCTTCCCTGGTGGCACAGTGGTTAAGAATCTGCCTGCCAATGCAGGGGACACGGATTTGATCCCTGGTCTGGGAAGATCCCACATGCTGCGGAGCAACTAAGCCCGTGCACCACAACTACTGAGCCTGTGCTCTAGAACCCACGAGCCACAACTACTGAGCCCACGTGCCTAGAGCCTGTGCTCCGCAACAAGAGAAGCCACTGCAATGAGAAGCCCGCACAGCGCAATGAAGAGTAGCCCCCACTCACCACAACTAGAGAAAGTCCGCGCACAGCAACGAAGACCCAACGCAGCCAAAAAAAAAAAAAAAAAAAAAAAAAGCCCTCTTTAAAAGTCATGAGGGACACAAAATAATTTAAAAAAAAACACTAGAAAATATTAAAAGCACAAAGAAAGGGAAATAATATCAACCAAAATTGCACACCTTTTGAGAACCAGTGTTAGCATTTTGTTTTTTATTTTATTTTATTATTTTTTTAACTTTTTGGCCACACCGCAGGGCATGTGGGATCTTAGTTCCCCGACCAAGGATCAGGGATCTCACCCCTGCCCCCTGCAATGGAAGCGCAGAGTCTTAGCCATTGGACTGCCAGGGAAGTCTCAGCATTTTGATATAGAGCCTTCTAATTTTTTTTTCCTAATTGGGATCAAGTTACATTTATTTGTAATCCTATTTATCCAAGCTTTAAGTATCAGATCTATATTTATTCCTTTTAACTTATTTTCTAAATACACACTTTTTAGCAGGGTTCTGTGGCTAATTTGAGGCAATTATATACCATGACACCTTGTAACCGTGCTCTCAGGCTGCAGTGTCTTGTCAGGGGTGTAGAATGTTACAGAATCACTTGGGGTTTTTTCTGATTTCTTCATCCTGTGTTTTTCTAACTGTGGTCCCCTGACTACCTATGTAAGAATCTCCTTGTCCCACTCCAAATTTATAGAAACAGAATCTACTGATGAAACTAGGTATCTGTATTTATAATAAGCAATCTGAATGACTCTTAGATGCATATTTGTGAACTCATGCATTAGACTAATATCTGTCTTTGGAATTAAAGGGAAAAGCAAACGTATTTAGTTATTGTATGCAACTTCTCCTTTGTGATGAGAACACAATGTATTACATAAAAACCCACCTTAGATGTGTTTTTGGCTTCAAAAATCATGATTTCAAAGAGAATTATTCCAAAGTCGTCAAATATCTTTTTATCATAAAGCCATTTCAAAGGCAAGCATTTGAGAAGGTTCTCTACCCCATACCAAAGTACCTTGGAAACTGCTTAGAAAGAGTCACCCTGTTCATATTTTTGCTGACACTCTTTGAGCAGGTTGCCTAAACAACAATTAAAGAAACATTCCCCAACCGTAGTCCCAGATTTTCCAGTCCATTTTTCACTTTAACTGGTTGTTCTTGAGAATGGGGAATGACTAGAAAATACACAGATTTGACCAGTAATTTACAGTGTATAGTAATTGCTTTTAGTGTTTCAAGCAAAAAAAAAAGAAGAATTCCTCTTCAGGTCAGATCAGAAGGCTAAGATCATATGTTCTAGAGTCAGTTTTTTGGCGTCTTAAATTTGCCTGTGCTACTTTCTGGTTGTATAATATCAGGCAAATTGCTTAACATCTTTGTGCCTCAGTTTCCTCATTTGTAAAATTTGGATAATAATACTTATTTCATAGGATTGTTCTGATGGTTAAAATAGTTAATACATGTAAAATACTTAGAAGAATACTAGGCACACATAAAGCGTTCAATAAAATTAGCCTTTGTTATATTCTTTGCATGATATTTACTAAGACATTAAACATTTTTGTCAAGAAAGAAAGATTAATAACGTGTAATTATGCTCCCTTTAAAAATTTGTTTTTATACAATTAAAGTATGTATAGGAAAAAAATCTAGAAAAATATATATGAACTATTAAAAGTCATTATCTCTGGGGGAATGTGTGGGGTGGTTAGGATTACATAACTTTTTGTTATACACATATCATGGACATTTTCCCAAGTTGGTATGTATAGCCCAGTATTGTTTGCTTTAGTGGCAGATAGTATTTCATTATCTGTATTCCTCAGCTGATGGGTATTTATAAATTTTTTCCCACTTTTTTGCTATTACAATAATACAGTAAATAATCTAATTCATATATTTTTTGGCATTTGTATTAGTATTTCAATAGGACATATTCCTAGAAATGAATTACTGGGTCAAAGAATACATGCATTTAAAAATTTAATAGATAACACCAAATTACCCTCAAAAAGGTTTCTTTGATTTTATACAATAGTGTATATTAACTTTTGTAATCAGGGAAAAAGTATGAAGATTTCAAAATGAAGGAATACATGTCACGTCTGAGAGGGAAAAAAGGATTCAGTGTAAAAGGAAATGTGACTTAAATATCATCTTCTGTGGACACTTGAGGAATAATTTCTGATATACCATTAACATTTTTTTCTTATTAATTCAAGTGTTCCTTTTTTTTTTTTTTTTTTTAGGAAGCTTTCACTGTCTACAAACTGCATTGAAAAAATTGCAAACCTGAATGGCTTAAGTAAGTGATCCACAGTAACAGATGGTTCTTGGATTTTGTAGTTATTTGGAATAAACATTCCAGAGGCACTACATAATCCTAGAAGCTGGCACCTGTTTTAACCGCAGTAATTGTCGGATGTCAGAAAGAATATATAAACCATGTGTCTTATTTAATTATCCAAAGAAAAGTAGAGATAACATGAAACCGGAACAGTTTAAAGACATTATAAAGTTTTTGTAGTGTTAGAATTGAAATATCTTAAATAGAAAATGAGGTTTTTTATATTTTTTTGTTCAGATTTATCTTGTGTTTCATACTTATTATACTTAAAATTTTATTCTTCACCATCCCTGTTTTTCCTATGCTCCTTGTCTTTGTTAATGACATCGACATCTTCCCAGTTGCCAAGGCTCCTTGTGCTAGTTGCCTGTGGCTGCAGAAACTTGGTGGCTTAAAACTGCAGAAATGTATTCCTTCACTGTTCTAGAGGCCAGAAGTCTGAAATCAGTTTCACTGGGCCAAAATCAAGAGGGCCACACCTTCTCTAGAGGCTTCAGGGGAGAATTTTTTCCTTACCTTTTCTTGATTCTGATGGCTGCCAGATTCCTTGGCTTGTGACTGTGTCACTCCAATATCTGCCTCTGTCGTCATATTGCCTTCTCCTCTTTTGTCTCTGTCATATCTTTCTCTGTCACCCTCTTATGAGGATACATGTGATTGCATTTAGGGAGCACCTGGGTAATCAAGGATACTCTCCCCATCTTAAGATCCCTAACTTAATCATATCTGCAAAGTACTTTTTCCCCATATATAGTAACATTCACAGGTTCCAGGGATTAGGATATAGGTATCTTTTGGTGAGCCATTATTTAGTGTATCATATTTCCCTTTACTTCCCTCAAGCCCTACATGCAAGTTCATCAGTAAGTCCTGTTAACTCTATTCTTCGAAAGAGCTCTCAAATAATTTGTTGCTTTTCCATTTCCAGGAGCTACAGCTTTAATTTAGACCCTCATCATCTCCCCCTTAGGTCATATTTTTCAAATGTTTTTTACCACTTCCCACAGTAAGAAATACCTTTGAATTAACGACTCAGTATATATATATATTCGTATGAATACACATATCAAATATAGCATATGCATATGAACTGGATTAAAATTTGTAAAACAATAGTTACCCTTATAGCATAGGTTCCAGTATAAATTTTTTTAGCGTGATTTCATTGTTTTTAAATGCTTGTCACAACCCACTAAGTTGATTTCACATGACCCACAGTTTGAAAAAACACTGCCTTACAACTTCTGTTATAGCCTCCCAATTGATCTCCTTGTCTCCTATCTTTCTGTTCTTCCATTGACCTTCAGCACTGACACCAGAGTTTTCTTTTTAAAAATATTGTTCTCATTATCATTCCTCCAGATCAGAGATCTTTAATGCCTCCCCTTTGCCTGGTAAAGACCAGATGCCTTAAGGTTGCATTCAGGGTCATCTAAAAGCTTGTGACATCCTCTTCACACCCAAACATATAATTCTTTTTTTATGACTTTGTGCACTTGATAGTGCAGTGCTTTTCATTGAGAACAGCCCCTTCCTCTAGCAGGAAAACCCTACAAGAAACAAAATTAAGATTAAGAATGCCAAGTTTAAATGTCATTTAGAGGGAGACCCCTAAAGACTTCTTTAATCTCCATCATCATAATAATTACTCTTTCTTGGGAACATTTATAACAGTCTACCTTAGATTATAATAATAATTACTTACTTCATATAGTTATTGTAAAGATTAAATGAGTGGTGTGTATAAAGTTCTTAGAATAGTGCCTAGTGCATATAAATGCTCAAGAAATATTAGCTGTTATTATAGTTAGTGAGGAATATGTTCTGTCTCTTCAGATAATGAGCTCCTTTAGGGCAAACATCATATCTTATTAATCTATCTTCTATTCCAAATCTCCATTCCCCCCAGTACTGTACTCAAAGTTGCACTCAGTATTTATATAGTGCTGGAGAGGAAGTGTTTACTATTAGAGTTGTATATAAGATGATTCAGTCTATTCCATTTTTCACTGACTCATTAAACAATTTATGTTTCATTTTATTCCCTATTCTTTGTCGGTATTTGAAATAACTTGCTTAAAGGAGACTAAATTGATAACATTATTTATCAGTATGGATAACATGCTTTTCTTTCATAAAAACATGACTGTGACAATAAGAAAATGAAAATATGAAAAACCTATATAAGGCTGGTAATGGGTTTGAACTCATATTCTCTTTGGTCAATTAGTAGTGACTCTCAGGAAAGTCATATGAAGAAGAGTTCCAAAAATTCAGTGGAAAAGAGTACCTTGATCAATTATTGATATCTGATGTAGGCATGGAATGAGAGAGAATAGGCATTTGTACCATGTATTTGCTATATTTGATGCATCTCAGTTTAGTTCTGCTTATAACAAATGGTATTTCTGCAGTCTATGGAGAGAATACACTTTGTCTGTGACTATGAAGCCAACTGATTCATGCAAAAGATTGAATATATGACGCTAGCTTGCCTCCCACCCCTTTCCTTTCATGAGCACTATAGTCTTACCTACTACACTGTGATAAGAGGATCTGAAATAAGTAGGTATTCCTATTTAACAGCGGGGTTATAAGGCAGAATAACTCTAACAGCAATATATATTGTTTCAAAACTGTGACTAGAAAACTGTATGACATGACTATGTTCAAAACTGTGACTAAAAAGCTGTACAATGTGAATACTAATACTCTCATATTAAAGATTAGAAAGTAAAGTTTCTTGGTAAAAAAGTATACTCCTTTAGTTTACTAAAACTTTAAGATATTGTTTTGATTTCGTCAGGACCTAAGAAGAAAAAAACAGTGTTTTCCTTCTAGTGGTGCTCTCTACTTATGCAACATATAAAATACGGAAAATACATAATTCTGTAATGTTAGAAGAGTTAATCTATTAAGTTTGATATCATAATTTACTTCCCCATACAGCAATAAGATCTCTTTAGACTTTCATTGCCATTTTCATGTGCATTTTTTAAAAAAGGAGTTGTATATATTTAAGTTAGATACTATCTTTAAAAGATTTGTATATATCTGTTATCTCTGATTTCTGGGATCAGTTCTCAACTTAGTTGACCTAAGTGTATTTTGACATGGATGATTTCTTTTCTCTCTGAAGCAATTTCAATATTGGATTTCTAGGACACTGTACCCTTCTGAGTTTCTCCTGCCTTTTTGGCTACTTCTTCCCAGTCTCATGTCCTCAAATTTTAAATGTTGGAGTATCTGGGGACTCAGTTCTTGGATCTTTTCTCTTTTCTGTCTTCACCTACTCCCTAGATTATCTCATCCAGATCATGGCTTTACCGTCTACATGCTGATGGCTCCAAAATTTATATCTCTAGTCCATACATCTCCTCTGAACTCCAGATTCACACATTCAGTTGCCCGACATTTCCATTGGATGTCTACTGGACATCTCATACTTAACATGTCCAATACTGAGTCCTGATGTCCTTCCCCAGCCCTAGTTAACCCAACTTCTTGTGTGTCTGTCTCAGATAGTGACAACTGCATTCTTCTAGTTGCTCAGGCCAAACTCCTTGGTGATTTCTTGACTTCTCTCTCGCTATATATGCCTGATACACACACACACATACATCATTTATTTGTACTTACCATGGATTAGGCCTTGTGCTGAATATTTTAGACAACTATCTCATTTAATCCTTATACTCTTATAAGGTAGATCCTATACTTCCTCATTTTACATATGAGAAAACTGAGATTCTAACAGGTTTGGTTACTTCCCTAGAGAGGTAGGATTGGAACTCAGTTATGGATTTGTGCTCTTAACCATTGATTTATGGATGTTATAGAACAGTGCCATCCAATAGAATTATCTGCACTGTACCAATATAGTTGCCACTAGCCATATGTAACTATTAAGCTCTTGAAATGTGATTAATGTGACAGAGAAACTGAATTTTTTATCGTATTTAATTTTAATTAAATTAAATAGCCACATGTGGTTAGTAACTACCATACTGGACAGCATAGTTATAGAAGTTTAAGTTGTGAAAATTAAATGTATAACTTATGCATAAGTAATCACAGTAGATTTTTAGGACAAAAGTGAGGTTTCCTGTGTTTTACTAGAAATCTTTTATTTTAATTTTGAAAAATAATGTATGTACATGGTTTTATGCACATAGTTCAGAAGAGGGTACAGTTAAAAATGTCTTCCTCCAGGGACTTCCCTGGTGGTCCAGTGGGTAAGACTCCACGCTCCCAATACAGGGGGCCTGGATTTGATCCCTGGTCAGGGAACTAGATCCCGTATGCATGCTGCAGTTAAGAGTTTGCATGCAGCAACTAAGAGTCCTCATGCCACAACTAAGAAACCCACATGCCTCAACTAAAGATCCCTCATGGGCTTCCCTAGTGGCTCAGTGGTTGAGAGTCTGCCTGCCAATGCAGGGGACATGGGTTCGTGCCCTGGTCCGGGAGGATCCCACATGCTGCGGAGTGGCTGGGAAGGGTACACGGGTTCGTGCCCTGGTCCGGGAGGATCCCACATGCCGCGGAGCGGCTGGGCCGGTGAGCCATGGCCGCTGAGCCTGCGCGTCCGGAGCCTGTGCTCCGCAACGGGAGAGGCCACAACAGTGAGAGGCCTGCGAACCGCAAAAAAAAAAAAAAAAAAAAGATCCCTCATGCCGCAATGAAGATCCCGCATACTGCAACTAAGACCCGTTGCAGCCAAAATTAAATAAATAAATAAATAAATATTTAATAAATAAATATAAATAAAAATATCTTCCTCTGACCATAGACTGACTCTCAGTTCCTCCCCCAAACCAACCACTGTTTCTACTTTTCTCTTTCAGAAATAGCCTATAGATATAAAAATAGAAACATTCTTTTAAAAAATAAAAATAGACATTTTTTAACCAATCACAATCTAATTATTTAAAAATATGAAAGCAAAAGATTTTTAAAATACTGATTCATTTGATCTCACTTCTAATCCTTTGTGGAGCAAGGTGGACCAAATATGTTTTCTATTTTCTAGTGTAAGTCCTCATATTATAAGAGGTTTGAAATATATATGCTTCCAAATTTAAAGTTCAAATCTTCTTTACTCTTATTTTATCCTTGTAGTATTAAAACCATGCATTTCAAATAGCTAACCATTTAAAATTTAACACTGACATGATGTGCAATTGTAGTGTTTACCTTAGTGATATATCTATGTTATTTCTTACTTGATTACCATTTTTTATTAATACAGCCTTTTTTATTATATAAGAATATTTATTATATAAATGTATTTTTAATTTAAAAAAAATTTTTTTTAACTTTTTGGCTGCATTGGGTCTTTGTTTCTGCACACGGGCTTTCTCTAGTTGCAGTGAGTGGGGCTACTTTTTGGCTGCAATGCGTGGGCTTCTCAATGCGGCGGCTTCTCTTGCTGTGGAGCACGAACTCTAGGCACAAGACTTCAGTAGTTGTGGCACGCGGGCTCAGTAGTTGTGGCTTAAGGTCTCTAGAGTGCAGGCTCAGTAGTTGTGGCACATGGGCTTAGTTGCTTTGTGGCATGTGGGATCTTCCTGGATCAGGACTTGAACCCGTGTCCCCTGCGTTGGCTGGCGTATTCTTAACCACTGCACCACCAGAGAAGTCCCTATATAAATGTATTAAAGCTTTATTATATTAGATTTATAACAATTGTGTAATATGATTCTAATAAACCAAAATTGTTTTCTTTCCTCTACAGAAAACTTGAGAATATTGTCTTTAGGAAGAAACAACATAAAGAACTTAAATGGACTGGTAGGTTGTTATTTATTACTTAAAAAAAATACACTCTTTTTCTTGAGTATGCAAATAATACTTGTCTGTTGCAGAAACTTTACAAAATAGAAAAGCAAATATAAAAATTACCTATAAACCACTGCTAACATTTTGATTGACACCTTTCTTGCCTTTTTTTCCTATTCTTTGGTGGATATGTAGAGAATGAAATCATACCATATATATTGTCTTGCATCTCTTTTTTTTACTTAGTATATAAAGATCATTTTTTCCATGTCATTCATTCATTCAGCAAATTCATTCAATATATTTCCTGAATGCCTACTTTTAGCCAGGCACTGTTGTAGGCACTAGAGATACAGCAGGATATAAAATAAAGTCCTTGCTCTCATTGAATTTAAATTATAGTGGAGGGAGACGGACTAGAAAATAACTGCATAATAATACATCAGGTGGTGATGAGTGCAGTGAAGAAAAACAAGGCATATATATTCCAAATAGATAATTATTTCCATTAAATTTTACTGTTAAAAATTATCTCAAGTTTCTGCCTGGCCAGAAAATTTTAAATTCTAATTTTATATTTTCCTAATTTATATATTTTTCCAAATTTATGTTATCTTCCTATGTGGTTAACATGTCATCTCTATCTTTGTAGCATTTATATGGATTTTATGGTGATCGTGGAATAAAATATAATTATTGATTTAAGAAAAACAAAAACGAGGCATATAAGAGAACGTAGATTGATGGGAAGTCCTCTCTAAAAGTGAGAATGTAGGCTCTAGAGCTGACCAAGGGACCAGTGCTCCAGACTGGTGAGGGACAGCAAGTGCAGATGTCTTGAAACTGAAGCTCCTTGGTATGCTTGAGTAAGAGCAAGAGTTGAATGAGGGAGAATTGTCCTCAGTGAGGTTGGAGAGGGAGCCAAGAACCAATCCTTATAGGACTTGGTAAGATTTTAGATTGTTTTCCAAGTGGCTTGCAAAGCCATTGGAGGTTTTTTGTTTTGCGGTACGCGGGCCTCTCACTGTTGTGGCCTCTCCCGTTGTGGAGCACAGGCTCCAGACGCGCAGGCTCAGCGGCCATGGCTCACGGGCCCAGCCGCTCTGCGGCATGTGGGATCCTCCCGGACCGGGGCACGAACCCATGTCCCCTGCATCGGCAGGCAGAGTCTCAACCACTGCGCCACCAGGGAAGCCCCATTGGAGGTTTTTGATCAGAGGATTTTATTTAAGTTTTTAAAATAATTTTCAACCATACTTTTTTAATGACAGCATAATATTCTATTTTATTGACGTACCATAATTTATTTAAATAAGTTATTATTCGTTATTTATTTACAGTTTGGAGTTATTATAATCAATGCTGTTATAAATCTCCTTTTAGCTATATTATTGCACACATCTATGAATAATTCCTTGGATAAATTCCTTGAAATGGAATTGCTGGGTCAAAAGTATGAATTTCTTTTAAGGCTTTTGTGACATATTATCAAGTTATCCTTTGGAAAGCTTGTAACAATTTATACTACCATCAATAATGTATGAGGATTTTCGTTTCCCTTTACCAACCTTGGGCATTTTTAAATTTTTAGAAGTTTTTGACAGTGTATTTTATTTGTATATTTATTGGCCATTTGAATTTCCTTGCTAAGTTGAGATGAAACAATATTGTAAAACTAGGCAATTTCAGAAAAGATGAAACAAATTTCTTTTTCTTGTGTACGTTCCCCAAAAGATAATAATATTTTTTAAAGTGCTGATTGTTATCATAAAAACCCTGAAATATTTTGTAACTTGGGTTTCCTGTCCCCCTCCCAAGCCCGTTAATTCTAGCCGTTCTTCATAAGAGTCAATGAGGCTGAAACTGCAGTGCTTCCCAACAATAACCTCCCAAGACCAGACAGGCTAAAATGACCATTCCCTTCCCCCACCCATTACAGAAACAGCCAAAACACGTGAATAGGAGTCAGTGTTCAGAGGTGCAATTTTGGAATTATCTTGAATTATCTGATAATATTCCCACATCTACATGTCTACTTACTGACATAAATTTATGAAATGCTTGGAAATTCTTAGAGATTACATTCTGTAGTTAAATAAAGGGAGTTTTCTCCCCCAAAACAATAACCAGTAGATGAATTATTTGCTTTCTAGCTAGATGTGATGAATAAAATCCTAATGATCTATAAAAAAAATTTTTTTTGATGTTCTAAATGATTGGTAAATGTAACGACATTTTGCCTTCTCTTCATTCTGTGAGCCTTAGATGGTAAAAATGTCACATATAGGGACATTATTCATAATGGATAAAATATTATAGTACAAAAATTCAGAATTTATTATGCTTCATGCTAAACATTACTTTGAATTATCTGTAAAGGAAGAGTTTGCAAATAAATATACCCCTAAATTTTTAGGGCCAATATGATAAATGCTTGATGTTCCCCCAGGTATTTACAGAGTACCAGATTCTCAACTATTGATATGGTGTATAATTTCTCCCATGAAATGTAATATATACCTAGAAACCACAAAGAAATTGTAAATATAGGATTAAAGACATGTATGGAGATATTATCTAGCTGAACCATCACTTACTTAGATCTCTTTACTTTCTATAGACTGCTATCAATAACCCCCAGCAGTTGGTTTTTTCCCCAGGATGTGTGTATGTGTGTGTATGTGTGTGTGTGTGTGTGTGTGTATACACACACCAAAAACATTTAACCAGTCCAAAAGCTTTACTACTTATGCAAAGACTAAAGAAAAATAAGTCTGCATAAGGATACAGATGGTGGACTTCAAATAGGGTCACATGCTGAGTTATTCATCTAGACACATCAGCCTCATAGCATGATTTGAATAGCTGCCTCAGTAAGTTACAAATAACTACTCTAATATGTGAAACATGGAATGTTAAATTGAAGAAAAGGAGTCTATTTAAAACTACTTAGGAAAACTGACTATTAAGGTACATTATAAGCCTGCTCTTATATGTGATTGGCTGGCCTCTGCTTTCCTTTCGGATATCATTTCATCTTACTCTTCTTCCTAGTTGGTAATCTCCAGCCACTGGCCTTCTTTCTCTTTCTTGAACATGCCAGGTTCATTCCCACCTGAGGACATTTGTACTTGCTGTTTTCTCTGCCTTAAAAAACTCTGTTACCCTGGATTTCCACATTACTGGCTCCTTAACTTTCACACTTCAGTTCAGATGTCACTTCCTCAAAAGAGACCCAACTATCCTATATCTAAAGCAGTCTTCTAGGCAATAACTCTTATCACCTATAATTTTTTTCCATTTTTCTTATTTGTTTGTTTTCTTTCCCTCTCTCTGTCTCTCCCTCTGTCTCTGTCTCTTTCTCTCTGTGTCACACACACACAAATTCTGATAAGCACGTCAGTTCTGTTCATTACCATCTACACTGGTGCTTTATACATGTAGTAGGCACTCTATAAATATTTATTGTGACTTAATAATGCTTTGTAATATTACTAATTAGAAAAACTATTAGGTTAAAATTTTAATTCTAAGAGTAATAGATGTAATTGTATTTAAAAAACAAATCAAGCAATTCATAAATGTATGAAATACACTGTGAAAGTCTTTCCTCTCCCTACCTCCTCAAGTCCATGAGGTAACAGAAATAATATTGATATACTTTAAATTTTTTTCTGTGCACAAATAAACAGATATCTGTGTGTGTGTTTGTGCATGCATGTGAGTGCGTGTGTAATATATATTTGTACTGATAATATACTGGGCATATTTTTCCTGCTTTTTCATTCAATAATATATCAGGAATATCCTTCCATGTAAAAACAGGCAGATTTAATGCATTCTTTTCAATAGCTGTTGTTTTCTACGTTATCAGTATATGGCAATGTATTTAACTATTCATATATTGCTGAACATTTAGAGTGTTTCCAGATATTTTATTGAAGAAGAGGTGTCTGTCTGTCTGTCTCTCTTTTTTTTGCTATTACAAATCATGCTGTAGTGAACATCTTTTTACATATATCCTTTAGCAGTTATTTGAATCTTTACATGGGCTAGATTCCTAAAAGTAGAAAAGCTGAGGTTATTTTTGTGCATTTAAATTTTTGACAAGTACCTCAGATTGCTCCCACAATGCTTATGCCAGTTTCCACTTCCATCAATGGTATAAGGGTGAGGATTACTCCCTCCACCCTCAACATCCCTGAGTATTATCCATATTTTTAATATTTGCCAATATGATAGGCAAAAAAGGAGTATTACATTGTTTTAATCTGTATTCTTTAGTTAGTTATGACTTTGAACATCTTTTTATATACTTATTGGTTATGCATGTTTCTTCTTTTGGAAATTGACCTAACATTTTTTACCCATTTTCTACTTTTATCTTTTTCTTATTAAATTCTAGGCACTCCTCAATATTCCTAATATTTATCCGGTATTGATAATGTTATTACTATTATTGTTGTTACATTTATGAACTGTGTAGCAGACTCTTTATATGCATTATCTCATTTGAAACTCACAACAAGTAGATAATATCCTCATTTTAAGATAAAAAATCCTCAGTCCTCATTTTAAGATAAAGAAACTGAGGCTCAGATAGTTATGTAAAATGCCCAGGTATAGTGAACAGGCGCTGTTAAACCCTATTGCTGAGATGAGCAGTCTGTCAATAGCTATCAGTGTCTTCAATGTGTATTTACTTTGTCCCAACTATTCTATATCGAAGAGTTTTTCATACTAACATACATGAACAAAGATGGTGGACCAAGTACATTCATTGAAATATAGCTTGTATAAAAGACTGCAACAATCTAAGTGCCTATCAGTAGTAGACTAGCTAAACAAAATATATCAAAGGGGAAAATGAGGTAGGACTTACCTATATGTGCTGAAATAGAATAATTTGCAAAGTATATTATTATTATTATTATTATTTATTATTATTTTTTGTGTGTGGTACGCGGGCCTCTCACAGTTGTGGCCTCTCCCGTTGAGGAGCGCAGGCTCCAGACGCGCAGGCTCAGCAGCCATGGCTCACGGGCCCAGCCGCTCCGCGGCACGTGGGATCCTCCCGGACCGGGGCACGAACCCGTGTCCCCTGCATCGGCAGGCGGACTCTCAACCACTGTGCCACCAGGGAAGCCCTGCAAAGTATATTATTAAATGAAAAGAAGCAAAGTGGATATTTCTATGTACATATATGCACAGAATATTTCTGATGATAGCTGTTACCTCTGGGGAAGGGAATGGGCGTGGGTGAGAAAGAGACTTTTCATTATACTTGTTTGCACTATTTGATTTTTGTTATGTTGTTATCTTGTGTGTTACTCTTTTTTTAAAAATATTTTATATTTTTATTTAGGTGATGATTATGTATGTTACTCTTTAAATTAAAAAAAAAAACAACTAATGATCCCCCCTCAAAATACAAACAAAATATTTGTGCACTTATATTCATAGCAGCATTATGCACTGTAGTCAAAAGATGGAAGCAACCCAAATGTCCATCTACAAATGAATAGCTAAACAGACAAAAGAAAAGATGATGAAGGAGAGAAAAAGGGCAGGAGGGAAGAGGAAAAGGTGGAGGACTTAGTCAAATCTAGGTAATCTGATTACAAATTCCATACTGCAATTTAATGCAAAGTTTTCAGAATTATTTAATATATTTTCTCTTAGTTTGTCACTTGTCTTTTTACTTTATTCACAGTTGCCGTATGGAGTTTTAAAATTTTTATTTGTCAAATCTTTATAACAACTGTGTTTTGTATCTTATATAGAAGGTCTTCACTTCTAGATTATGAAAAAATCATCTTATATTTTCTTTTAGTACTTCTATTGTTTTTTAAGTATAAATTTAAAAAGTTTATACCTTTAAACCATCTGGAGTTTATTTTTGCAAATTGCATGTGACAGATATCAGACCTTATTTTTTTTCCTCCAAATGGTTAGCCATATGTTGAAAAGTCTCCTTTTCCTACTGTTTGGAAATGCCACATACTAAACTCTTGTATATGCATGGGTAGGTTCCTGGATGGTCAAGTTTTTTTTTTGCGGTATGCGGGCCTCTCACTGTTGTGGCCTCTCCCGTTGTGGAGCACAGGCTCCGGACGCGCAGGCTCAGAGGACATGGCTCACGGGCCCAGCCGCTCCGCGGCATGAGGGATCTTCCCGGACCGGGGCACAAACCCGTGTCCCCTGCATCGGCAGGCGGACCCTCAACCACTGCGCCACCAGGGAAGCCCTCTTTTTTTTTTTAAGGCTAATCCTTTTGGCAAGTGCTTTTTATTTATTTTACTTATTTATTTAAAATATTTATTTATTTATTAAGGTGTGCAGGATCTTTAGTTGTGACATGCAGACTTCTTAGTTGCAGCATGCAGATCTTAGTTGTGGCATGTGGGATCTAGTTCCCTGACCAGGGATTGAACCTGGGCCCCCTGCCTTGGGAGCATGGAGTCTTACCCACTGGACCACCAGGGAAGTCCCTCAAGTTTCTTTCTGTTTGTTGTTTTACCTATATATTTCAGCTCCAATATCATGTTGCTTTACTTTTCTTTCACTTTATAATATGTTTTGATATCTATTGAGACAGGTCCTCTCTCTTTGTTCAAAATATTTGTGGCTTTTCTTGGACATTTACTCTTCAAGAGAAACTTGAAAATCAGTCTATCAAGTTTGTAAAAAATAAAATCTCATTGGAAGTCTTAGTAGAGTTGCATTGAATCTATAGATTGACGTGGAGAGAACTGATTTCTTTTCATTTTAGAAAACCGAACCTCTATACCTATTAAACAGTAACTTCCCATTGTCTCCTCCCACCAGCTCTGGCAACCACCATTCTACTTTCTGTCTCTATGAATTCGACTACTCTAGATATCTCATATAAGTAGAATCATACAGTATTTGTCTTTTTGTGACTGGCTTAGTTCACTTAGCATAATGTCCTCAAGGTTCATCCATGTTGTAGCATATATCAGAATTTCTTTCCTTTTTAAGGATGAATAATATTCTGTTGTATGAATAGACCATATTTTGTTTATCCATTCATCCATCAACAAACACTTGGGTTGTTTCTTCCTTTTGGCTGTTGTAAATTATGCTGCTATGAACATGGGTATCCAAATATCTCTTTGAAACCCTACTTTCAATTATTTTGGATATATGCCCAGTAGTGGGATTGCTGGTTCATATGTATTTAATTTTTGGATGAACTGCCAAAATGTTTTCCATAGCATCTGCACCATTCTACATTCACACCAACAGTGCACAAGGGTTCCAATTTCTCCATATCCTTGCCAATACTTGTTATTTTCTGTTTATTTGACAGTAGTCATCCTAATAGGTATGAGGTGCTAGCTCATTGTGCCAGCCTCCTTATTTTACAGAGTTAGAAACTAAGAAGAGAAGTGATTTATTCACATGCAGAAGCAGACCAGTTTGCTAAATGCCTGTTCATTCAATGTGCCGTTCTCCAAAGGGCTAGTTTATTGAATGACAGATTTCACTGAATTGAGTCACACAGACTTAGCCAGTCTTTGTAGACTGTCAGTTTCATATTTTAGACACTGATCACTTCTCAAATGATTAAAACACATAAAAATAGTAATCTAATTGAGTTGGTTAGTGAATTGTTATATTTAGGGAAGTAGGAAAAACAGTGGAATAGATTGAAAACGTACTGAAAGACAAAACTATGCCCTGGACCCCCAAAATCTATACAACATTTGTTAGTCAATATACATAAGAAATTCTCATTCTGCAATGAGAATTTATATTCCCAAGTAAAGTCCCCAAATGCACAGAAATTTGGTCATGGCAGAACAGCTGCATCCAATTGGCTGAAAACTAAACTGAAACTCAATTAATGCTTGTAAGGAATGAACAAAGCACAACAAACATCTTCAGAAGTTATCCTGTCTAAAGTAATTTCTGTCCTATCCTATCTAAAACAAATTGCTATAATTTGTAAGTAGTTAACCAATTTTTCAGTAAATCAGTAAAAGAGTAAATTCAGCAAATTGGCTGTTTGGAGAATTGATCAAATTGGCTATGTGAAAACTGACCAAGAGTCCTCATCTGCACATGTAAAACGACACTAAGTAAGTGGCAGAACCCAGAATTGAGCCTAAACTTTCTAATTAGTATTATTTAGTCACTATTTTTTCTGCTGCCTCACACTTTCAGTGCCAGGATGGACTGATTTAAAAGTTTCTTTTACTTTGAAATTGTTGTTTCTCCTACTTAGAAAGTTGAAACTAAGATGAATTGTGGGCCTTGGGATGACACACAGAACTAACTCAGACCACTCCATTCTCAGCTTTTCCCCTTGGTTCCATCTGTATGGAAAATGCATTAATGATCTTTATCCAGAGTACGTTTATTCTCTTTATAGTCTTTAAAGGGACAGTTATCAGGACATAGACCTGGGTCCTACATTCTAACATTACCATGTGGATGTAGGTAAATCCTTTTGGGTTAAGAGGGGATTGAACATCGAACTGATTCTGCCTAGTCACTTTTTTGTTTTTTAAGGAACAAATAATCACTACATTTTGTCTTTTGTATATGAAAGAAGGAAAAGTTTTTGTGCCACTATTGGTTGTATCTAGCATTTAAGAGTCAGTATGACATAATCATTATAGTATAATGAAAAGACTATGGGTTTTAAGTTGAGTTTTATACATCAGAAAAAATAAGGTGAATTGATGCATAGATAGCAGGATGGATAGATGGTCCAGATATGTGACAGGAAAAGGATAGTAAAATGTTAATGGTAGAAGCTGGGTAGTAGATATATGGGTATTTACTATAATATTCTTTCAACTTTTTTATGTTTGAAAGTTTTCATAATAAATATTTTTTAAAAACCCTGAAATTGAGACATAGGTCTACTATTTAATAACATTGTTGGGAATTCCTTGGTGGTCCAGTGGTTAGGATTGCGTGCTTTCACTGCCGTGGGCTTGGGCTCTATCCCATCCTGCAAGCTGCGTGGTGCAGCCAAAAAAAGCATTGTGATCTTAGAAAAAGCCCTTTATCTAGAATAGAAATCAAATAACCTGCTTTGCCTATCTTAATTAAATAAGGATCAAATAATACAATGTATAGGGAAGTGATTTGAAAAGTATATTATTCAATAAAATTGATAAAATAGGGCTTCCCTGGTGGCGCAGTGGTTGAGAGTCCGCCTGCCGCTGCAGGGGACACGGGTTCATGCCCCTGTCCGGGAAGATTCCACATGCCGCGGAGCGGCTGGGCCCGTGAGCCATGGCCGCTGAGCCTGCGCGTCCGGAGCCTGTGCTCCGCAACGGGAGAGGCCACAACAGTGAGAGGCCCGCGTAGGGCAAAAAAAAAAAAAAAAAAAAAAAATAGTGCTCTTATTTCCCCTCTTGGTGGTTTCAGTAGGTATTCTTAGTTCAGATCAGTTTGAAGAGCGGAAGAAAATGTTCTACTTGGCTTTCTTAATGAGAAAAAACTCCCACATAGCCTTCAGCTCTCCTGCCAGTGGACAGGTTGGTCTCAGTTCTCTCTGAAGGCCATTGTCTTTATGTTTATGAGGAAGGGGACAGAAGGAAAAGCTTAAAAATAAGTATGTAAATAAAATTGCTTTCTTTTTCAGGAAGCAGTAGGGGACACGTTAGAAGAACTGTGGATCTCCTACAATTTTATTGAGAAGTTGAAAGGGATCCATGTAATGAAGAAATTGAAGATTCTTTACATGTCTAATAACCTGGTGAAAGACTGGGGTAAGTGAGGCTGGCTCTTTGCTAACCTTCTACCTCATGTTTATAGAAAATAGCCCTATAGGGAACAAGATACGAAATGGGGACATTTCTTTCTAAGCACAGAGGGAAATAGCTATAGGAGTTCCTATATTTCATCTAAACACTTGAAATTTACATTTAAATATTTACTTAGAATGATTATAATTGAATAGGTCCTGGTCCTATTAATCATGAAAAAAATTAAACTATTGTCCAAAGGCCAAAAGGAATCGGTTTAATAATTCTTGGGTGGAAGACTTATTTAACATATATATTGCTTTTCTTTTTTATTGTACATTATCCATTTAGCATTTTAAAGCCCTATTGTGTGCCATGAACTATGCCAGGCTGTTGAGATACATAGTTGAATAGGACATTATCCCTGCCCTCAAGGAGTTCACAGCTTAGTGGGAAAGATTAGTTTATGAGTTAATAATTAGAAAACTGTGTGATAAGTTCTACAATAGAGGCTTGAATGAGTTGCTTTAAGAATTTAGAGATGAGGGAATGGTAGAGACAAAGGCAGTTTAGTTTAGCTGATACTGATGTAGTACAGTATAGAGAAGACCTGTCACTGGAGATTGAGTTGTTGATTCTGAACCTCATTTCCTCTTCTTATCCCATCCTTAGATTAGCATAAAGGTAGAAGAGGTACGTCTCGCTTTCCCTCCCTTTCCATAATGTCTTCAGAGAATGACTTCATATGGTATAATGTCCCCTACTTCCTTCAAAATCTTAAACAACGAATTGTTCTGAATAGTCACAAACTGAGGGCTAGTGATACTGGGATTCACCCTTCAAAATCATAAGAGTAAAACTTGCCATTTTAATATGGAATGTATTCTTTGTACTTGTAGGTGAATTTGTGAAGCTGGCAGAACTACCATGCCTAGAAGACCTGGTGTTTGTAGGCAATCCCTTGGAAGAGAAACATTCTGCTGAAGGGAACTGGATTGACGAGGCAACCAAGAGAGTACCCAAACTGAAAAAGCTAGATGGTGAGTGACTCTGGGCCAGCTTGGAAATGTTTTCTGCGTGTAAGAATTGAATTTGTAGCACGGAATCATGAAAAGGAGCAAAACTAAAGAAAATGATAGGTTATCTCTGGTCGCCAAGGCCACTTCTGTCTGTAGGAAATTTTGTGGTCCCAGTTTGGGCCAGAGTGAGATGAAAGACTTCTAGAATATTTAGACTGGTATAAGATCATCCGTAAACCAAAAGCTTATAAGAAAGCTGGGTTTATTCTCAAGTCCCAAATGTATTATTTTGCAAAATAATTAGACATAAATAGTAAGGAGTTGCTTTTTCACAATTGGATCAAAATTGTAATGTTCTCTCTCCCTCTCCCCCCTAATTTTAGTTTCTCAATACCTAAGAAAGGTGAAAATGTCAGGAGAGATCCCTGACTGACTGGGTTCAAGTCCCAGTTCTAGCTTTTTTGTCATCGGGCTGGTTAATTCATCTCACCAAACTTTGTTCTTTTGTCATCTGAAAACCAGAAATAATAAAAGAGTCACAGACCTCCCTGGGTCTTTACTCCTTCCAGTGGTCCTATGAGGAAGCCAGGCCATTTTTACCTTAAACCTACAGAATGTTATATATCAATCATATCTCAATAAAGTTGGGGGGAAAAGATAATGAACATATATATCACCCCCAAAAAATTTCCTTTTGCCTCTTTGTAATCCCTCCCTCCTGCTGCTCACCACCATCCCTCCCAAGGCAGTCACTGATCCGCTTTCTGTCCCTATAGATTAGTTTGTATTTTATAGAGTTTTATATAAATGGAATCATGCAGAATGTTCCCTTTTTTCCCTCTGGCTACATACCTAGCTGTAAAATAACAAAGACACTAGACTGCCTCTTGTGGGAGGTACAGGAATAAACAGGAAGAGGCAAACAGGTTTCTTAGATACTGGTGATGTTCTGTTTCCTAAATTGGGTGATGGGTATACAATAATTGGTTTTGTTACTCTTTATTTATATTGTATCTATATGAATGACTATTTCATAAGTTAAAATAAAATAGAACAAAAGAGAGGGTACATTAGAGCCTTGGACTTCAGCCTTTTTATGTTCAACTTTGACCTCTAGAAACCATTTGAAATCATTTGTCTTCCTTTCTCATTGTGCACAGGAAGTGAACCCTTCCATTAAGAATGGAAAAGAATCCCTTATATAGACCCTGAATAGACCAAGCCACATTATATACAGCCTTTTGGACCAAATATTGACTTCAGGCCAATCTGAACAGCCCCTAGAAAAACCAGCTGGTCTATCCTAAACCAGTGAGATGGACCAGAACACAGGTGGCCACAGCTGCTAGCTTGCCTCTTTTTGCTCCTCTTCAGTTGCTTGTAAGAAAAACTGAGGGGTGTTAAAGAGCTAAAATGAAAAAGACAGACAATACCAAATGTTAGTGGAACATGGAGCAACTAGAACTCTCATACCCTGCTGGATAGTAATGTAACTTGGTATAACTTTGGAAAACTGGCATTATCTACAGAAGCTCTACATACATATCCCACATGACCCAGCAACTTCTCTCCTAGCTGTATACCTAGAAGAAAAGAGCATGGATGTTTACCAAAAGACCTGTATGACAATACTCATTGCACCACTATTTTAATAGCTATAAATTGGAAACAACCCAAATGCCCAACAACAATAGAATAGATAAGTAAATTATGACATATTCGTACAATGGAATATTCAACAGCAATGAGAATGAATGAACTATAGCTTCACACAATATACACGAATCATATAAACATAATGTTGAGCAAAAGAAGCCAGACACAGAGCGCACGCTACATCATTCTATTCATATCAGTTTCAAAATCAGGCAAAATAATCCATGGTGTTAGACATTAGGATAGAATATACCTTTTGTTGGGGGACAGTGACTGGAAGGGGACCTGAGGAAGTTTTGGGGGTTCTGATAATGTTCTCTTTCTAATCTGGGTGCTGGTTACCAGATGTGTTCACTTTGTATACATTTATCAATCTGTACACTTATAATTTGTGTACTTTGTATGTATATTTCAATAAAACATTCACTACCCCCCACAAACAGATGCTGTGGGGAGTACAGAGGGGTAAGACTCTGCTCGTTGCCATAAAGAAGAATCACACAGGAAGAGGCACTGGAGATAGCTCTTAATTAAGGGTAGGGCCTAGATGGAAGGGGTGTTACGGGGGGCATTCCAAAATGGAGGAACTTTGTTAGCCAGGAGTCCAGAAGTAGTAGTCTGCAAGATGAGTTTGGGAGACAATGAGTTGATCAGTTCATCTGGAGTGGAGGGTGACTGGCTGAAGAGTTAAGACTGAACAGTTGACTAGGGTCAGATTGTGGACATGCTTCAAATGCCAGAGCTCAGAAATGGCTGGCTCTTGGGCCAGTGAGAGCCTGCAGATGTATTTTATTTTCTGTGCCTTGGTTCTTTTTATTTTTTTCCAATTTATCCCCAATGTTTAGTATTTGGGGGAGTAACATAAAAATTCAGATTCTGGCAATACTGGGATTGCGTATTTTATTGTGAAAAATGAATATTTCTTTGTGTTTAACATACAAAGTTTTTAGTGTGTATAGGGCCTTATTTTTCTGCCTGGTACCTGTAGGCATTTTTATTTGTAACTCTGTATTTGGGGACCTGAATATTTGTAATTACTTATATTAATCCATTTGGGAATTCTCCTGAGAGGCTTTTTGGATAATTAGAAATTTAAAAGATTATCTTATGATATTATTTTTATTATGGCACACTTCTCAGCATCTCAGAACTCCTCAGGTTAACAGAAAAATATTTTCAGTTAGAATTTAACAATCTCTTGAGAATGACCAGTAATAATTTTCTTTTTCATTTTAGGTACCCCAGTAATTAAAGAGAATGAGGAAGAAGATAACTAACACCACATTTTCCACTTTGTGTAACTTATTTAAATGTCATAAGAACAATAGATAAGTTTTGTATAGTTGTCTATTTTAAAGATTCTGTGTGGGGCAAATGGTTCTTAAGATAAAACAAATCTTTCATTCCTTTTTTTCTCATAACCTATTCAGTGTTTCTCCCCCCAAATGATAACACCAACTTTATATATTCTAGTGCTCTTTTTAGAAGCTATAAATTTTCAATTTTTGTCTTCAGTCCCAGTTATGTACTGCGTGGCCCCATCTACTGAAACCTTTATAGACCAGTCATTTTTAACAAAAAAGGAACAAATGTGATTCTTTATTCAGTTTGTTCAGTTTTTTCATTTTTGTTTGTTTTTTTTTTTTAGGCCAGGCATTTAAATATATACACTTAACTTTTGAATCTGTAGGCCATCTTTCTTGAAGGTCCATCTCTTTATGACTCAGAAGCACAAATGTGTCATGCCTTTGGTTTGGGAAGAGCTCCTCTTAGAAATATAGCAGCAGTCCTAGAATCAAGACTCCAAAGTCCAGTTTGAAAAACTATGGTGAAAAAAGGAAAAATTAGTACCTTGGAGGCCTTATAGCCCATGTTATATTTACTTATTTGTTGTTCCAAAAGTGTGTGCATTGTCAACTGGAATTTATGTTGTGTTTACCTGCATGTCCACTCAAGTCCTGCAAACAGTCAGCCAGTCATTCCGTGATCCAGGTCAGTGGTTAAAATGACTGTTATAATCACTCCTTTGACCAATACTTTGGCCTTATTACACATATGGACCTGATCTTAGGCATACTTTTTGGTTATAGTTCCTTATATTGGGTTGGCCAAAAGGTTTGTTCGGTTTTTTCCCGTAAGATGGCTCTAGTAGCACTTAGTTGTCTTTAACTTCATTTGAAACAATTTTGTTAGATTGTATTGTGACAGCTGTCATATCAGCATGCATTAAAAAAAAAAACTTATCAAAATTGGTGAATTTTTGTGTAGCCATTTTAATATTGAAGATGGAAGAAATAAAGCAACAGTTTTGGCATATTATGCTTTATTATTTCAAGAAAGGTAAAAACACAACTGAAAAGCAAAAAAAGATTTCTGCAGCCTATGGAGATGGTGCTGTGGCTGATGGAACATGTCAAAAGTGGTTTGTGAAGTTTCGTGCTGGAGATTTCTCGCTGGAAGATGCTCCACAGTCAGGTAGATCAGTTGAAGTTGATAGCGATCAAATCAAGACATTAATTGAGAACAATCAACGTTATACCACGTGGGAGATAGCCAACATACTCAAAATATCCAAATCAAGAGCTGAAAATCATTTGCTCCAGCTTGGTTATGTGAATCGCTTTGATGTTTGGGTTCCACATAAATTAAGCGAAAAAAACCTTCTAGACTGTATTTCTGCATGCAATTCTCTACTTAAACGTAACAAAAACGTTCCGTTTTTAAAACAAATTGTGGCGGGCAATGAAAAGTGGATACTGTACAATAATATGGAACGGAAGAGATGGTGGGGCAAGTGAAATGAACCACCACCAACCACACCAAAGGCCAGTCTTCATCCAAAGAAGGTGATGTTCTGTATATGGTGGGATTGGAAGGGAGTCCTCTATTATGAGCTCCTTCTGGAAAACGAAACGATTAATTCCAGCAGTACTGCTCCCAGTTAGACCAACTGAAAGCAGCACTCGTCGAAAAGCGTCCAGAATTAGTCAACAGAAAACACATAATCCTCCATCAGGATAACACAAGACTGCATGTTTCTTTGATGACCAGGCAAAAACTGTTATAGCTTGGCTGGGAAATTCTGATTCATCCACTGTATTCACCAGACATTGCACCTTCAGATTTCCATTTATTTCGGTCTTTCCAAAATTCTCTCAATGGAAAAAATTTCAATTCCCTGGAAGACTGTAAAAGGCACCTGGAACAGTTCTCTGCTCAAAAAGATAAAAAAGTTTTAGGAAGATGGAATTATGAAGTTCCCTGAAAAATGGCAGAAGGTAGTGGAACAAAAGGGTGAATACGCTGTTCAATAAAGTTCTTGATTAAAATGAAAAATGTGTCTTTTATTTTTACTTAAAAACCAAAGGAACTTTTTGGCCAACCCAATATGTTAGATAAGTAAATATATATAAGCAGTAGTTATATTTGAATTCCTAGCCTAAATGTTGGCCATTCATATTTTTTAAAATTTGCCCTAATAACTTTGGTCTGTTGACCCTCATGTTGAGAGAAGTGATTGTTGTAAGGGTGCAGAACTTGAAAGACTGGATTTGGCGCCTTTCAATAAGTGAAATTTAGTGTTTCAAAATATATTTTTTCAAAAAGTTTAAGTTAAACAGCTCTTAAAATGAATTATGTATATGTTTGTGGATGGAAAAGAGATGTTTCATTATGGAATCCCAGGCAAACGGCATTATTTTTGAGGATTGCTTCTTCCGGGAAGCATAGCAGGTGATTTAACCTCAGAATTGCAAAGCAACAGTTGGATACAGAGCTTGGAATTTTTCATATAAGAAAAAGTTGTTTTTGGAAAATGCAAGATACGGTAGTCAGTAACCAGATGAAGTGCATAGTAGGCTGTGACTGAGTCACTGATAGATTGCAAAAAAGATGTCAGAGGCCCTCTGCCATATTGTGCCTAAAGTCCCTCAACCAGAAACTATTGGCTCCTATTTCCCCATTTACTTGTGTAAAACTAGTCAAAGAGGGAAGAGTCATTTTTAAAAAGTGATTGCATAAGTAGTCCTGGCTTTCTGAAGTTTTCAGCTGTCAATTAAGTAGGAATTACATGATTTCTCTGAGTCACTCTGATCAAAAGGGACCACTGCTTTGACAATCAATTCTAAATAAAGGTCCAATACTATTTTTAGCTTCCTTTTGCTCTTCCTTACAGTCTGATAGGAAGAAATCTTTACTCTGACTGGCTTATACATTCAAAGCCTTTGACTATTTCTTTTGTGAACCATAGGCAATGAGAATTTTCCTTGGTGATGTTTAAACTAAGAAGACGATCTTCTTTTCTTGTACTCTGCACTTCATCTAGTAGGTAAGCTTAAAGCCCTATTGCTAGGTATGGATGTATTTTCTAAAAGTTATGCTGGAAGTGAATATAGTAGGGAATGAATGAATGACTTCATACTGAATTTATTTATAAAATAACTTACAGTGTTGGTGTTTGGTTTTTCTGAATTCTTAATATAGAAACTAATTTTCTCTGTTTCTCCTTGTTTCTTAATGTCTTTTAATCACTGGTAGTTCTCAGAGAAGTGTAAGGTGCTTTTCTGTGTCCATTTCACACAAAATTCATAATTCAGTTCCACTCAACAAATATCGAATGACTTCTGTGCCTCCTTTTCTTGGAATTAAAGCCAGAATCCATGTTATTAGAAAATGGAAGATAAGGTATATGAAGAAGTTCAGAATATTCTCTCAAATCATTCCTTAAATCATCCTTTACTGCTGCAGATTTAGCTGATGTTAAATGCTTTTGGTTTATGCTTCTCGGATTAGATATTTGACCTACTCGGAAGAGATTGTCTCTGTGCTCCTTGTTTAAAGCATTATGCCGTTTTAGTGGATCATTCGATTTCTTCTCTTCTTATAATGATGGAATCAGTACAGTATTTTAATTTTTCACAGGAAATTTTATTTTCGTCTACCAAGGAATTCAGCTTTCCTATTTTCCCTAACATTAAGTTTATGGCTGTATTACTAGTCAGGTCTTGAAAGGTTTTTGTGTTCTCTGTAAATAGGCGTTTGTTCCTTTAAACCAGAGTTTCTCAACCTTGGCACTATTAATATTTTAGGCTGGATAATGTTGTGGGGAGGGGGGCTGTCCTTTGTAATATAGGATGTTTAGCAGCATCTCTGGCTTTACACATTAGATACCAGTAGAACCCTCTCCCAAGTTGTGACAATCAGAAGTGTCTTCAGACATTGCCATCTATCCTCTGGGGCAGAAGGGTGGGAACATATTCGCCCCCGGTTAAGAACCAGTGCTTTGTAGCAACATTCCTTTTTCCAAGGTCCATTTATTTTCACTCTGTAGTCATATGCTACCTGAGTTGTTATTTGAGAGAAGGTGATGTATTTAATAATCGTGGATGGAAGGAAATGGTCACTGGTGTTTTCCTTGGTCATGCTTATTTTAATAATTTTCACATAACATTAGAAACTCAGGGCTGGAAGGTTCAACTTGTTTTTTAGCAGGGCCTCAGCTTTTATTGTTTAGCATTCTTATCTTAGGACAGTAATTATTAACCTACCTCTCTCCTACTATCAACAAAATCCAACTTTATGATAGATTTTGCTTTGTCTCTAAAGTTTAACATTTTAAGTGTACTTTAGAAAATGGATCATCCTTCTTAGGTGTTCATTCTTTAAGTATTCATTCATTGTCCAATAATGCACAAATTTTGTAGACTGTAGCAGTGCTTAAATACAGAAAAATATTGTATAAAATTTGGTAATCATATATGAAAGTAGCTGGTGTAGACACTGATTCTGCATGTGGACCGAAGACTATCTGGTCATGATAACTGGCCAGTAACTTGGTATGGTTACTGGATCTATTCCACAAATAGAGGTGGTATAAGACACATAAATGTGGTTCCTGTATAGAAAGAAATTTTGACTTGAATAGATGCTTCTTCTGATACCTCTTACCAGTGGTCTGAAGTGGAATAAAGAGGAGTACGAAATGAATCTTAACTGTTAACTTATTCTCAGAGTTGGTGATGTGTAAGTAGAGTCGAAGGTGGTTATCTATGTGGCCCAGAATCTTCCAGCTGGATTTTTCTTAGGACTAAATGGAAAAAAGTATAGGGCCTAGAGAGGTTGGATTAAATCATTAACTTTAAAAAATTGGGGGGGAAGTGTCAAAGCATCAATCATGAGTAGTCTGATTGTCTCTCTAACTGCAGTCTGATTGTCTGCTCACAAAGACCTTACATTGTTAAGTATTGGTAAAGGAGGAAGAAATAACTGCTAAACTGAAAGTTACCCTTTACCAGAAATTAATTTCTTTGGCACACATTTTCTTTATTTGGGCTGCTTAACGTGCCTGTAAATAATTAAATATAAAACAAGATTCAGTGTAGCAGAGTTGGTGCTTCTGACATAGCTAACTTGACCATATTCCTTAATCTTCATTTTAGCATGAGTGTTTTTAACTATAAAGTAAGTGCAATAAAAAAATTAAAGGTATTTTTTTAAAAAATCACTGAACTTTTAGAAATCCCTCATCTATATCTCTATTCCTGCCTTTTTATCAACCATTGACTTCAAAGAAAGAAAACTGAAAAACTAGACTGAGTCTTACCTTTTTCTAACTTAAGATAAATTTTCACTTGACACTTGGAGAAGTCATAACTGGATTCTAGTTAATTTCCCATATTGGGCAGGTTAGAAGGGAACCAGCCAACCAAATTATGATCTACCAAATTTAACCAGGGGGTGGGGGAGAGTAAGCTATTTTTCAGTAGATTTGCACTTTAAAATGAACTGGATGTTGGTGGAAAGTACTCTCAAAGGGAAGATGGGTAAATACCTAGCCTGCATGTGGATATTAGAGAATCAAACCTCATCCTTGCTCATTCTAAGCCCACCTGAGCAGTAGTTGTGTGTCAGCATAATCAGAGCCAGGATTTCCCTACTTCCTTACTTGGTGTCATCTTCCATGTCTGCTACATTAAGTCATCCCTCTGGGGGTATATCAAGAATTTCCTACTCAGAATAGAAACTTTGTGAGTTATCTTTCCTACATCTAGATTTTAAAAATTAATTTAGATGTTGGCTAGATTAAGTTGTGGCTAATGTTACAAGGGTGGGGAGTTCTTTGCTTGTTTGATCAGCAGGGTACCTGCCTCTGAGGTGCTGTTGCCTAGAGTGATCAATCCCATCAAAAGACTGGTGAGTTGGTAGCTGTAGAGAATATACATATGGCCAGCTTCTCCCAGGGTGTCAGTCATGATCACGAGCATCACTCCAGAATCTTTGGCTTCTAGAACCAACTCCATTCTGAAGAACATTTTAACATCTATTAATACGTCGGTAATAATCTTTTATATGCAGGAATTTTTGTAGCATGTCTTTATGACTAAACTTACTGTGTTAAATTATTTAGAAATGTTGAGTTTCTGAATGTTATTTTGTGAGATGTTTTAAAATAGTAATAAATTGTGTTATTTTATAAAAAAATTAATGTGTATCTTTTTTGGTTACATGTCCATTAGTTTTACCTAATATAGAGCGACTATGTGAACTTCCAATGATATTCAGTTCCGAAGAAACTCAGTGTTTGGATAACATATTCCACACAGCTTGTGTGTGTGAGAGAGAGAGAGGGAGAGAAAGAGAGAATTGGGGATTGACTCATTTCTTTATGCCAAAAATTTTTTTTTCAGTAGTTTACTACCAATGATGACCTCCTCTCTCAAGTTTGTAAGTCTTCCCCAGAAGTTCTCTGGGCACAATTTCAAATGACTAGGATCCTGGAAGGAGCACTTCCAGAGACAGCAAGTTACTACTGCACTTGGTTATTCCTAGTCCTCTCCTGACTTCCAGAAGTGTACAAGGTTAAGGTTGGCTGATGATAGGCCCTTGATTTGTGGTCTGGAATGACCTGACATTGGCTAGCCCTTTTTTGATACACAAGAAACAGGAAGAACCCAGCAATAAATCGCAGTAATATTACACATTTTCCCAGCATATATTCTGTGCTGTTATCAGTCAAATGTAATTTTGGTCACAGAATGGGAATATAGTGCAGTTTCTACTTCTTTATTCCACAATTCTTTGGTTGTGAGGATGTTTCTTGCTGCTCTCCTCCTTTAAAAGGCAGAAAGATTTTAATTTGTGCCTATTAAGAGAAAACCTTAGGCTTCCCTGGTGGCACAGTGGTTGAGAATCCGCCTGCCAGTGCAAAGGACACGGGTTCGAGCCCTGGTCCGGGAAGATCCCACATGCCACAGAGCAACTAAGCCCGTGTGCCACAACTGCTGAGCCTGCGCTCTAGAGTCCACGAGCCACAGCTACTGAAGCCTGCTTGCATAGAGCCCATGCTTTGCAACAAGAGAAGCCGCTGCAATGAGAAGCCTGCGCACCACAACGAAGAGTAGCCCCCGCTCGCCGCAACTAGAGAAAAAGCCAGCGCGCAGCAACGAAGACCCAATGCAGCCAAAAATAAAAATAATTTAAAAAAAGAGAAAACCTTAATTCAGAGCATAAATAGCACGTTATTTTTAGTTAATTGTTTCCTAGAACAAAGGGTGAACATCTAGAATTCTGACTTTTTTTTTCTGCCATATATATTACATTAAATATATGTATGTATATGTAGATATATACAATTATTATATATAATAAAAGGATCCTAAGTGATGACCTTCCCTTCTAAAATGCAATCAACTCTGCAGCCATAAAAAGATGGCATATCCCTATGTACAGGTAAAGTATGCCCATAACATACTGGGTGAAAGAAGTGAAGAACCTATTATTTCTTTTTGTTGTAAATGTAGTGTGTGTGTGTGTGTGTGTGTGTGTGTGTGTGTGTGTGTTGGGAGGAGGGAGTATGTTTATGATGGAGTGTTGGGGAGAAGGTAGGAGTGTGTGTGAAGACAGGACTGAGAGGTATGGAGAGTGTGTATGGAGCGCCATGCCTGTGGGAATGGAGGAGGAAGTTATGAGTGGGGAGGAGGGGCAACGGGGACATTTGTCGGGGGAAGTGAAGATTTGCGTGTCTGTCGTGGGGTCCAAGATGTGGAGATGTGTTGAGAAGTGTGAGAGGGAGTCACAGACATAAGTGAGGACATGAATAATTGTACAGAAAAATCTTAGGACATATACCAATATCAGCCTTCATAAATAAAATGTTTTACCTTGTGATTGTTATGCAGGCCAGCTATAAATTTAAAGCCTTATTACTAGGGGAAAACCCCACTGAATTCTTATGTTCATTTAATCACTTCTGGATTTACTAGAATTTCAAAAGATGGACATCTTCAGTCACTGAATCTCTGCAACCAAACATGTCTTTAAACCGTATTTCCCTTTTTATATCCTCTTGATATAAATGGCTGCTGCAATACTGAAGCATTAATTTTATACAGGTATGATGAGTTATTCCTGCAGTGAAACATTTTTAGCTGAAAAAAGATTTAAAAGGGGAACAAAAGCATTACTAGATAACCTCCTAAACCATTTCAGGATTTTCTAACATCTAATAGTAAGTTAACATTTACTTGTGTCTATTTTGCCTTCAAACATTTGTCTTGTAGAAAACATGCAAAAATTGAATATATTAAAAAGTATTGCTGGGGCTTCCCTGGTGGCACAGTGGTTAGGAATCCGCCTGCCAATGCAGGGGACACGGGTTCGAGCCCTGGTCTGGTAAGATCCCACATGCCGTGGAGCAACTAAGCCCGTGTGCCACAACTACTGAGCCCGCACTCTAGAGCCCGCAAGCCACAACTACTGAAGCCGGCGCGCCTAGAGCCCGTGCTCCACAACAAGAGAAGCCATCGCAATGAGAAGCCTGTGCACCGCAACGAAGAGTAGCCCCCGCTCGCCACAAGAGAAAGCCCGCGTGCAGCAACGAAGACCCAACGCAGCCAAAAATAAATTAATTAATTTAAAAAAAAGTATTGCAATTTAAAGTTACATACTATGATATAAAGCTTAAAGTAAAACAACCGAGGTTTGGGGTTTTTTTTTTTCCAGTGACATGGGTAAGTCTTCCTAAGAAAAGAAAATATAATAGAGCTTAAGTACACTGAAAGTTTTTTATATATGTCAGAAAAACAAGACAATAGAATTTTTAAAATATTTTTTATTAATATACATGTATTTGATAACTTCGAACTTAGAACACTTAGAATCAGCATGAACAAGGTAAACTACACTTCAATGACAAAGATTTGAAATGGGGGAACAGATACTGTAACTGGTTCACATTAACCTCCCCTTGCAATCTGTATCTGTATCTTGTCCAGTGAAAACGATTTACACAGCTCTACAAGTGCAGTATTTTTCTAACAACCCATTTTGTAGTCTCGGAACACTTTACAGTTAAACTGATTTAGATGTTTAAAGATGAAAAATAAGAAATTTGCACTCTAAATTTAAATATCTAATTCACATTTCTTTACGTTAATGTAAATCAGGAACAATTTACAGTAAACACAAAAACTATTCACGATAGTAGTAACAACAGTTCACATTTTTACTGAACACTTCTTGTGTTAGCCAGGCCCTGCACTAAACATCTGAACATGCAATATCACATTTAATTACCTCGACGGTAAGTGTCACGAGTTCACGTTTTCCACAACTGATGATGATGCAAGCTGATGACAGCTTGCACTGAGCACTCGTGTCCAGACCTTTCCCTGGCATCGTAGCTAGCATGACTCGTACCGCAGCAGCTCTGGTGCTTGTTTGCACGATTTTACTAATGTCACATGAATACGCAGGCCTGACTCCCCCCCCCCCAAAAAACATGGCTAAGTCTTTACTACTAGGAGACACACGTGTAAGACAGCACAGAGACAACGAACGAAAGCAGCTGTGATCTAGGTCTGCACTAAAGCCCCTTTTATGGGGACTCAGAGGGGCCCCTTCAGGCCTAACTGCAGGAGGACAGCCTCCGCCTCCTCCTCCTCAGCCTCCCCCTCGCGGATCTGCACCAGCAACTGGAAGAGGTTTGGGGCTGGCCCTTCCGCAACCGCGGTCAGCCACAGCCTCTGGAGGGCCCCGCTGTGGTTGGCCCCGGCAATGACCTGCTCCAGGCGGGCTTGATTCACGTTTTCTTTATCTATGGCCCCCTTCTCCACCACCTTCTGCAGCAGAGGCTCCAGACGAATGACATAAGCAGATAACTTTTCTCCCGGGTTCTGGTAAGTGTTCAGAAATCTGACCTGCGCATCCCTACAGCTCTCCACGCTCCCAAACGCTTGCTCAAGCGCCTTCAGGCATTCGGCGGTGGTAATCGCAGGGTTGCTGGTCTTGAGGATGCGTATGACATCAGCAGCAGGACCTCTAAGACTCTCCATCAACCGCCGCCTCTTTTCCACATCTGACACCTGCCACTCCTCTATGACCTCATTAGTGTGCTCCAGCCAGGGATCAAATGTCTCCTCTCCAGGCCCCAGGATGTCCCTCCCGGAGAAGAGTGTCAGCTTCCTGTACCATATGGACTCAACAAGAGGCGGAATAACATTATGCAAAATATAGTTTAGCATCTCTGCTGGCATATCTGGGATTGGGGCCGGAGTGGGGTTCTGAAACCCAAGGACACGGGCAACATCTTGCACGGTCCACCCCTCTCTTGCCAGGAAGAGGTGCAACCTTTCTAGAAATTCAGCATCGGAAGTCGGGTGCTTAAAGACCACTTTCCACACCCCTCCTTTACCGGGCATCTCCCTGGGGATCGCGGTGTAATCGACAGCACCAGTGAGCTCTAACAAGGCTGCTTTGGCATTCTCTTCCCTCCAGAACATTCTCCCAAGCACTCGATAGGGCACCTGGGGCATCGCAGCCTGGAGGGTCTCTTCGATTTCAGCCTCATCACAGTTCACTGGGATCCCCCAGACCAGCAGGGCTCTCTGGGAGTTCACATCCATCCCCCTACACCAGTCTTCCAACAGTGTCATCGCCATTTTGCCAACTATCAAGGGCCCCAATTTTACAAAATACGGGTTACTGTGGTTCCCTGTGCTCTAGGACTTAGGACAACAGCAGACAGTCCCCCGCAATATGCCCGAGGAGTCAAGCTTCACACCACCACGATTAACAAACGACACCAGAGTCCTGCTCTCGTCCTTCCGCTGCCCCCCAGTGTCAGTCCTCCGCGTTCTCGGAGCGAAGCCTGCGGGATGCTCAGTTACGCGGCCACCGCCATCTTGAGTCTCTGGTCGGGGTCTTCGGGCCGGGTCCTCCACCTGCAGGCAGGGTGTCGCGTCGCAGCTCAGAGGCGAGGAGTGAGGGCGGGCGGCGAAAGCGGGAGCCGCCGGGCTGTAGAGGCCGCCGGGGTGTAATCGCGGGGCGTAGTCTTCTGTTCTCAGCCCGGGCGCCAGGCACTCGCGGCTGCTTCCGGCGTCAAGCGGGCTTTCGCGGTCGGAGCTGGGCCTTCAGGCGCGCGAGAAGCCGCTTCTCTGCAGACGAGAACTGTGCCGCCCCCGGAGGAAGAGACTATCCCGAGGTCGCAGCGGCGGCAGCGGGGCCAGCCCGAGAGATGGTCCTTCGCTGGCGCAGGTGCCCGTCTGGGCTGCGAGGACAACCGGTCACCCAGAACACACGCGGCGGAGGCGCGGGTAGGATGCGGAAGCAGGGCTAGAAGCGGCGCAGACGAAGGCAGGCCACGGCGACTGCGCGCCCGAGCTGCTGCACGTGGAGACGGGATGGCGCAGCGCGACTTCCGGCTGGTCAGACCCGCAGCCAGCCGAGACGTTACGGCCGCAGTGGAAGGCGGGACCGGCCGGCAAGCGGCTTTCGCCCCGCCCCCGCGGCCGAGCCTGCGCGAGCGTAGCCACGGCAACGGCGGCCCAGAAGACTGGCGACCTGAGTGCTTCGGCCGCTCGCAGAGGCGAGCGATTGCCTTGGTGCCAGCAAGGGGCTCCGGGCATTAATTTCTCTGACGGCGCGTTTCCTTTTTCACATTTTCCAGATTTTTTTTTTTCTCACAAAGCACTGTATTTAAAAGACGATAATATAATACCGGAGTGGATTTAAGATGATATGCGTCCGTCAAGGAAGATTGTCTACTCACGTCGCTCGTTCAAGTCAATGCTGTATAAGAAAATACCCTATACCATCTGATCGCACTCCGCAACCTCCGCGAATTTCATCCGAATGAAACTAAAACGTTGGAAGTGTGCCGTGTGTTTGTGTGAGACACTGAGTTGAGACTTTTTCTTGTCTAAGATTTTGTAAGAAGATCTAGATCTATTTAGTAACCTTTGTAGCCAGGCTACATGTGTTATTTCCCTTGTCCTGGCATCACTGACAGTGAGCTGATAAAACAGAATCCTTACGGTTCAAAAACGTCAAGTAATCCCTTGCAAGCAAACCAAGGCCTATTTACGTCAATCCCAGATAGTGAAAATCTCCCCAGAAGGACACAGCATTCAACTCTGAATTTTTAAAACCTTATTTAATAAAAGGTTTAAAGATACAGAAGAACATTCAAAAGTAAATAAGTTACATAGGTACATTACAATCACATCAGCAAGATTTTCTTTAGTGTGTTAATTTTTTTTTATAAAAAGCACACAAAAAATAAAATCTTCAGTCTGGTCTATCACAACTGTACAGCAAAAGAGGTAATATTTATATATATGTACACTATTTTAATATGTAACAGTCTTTTTAAAAAAGGGTGCCACAGGCAGCAAACACACAAAAGGCAGTGTCTGATATTTTTCAAAATAAAAGGAATATACTTATTTATATGCTATTAAAATATTTGTACAATAATTACAGACTGTCAAGGCTATTCCTGTGCTCTGTCCCCTCCAACAAGGCCTTCGACTGAGAGACGAATGAAAAGGTGAAACAGCTGCAAACTGTGAGAGGCAAATATTAACACAGCAAAAATATGGGGAGGACATACAATTGTTTTATAAAAATATGCATACTTCCTATAAACCTAAGGAGTTAGGCTTGCCAGTCTGGTAATAAATACCGTCCCAGAATAGTGAGCCCCAGTAAAAACATACTTAAATAGCTGAGGCTTGAGTATGTGTTGTATTCCTCCTTCATCTTAACATCTGGCACATGAGAAGAGGTTAGGTCACTGAGGCAGTTAAATATAGGGGATCCCTTTAGACATAAGCAGCACACGACCTCTGTGCCAGGGGTGGAAGTGGGGTAGCAGAAGGGATGGGTGTGTACCTTAGTTGTGAGGGGGGCTGCTGAAGGCATGGAGGACAGTGCTTCAGCACTGTCTCCGTGGGTGGGTAAGAGACCTCAGAAACGGTCTAGAACACAGGCACTAGGTTAGTTTCATGCCCTTAGCTGAGTGTAGATGGAGGCTGAGAGATGGATATGTGAGATGGTGTGGGGAGGACATTATAAAGCTGAAGGTGTTTGTCATTTAACTTCTTAAAGCAAAGAGCTCTGAATATAAGAAAAAAGAAAAAACAAAGTAGCCTAATGGTTCACAGGGAGAAAGCACCATAAAGGATATACCTATGCCAGCTTCTATGGGCGCACCTACGTTACTGGCAGGTCACTTGCCACAATTGCATCTGCCCTCTAAACATTATACCTTTTACACTGCATTCTCGATACTAATCCATTCTGGAGCATAAACCCTTCTAAAATACGGTGTTGGGTGGGGTTAATACAGAGAGGTACCATCTTGATTTTCTCCACCTATATTCACCTGGTCTGGTCTCCGTGAGCTTAGAAGAGGAGAATCACTGTAGACGAAGGAGGTTTCTGTTACCACATGTCCAAAAAAGAAGCCTGAAACTAAATACGGTTTAAATAGAAAAAACCTCGGGAAACTTAAGTAGCACTTTGGGGCAAAGCTGTGAAGGCACTCATATTACATATGTGATTTAGAAGAGAGCCTAAATTTGCTACCCTCCTGTTTTTGGAGGGTATACCAGATTTTTGCAGTCTTGGGCCGTTGAGCTTGTAAAAGCCTATGGAAGAAACTAGCTGGGAAGTTAGAGGTCTAGGTAGCCATCAGAAGTTGAGGAGGGGGGAGAATTTTAATTCCCATAGCTGGGCTCATGTATAACCATATTAATGCATAAATGAATGCTAATACACACCTGATAGTGCATAGTTTAGAAACAAAACTCCCTCCCCACTCCCAGCTACCAATATGACGCCTTTAGGCTATCTCAGAAGAGTAGCAGAATGAATACTTTTTGGCTCCTTCCTAACGTGGATTCACTTAGAACTTCTTTTACACAACTAAAGTTGAACAGCAAGATCAGAAAAATAACTCAGCCCTCCTATGGGACTGGCAAGTGAAGGGGCCTCCAGAATCTTCCAGCCCTTCCACATCAGTGACTCCACACCAAATATGGCTTCTTCAAGCCAGAAACAAAACCAGAATCTGGCTTCCAGCCAATTCCCTCAAGCTACTTGAAAGTACAGCCAAAGAAGAGGTAGCAACAAGAACTGCCTTTGATCTCCCTTGATCCTGCTAGTCTCCGTGTGCCTTTGTGACATCTTCCACCTTTCCACCCTCTTTCAGTGCTACTATCATTCCTATTGGCAGAACGAGGGACTTTAGGGTCTTGGAAATGTGGGGGGGAGGGTGGTGCCAAGAAGGTGCCTTGTTTTGGGATAAATGCACTTGGGCCTCTGGAAAGGAGGAATCCCCTGGTCCCTGAGAGGATGTTAAAAATTAAATATTAAGAATAAATAAATAGCTCCCAAATGACACAAGTCAAGGAATGAAGGCTCCTGTCCCATCTGGCTAGGAGACCTCCCCCTCCCAGGGAAGGATCCAGAAATCTCCAGCATGCAGGACTGAGGGCTGAGCTGTGGATATCAGCACTAGACCAGGTGGGGTGGGGTTAGGTGGCAGCTGCCAAGGGCAGGACAGAGGCAGGCAAGAAACTTGCACCAAGGAGGAGCAGGCTGGGCCTAGGCTAAGCTCCCTTAGCAGCCTCCAGGGCCCAAAGGTATTTGGCAAAAAGGTGGGAAGCAGGAAAAGCCAAGGCTTATCAAAAGCTCCCTCAGGCCTAGCCCTGTAGCAGCCCTGCAGCTTCCTTCCTCTGCACAGTTTCCTTCCCTCCAGCAGGCTGAGAGCTTGCAAAGAACATTGGCTCCTTCCCCAGACATCTGAGAAAACTTTCCAGCCCCAGCAGGATGCTAGCGAGCAGCAAAGGGATAGGTACCAGTCCTGGTCTCTCTCCCTGCACCTGTTCTGGCAGCCTCCCTCCCACGGAGAACGTGGCCTCTCTGAGGACATCGTCACTGAAGCAGCATGGCCTGGACACTGCCGCAGAGAAGACAGCACAGATGCCAGGCTGAGCTCCCTCTCGGAGATGGCCACCACACTCCTTCCCACGGAGTCCCTCTTTCCGGGGCTTGGGGCAGGGCCTGTACAGGTCCCCTGGGGCGGGGGATTAATGCTGCCAAGGGGGCGTGCTTGTGCTTGTCTCTCCATGGTGACCTAAGGGAGCAAGGGAAACAAAGAGAGAGAGAAGCAACCTCGTGGCTTGGCGGCAGAGGTCCATGTGAGAGGCAGCGGCGGCAGCGCTGGAGCCCCTCCCCAGGGGCAGCCCCAGCAAGCAGGGACTCTCCCAGTCCCAGGAAAGCAGGAGGGAAACTTCCGACAGACCAAATGCAAGAGAACTGGATCCTGCAGCCCTTAACACTGCTCCTGGGCCCTGTATAAGTAAAAGAGCCGTTTATTTAATTGTATCCGTTTTGCAGAGACAAGTCCACGTGATCTCTCCCTCCGGAGGTTCCAGTGCTGGCAGAGCGTCTCAGGCTGGAGCAGGGCCCGGAGCCCCGGGCGTCAGCCCCTCTCGCCTGCGCTGCTCTCCTCCCTCAGGGCCGGCTGGTGGGGGGAGGCGGCCGCAGTGGCCGCAGCGGCCGCGGCCTCTTTCTCCTTCTGCCTCAGAGCGGCCGCCTTCTTCTCCTGCTCGGCGTGGCTCTTCATGTGAGCGCTGCGGCTCTTCACCTTGTAAAACACCCTGTAGCCGGGAAGGAGGGGCTCCAGTAAGAGGTCTGTCTCCACCCCTGGGACCTCCAGGCTAGAGCACCTGCGTGCGTGCGTGTATGTGTGTATGTGTGTGTGTGTGTGTCTGTTCTGGGGGCTCCCCGGCCCTTCTGGCTTGCTCCGCGCCACGTGGTCCAGCCCCACCCTCCAACAAGGGGACCGATGGGCTCCCAATTCAGTGCCATCATCCCTCTTCTAAAAGCCGCCAAGGGACGTCACCGGGGAAACCCTCTGAGCCAATCAGGAGACAGGGAGAAAGCTGTGACTCCTCCTACTTCTCCCCAGGAATCGACGTCTGCCCCTCCCCCAACCGCAGCCAACCTACCAGGTCCCAGTGGAGACTGGGTCTGCCTTCTTACCTGCCACATTTTTTACACGGAAAAGTGTTCTCCTGATTCTGGCTCTTATTAAATGGCTCTGGTTTTTTCTTCTTCTCCGAAAAAGGAAGTGCCCTACGTGACTTCCCTGGCCCCTCTCTTGGCTTCTCTGAGGCCTGGCCACCTGCAGATCCAGGGGCATTGGATTCGTGGCTTCGGAGGATGAGGATGTCATTGGCCTGGAGAGGGTCAAACAAAGGAGAGCTAAGAGATTTGGGGAAGAGAGGATCCCGAATTATGGAGTATCAGTGAACAGAGGGCTTTTAAAGATCATACACTCATTCCAAATGGTCCGCTAGCATCCTCTTGAATCTTTCCAGTGACAAGGCACTCACAGCTCTGTTTCCACAAACTGCTGGTACCGTAATTACGTGGGACAGCCCTAGCTGCTATAAGGACTTCCTGATGTATCTGACAGGGGTCTTGGTGTCTCTGTTAATGACGTGGGTTCACGTTTTCAGTCACTTAGTCTATTCATGACTTCATTCCATAAATGACCTTCAAATCTGTGTAACATGCCAGGTTACACACGGGATAGAGAGGTGACAGGAGCCCCTGCCATCAGAGAACTCACAGTCTGAAGGGACAGACATGCAGGCAGTTAGCTCCTGACAATATGAGCCACCATGGGAAACGCCAAGCAGGTGCCAGAGAGCACAGGACGCCTGGTGCAGACCTGGAGAGGTGCTGCTCAGGGTGTGCGAACCATGGACCTCGGGTTAGGGGAGCCCCAGATGGCCATTAGGAGTCACACACGTGTGCACTGGATCAAACCACACAGGAAAGCATTCATAAAAGTTCAGGAGAACTCAGTGGCGTGTGTACACTGAGCACAGCTATTGGAGGAGCACAGACAAGGCTCAGAAGGGAGCAAACAGCTGTGTGTCTACAGTTTGTGAGGGTTTTCCTGCAAGTTTAAGTGTACAACACAAATTAAACAAACAAAGACTCTCATAGTAGCTCCGTAGCAGACCCTACCCAGCCCTCTCTCTCTTGGGGGACCTCTTCCTGACAAGGAACAGCTCTGGCTGGTATGTCTTGCTTCTTGGCCTGTGATGTGGTGGACAGAACACTGCACTAGGAGGACCTGGGGTGGGACCTCAGGCAAGTCACTTAGCAACTCTGAACCCAGCTTCCTCCATCGGCATGGTGGGGCTAACACTTTATGGGGTTATCGCGAGGGATGAATGAGATAATGAACAGGAAAGCACTTCTTAGACAACATACGTGAGGGGCCGTTGTTGTTATTCCCATTGTCTCAGCTCAGTTTCAGAATTCTTGTCAGGGACACGGCTCTCTTAGGGGGAACCCTGTCTGAACTGTAAGTCAGGAATGCTTCCCCAGTGTCGCACACACCTGGGTTTTCACAAAGCCTTTCTCCTCTGTGACTCAGATACAGAAGCCGTATAGTGTAAAATTAATAGCGGATTCTGGAGTCAGGCTGCCTACTAGCTGTCTTATCTTGGACCTCAATTTCCCTCTCTGTCAAATGGGAATAATGACAGTACCTACTACATGGAGTTACAAGGATAAAATGAGTTAACAGCATAAACTATCTAGTGCTTTCCTGCCATGATGATGATCATCATCTTCATGTTCCTGCTCTGCCCTCCCTCCCACACCCCTAGGCCCAGCTCCAGCCGTCCTCCTGACCCTGGGCTCCCCCAGTGGAGGTCACACTTACCGACTCATTGGCCTGTAGTGTCTGCGTGGCTTTGACAGCCGCTGCCCGCCGGCTTCGCTCTCGCCCCTCTTCCTGCTCCGCCTTGTCCTGGGTCTCTGGCATCTCTTCCTCCTCCTTTCTGGTCTCCTTTACTTCCTTCTTAGGCTCTAGCCTCTCTTCACTTGGGGACTCTCTTCTGGGAGGAGGCACCCTGGGGAACTTCTGGGAAGTCTATGGAGGACAAGAGCAGGGCAGTGAGCCTACAGCTCAGTCATGCAGCCACATGCACCGAATCTGACCCGGCCAGGGGCTCACTAGGCCCTGCTAGTCCTGCTAGCCTGGCCTGGACCAGTGCGGCCTCCTGTGCTAGACTCTATACTCTCCCACCGCTAATCCACCGGTAAAATGAGAGAGAGCCTTGAGGCCTGGAAGCCCTCAGGATGAGACCAAGCACTTGAGATGGAGCTGGGGCAGGGAGGGAGCATGCCAGTCCCTCCCCACAGGCCACCTGTCCTCTTGGGTGTGTCCAAGAGACACATTCTAGGGCAGGGTGGTCTGGTGGAACCAGGCAGCAGCCTTGAGCTCCATTCTAAGCTATCTTTGTAACGTTTTCTGTATCTCTACCCCCTTCCCATCTGCAAGTGGGAACTAAATCACTCCCTGTCTTAGAGCAGCATGTCACCAAGTGTGGACTTGTGACCCCAAGATGATATTAGGTGGATACATGGACACAGAATTAAATAACATTCTCTTTTCACAAAATTGAATAACGTTCTCTTTTCACTTCTCTTTCAATCCTGATTATGTCAAGGACAAAGTCTCGAGTTGGTATTAATGTGTCTTTTATACTGTTCTAGACTTAACAAGGAGAGGTCAGGCCTCATCACAGAGCCTTGGCAGGTAATAGTATCTGGCTAGAATTTAATAACATTGTTTGGTTTTCATATATATTTATTTTTACCAGTACCTTCTATGGCCAGCAACACCGGTTTTCTATTTATGATTGTGATATAAAGCTTCCCTTGAGTAAAAAATGGGTTGATTTAAAGAAAAATATTAAAAGCACAAGTGGTGTATGGACATGACAAAAATAGTAATGGTGACATGTGGTAGGATGCAGATACAGCAGAATTCATAAAGGTGATACAAGAATGACTAAAGTTTAGGAAAGAGGGTTAGAGGTCTGCTACGAAGGGACAATAAGTCAATGCTGGTGCAAATACTGCGGGAAATTTCCCCCAACGTTCTGCATCAACACAATATATTATTACGATGACACTGGCAGATAGAGAGGGGAACCCAAAGGTCCAGAGCCAGTGTCCAGGACATCAGCTCCCTGGGGCTGTCAGGGACACTGCCTTCCTCTCTCTGCTCTCCAGGGAGTCCTGGAGAGCTTGGCCTCAGGCTCCCACCTCAGCCTAAGCAGCTGAGGCAGGGAAGGGAGTCACCTTAATATCCACTTCAACCTCTTCCTGGGCCGACTTTTCATCACTTGTATCCACATCCCCGAAGGTTAGCGTCCCATTGCGGCCAATCTTCACCTGCTTCTTGTAGGTGTAGTAGAACTCCACACACTGGGCCACTGTCTTGGTTTGGATCTGGTATGAAGCCAAAACTGAGGTCAGAGTTCCTGGTTCAGCTCACCTGCCTGGGGGCACTCCAGCCTTTCTCATCCCTGCATGCCCCTCCGTTAACCTTAGCAAACACTAAACCCAATAAACCCAAGAAATACAAGCATGTCTCCAACACCTGCTCTGCACAAACCACTGACCAATTCAACACTTCAGCACTATTTTTTTTTAAAAAGCTAAAAAGGACAACATGGGGCCATTGGGGAAATTTGAATACGGATCATGTATTAGAGAGCATTATTGTGTCCGTTTAAATTTCTTGGGTGTGATAATGGTACTTTGGTTTTGTAGGAGAATATCTTTGTTTTAGGAAATATTTAGGTCAAATGTCATGATGTCTGTAACTTTTAATGATTGGTTAAAACAGAATACCTGTGTGTGAGTTTATTTACGGACGCAGAGAGAGAGCAAATGTGGCAAATGTTAACAACTGGTAAATCTGAGAGGTATATGGGTGTTCATTATACTATTCTTTCCATTTTTCTGTAAGCTTGAGATTTTTCAAAATGAAAAGTTAAAGGGGAAAAAGCCTGGGCACCACCCACATTCAAAGCCAGACTAGACCTGGCAACACAGCCTCTCTACATCAATCGGAGCAAACAGTTTCATTCCTCTTGAGGGAGCAGTGAGGACAGAGAATTGTCAACTGCCCTATGTTGGGGAGGAACTCAGGGGAGACTAACACGTAAGCCCTGGAAAGCCTGAAGAGGAAGCAGGAGGCTAAGTCTTGTTCTAACTCTACCACTAAATGGCTGTGTGGCCTTAGGCAAGGCTCTTGGTGTGAAAGTAGTGAGTGGGATGAGACCAGATGATCCCCAAGGGCCTCCCAAGCTCTGAAACCCTAGCCCTCCTGTTTCACAAATCCATTTGGCCACTGGGTTTGGTTTCTGGACTACCTCCCCCCTACCCCCAACCTGTTTTCTCTGACTCTCCCCCATCTCCCCAGACTCCCAGACTGCTCAGCCAGCTGCTGGGCTGCACTGGGAACAGGGGTGTCCTGTCCACAGAGCCCAAGGGGTCAGTGAGGGCCCTCTGTGCATGAGCAGGAAGCAGACATGACTCATCTCCCACTAACGGTCAAGTCACAAATTTATTAACTAGATCCTGTTTACACTTTTATTATCAATTCCCTCTGATCATCTGTTAGCCTGACTCATGGTCTGCTCTTTTCATTAAGGCATTAGGGGCACCTCAGTGAGCTTCACAAGGCATGTACTTCCTGGCAATATTGCCCAATCAGGGAGCCCAGCAAACGACTGTCCTCACAACAGGGCCCTTGTAGGAGAATCTGTCAGCACTTGGTCCAGGCCCCAGGGCGTTCCTGGTACAACCTACAATCCCAGGAGGAAAGAACACATTCTCGGAAGCACTCTTCCCTCAGCTGTCGACACAGCTCACTCGCGCCATAGCCCAGGCTTTGTGAGACAGGGCTGGTGGGAAGATGCAAGTCCTTGGATTAGCATATCACTCTCCCAGAAGAACACAGGGGCAAGACAAGAGAATCTAGGAAAACTAGGCCCAGGCTTCCGCTACTCTGTCAGCTGAGTTACTGGAAGGAAGCCCCGGGCCTGACAGGAAGTGGGCAGAAGCCCCCTAGGTCAGTTATAGTCACTTGCTAGCTCTCGGTCCCCTCATCTCGGGGTGACTTCTCCTCCCACTAATTGTGGCCTTTGAAGTATTCCAGCCCCTTAGGATGGCTCACCTCTGTTTGCAGCCCCCCTTCTCTTCCTGTTCTCCCTTAGGCAAGTCACTATTTATTTGGTGCCACTGGGTCTGGTGCCCACTCAGGCCCCGCTCTGGACTGAGACTTCAGAGTATGGCCACCCTACCCTAAGGTGAGGGAAGGGGCTTAGAACCAAGGGGGAAAAGGCCTGATCATTTCCATTCTTGTTTTGTTTAGAAAAAAATGTCTCTGGGGACTTCCCTGGTGGCGCAGTGGTTAAGAATCCGCCTGCCAATGCAGGGGACATGGGTTCAAGCCCTGGTCCGGGAAGATCCCACATGCCGCGGAACAGCTAAACCCGTGCGCCACAACTACTGAGCCTGCGCTCTAGAGCCCGCGAGCCACAGCTCCTGAGTCCACATGCCACAACTACTGAAGCCCGCGTGCCTAGAGCTCGTGCTCCGCAACAAGAGAGGCCACCGCAATAAGAAGCCTGCACACCGCAACTAAAAAAAGCCTGTGTGCAGCAACGAAGACCCAGTGCAGCCAAAAATAAATAAATAAATTAAAAAAAAAAAAGAAAGAAAGAAAGAAAGAAAAAGAAAAAATGTCTCTGAAGCTACTTAGTGGCATTGACCTAACTGCTTTGTAAGAGGTCTTGGTAAGCAATTGCAGGGCCCCCCCACTGGCAGAGGGAGCCCCCAAATCATGCAGGCAGCTCCTGCCCCTCTCTTGCCCCCAAAACGGAGCCCCAGCTCACCAGCTTCTGCACCAAGAAGAAATCCTTCTTGTAGATGGCAATGCCCTTGTTGAACAGCTTCCTCTCAGCCATCTTCCACTGGTCGGAGCCTGCAGGGCAAAGAGGAAGCCAGGGTAGTGAGGGGGTGGGACTGTGAGCACTGCAGGGGCAATTCTGACCAGCAGAAAAGTGTGAGGTCATCTAGCCGCTGTCTCTGCAGGCATTCAGAGCTGGCTCCACATCCTGCTTCTGCCACCTACTAGCCATGTTGCTTAGCCTCTGAGCCTCACTTTCCCCACTTGTGAAATGGGAACTAGTAATAGAAGCCACCTCACCAGCTGTGGTACAGACTCAGTGAGACAATGCATGTGGAGCCCTTGGTGATATACCTGGCGCAGACGGGATGCACCACTCGACAGGGGTCGATACCAGGGACTGCTATGATTATGCCACTTGGTCAATGTCCCTCTTAAAGCACAGTCCCCAGAATGGGACATGGCACTCCAGGGGTCCTCTAAGTTCCAGCACCTGATGCCAATTTGGATGGCACTCCCTGGGCTCCTGCCCATTATACCCACACCCTGGGCTCTTCTACCCAGATGGGCTCCCACCTGCTTATGCCCTTCTCCCTTCCCTTGCAGGGCACAGGAAGCCCCTTGAGAGCCACCCCAGCTCTGGTGTCAGTCCCCTCACACTGGATCTTGGCTTATCTGCCCCCCACCTCTCCACCCCCGCTCCACCCTGGGCTGTGACTCAGCACTGAACTGAGCCCCACTGATGCTGGAGACCCCTCGAGGCCCAGGCCCACCCTGCCAGCCCACCTGTGTAGTGATAAGTTGCCAACGGGTGGTTGTGGAGCCGCAGCGGCTTCTTCAGTAGCAGCTTATTCAGCGTTTCCTAAAAGGGAAGTGAAGAAAAGGTCAAGGCCCTGGCCGGGGTCTTGGTGGGCAAAATTCGGACCTCTGAGTAGGGTGGGCACCCACTCTTGGCCCTCTTAACTGTGGAGGGGCAAGAGGTCTGGCAGGATGGCAAGGGCATGGGGGTTGGGTCGCTCAGGGCCTCTTAAAAGAGGAAACACATGGTCCCCAAGGCAGGCAGCCACAGATAGAGAAGGCCCTCAGTGACAGCCCCGTCCGAGGGTGGGGACCCACTACCCAGGATCAGAGACTGGGGTGGACCTTGCACAGCAAAGTCTGTAGTTTGGAACCAGGGCTCCCTCAGGCCGACCCCCTACCATCCCCAACTTGGTCAGACCTTCCTGCCTGCCTCAAATCAGCTCGCCGACAGGCCTAGCTCATGGACAGCACACACACGGATCCCTGCCACCCTCCCCAAGGGGCCCTCCCTCCACCAGGGGCAGTGTCTCACCAGGATGTCTCCCCTGGACTCGTGCAGACAGTGCAGGGCCAGCTCCTGGTTGGTGCCAGCTCCAGGGAAAATGCTGGAGCAGGCAGCTGTCAGCAGGTCTTCCACTGGGGAGGGAGGAGAGAAAGGCACTTTTAGGGCTGGGCTGGGCAGGGCTGCATGGGGCGGAGCCTAGCCCACCCACTGCCCAACAGCCAGCCTTTGCCTGCTGGCTCGTGACCTCTCACCTTGCCTCTGCTTCTCCTGGCTGCTCTCTAAGTCCTCCCATGGCTGCCACACCAAGTCGGCCTTGTGGGAGTCTGCGGCTGCCAGGGCGCGGTCCCTCATCGAGGGTATTTCTGCTTGGAACCGGGAGCCCACGTTGATCCGTCTGCAGGGGCGGAAAGGGCAGGGAGTGAGGCTTCACCATGTGGGGATGGGGAACCCTACTTCCTCCCTGAGGATGGAGAAGATGCGGGGGTAGCTGGCAGAGGCTGAGCGCGGCAAGGCTTCAGCTGGGTGTAAGGGAACCTGGCTTCTAAGAGGACAGCCTGGCAAGTGGCACCTGGTGCTGTCAGAAAGGCAAGGCCCAGAGGTTGGAAAGGGGAGAAGAAGCTCCAGGTTTACAGACAGGGAAAGACTCTTGGACTGCCCTTCTAATTCTCCTCAGAGGCAAATTCAAACTGAGCTGGTCCTTTCCTTCCCTGTGACTTCCACACAGAAGCTGGGGTGGGGATCAGTGAAGCCCAGGGCTAAGTGCAGAAGCCCAGAGAGGTCTGCTCAGCCCCCAGCCCACAGAAGCCTCCTCTTCCTCGTAGGGCCCACCTGCATGCACCGGACTCCAGCTGGCCACCCTCACCCCCCGAGCCAGAGGCTGGGCTGAACTTACGGCTCGATGCTCACTGGGGTGGCCTCCCCCATCACAGAGAGGACAGGCGGGGTGACTTCAGCGCTATCTATGGGACAAAAGGCAGGTTAATAAATGGCACCCTCTGCGCTTCAGCAAAGCCACCCTCTCCAACCCTAGGTGGCTGCTCTTTACGCACAAGAGCCACAGCAGTGACTCTGAGGTTCACACTGGGAAATCAGGCACCCTGAGTCCTGGCTCTGCAGCCTGCAATTGTGACAACCAGCTGTGACTTTACCAAATACGTGGGTGCCTCCGTTTTCACGCCTGCTGAAAGGGGCTGTTGCCACCTATCTCCCTAGGTTGATGTGAGGATTGAATGAAATCATGCACAAAGCTGAGCCCTCGATAAATATTAGCTACTCTTATTACTACTGCTACCAGTTCCACTACTAGAGCCATGTTCTGCCCCGGGAGCGCCCACAGTACAGCATTAAGTCCAGCATTCAACTATGGTTGCTCTAGTAGAGAGGCTGAAACTTCCGCCACACAAACGAGGTGGTGAAGGAGATCACTGTTTCATAATTATCTTCTCACTTCCTTGCTGGGTTCTCTGCCTTGGTTTCTCCCGAGCTAATCTTAACGCCCTGTGTGATCAAGACACTCTCTTGCTCCAAAAGCAAAATCTGCTGACTCCTCTCTGCAACCTGAGAGAAAACTTCGACTCCTCAGCGCAGTGTTCAAGGCGGTTCCCCTGCCAGCTATGCATCCCACCACCGCCTTGCCTGGACCGTCCATCTTTGCAGGCTGCTCCCTCATGGCCCCTCGCGCTCCCTGCACAGTCCCACCTCTGGGCCTTTGCACCTCTCCTTTCTTCTGCCTAGTGTGCCCTCCCCACCTGCTTCCTAGTTCAAGCTCAGCTTTAGCCCCACCCTCTCTTCAATAAATGCTTTCCTCACCACTAGGGCTAGCAGCCTCTGCAGGCTTCACTCACTGACTGCTGATCCCACTCTGCCTGAAACTTCTGCTTTCCTGTCTCCCAGGCTTTCAAGTCAACGCCCTAATGACCCAGCACTCTCTTTAGAACAGACCACGGTGTCCCACACATTACTGGTGCCCTCACAGGACCCAGTTCAGGCTTTACACCTGAGTGCAAGAAAATCCTCATGGATGGACAGACCTCTTCTTTGCCGCCAAGCTGGTCTCAACAGCAACTTCTTCCTGCACAACCTAGGCATGGAGAGAAGCTTCCAAGCTTCCAGTAGAAGTGGAAGAGCCAAAGGCCAGCCAGCCCAGGGTGAGCCACTTCTCACCCAGACACCAGAGGGCACCAGAGAGGCATGCCACGATGAGGTCAGGGTCAGAGGTTAATCCCGGGACCGCACTGCCTCACCTCTGTGCTACCTCTGGTCGGGATTACTCTCCATCTTCTCTATCAGCCTGAGATAGGATTTTCCCATTTTTCAGGGGAAATGAATTCTTGTATGGAGTGGGCAACATTTTTCAGCAATTCACCACCCAGGCCAGCCAAAAGGTCTGCTCTGGGCCAAAATGACTGTTCAAGAGACACAGGAGACAGGATCTGCCACCTAATATTAAGAACAAATGTGACACACCAGGCACAATGTAAAGTGCTTTACGTGTGTTGATGCATCTGGACCTCACCACAACCCTCTGAGGTAGCTATTAGGTTGAACCATAGGAAACTGCTGTTTGTGGTTCTAAAAATAGCTGAATACATATTGGCAATTTCATCATTAACCAAACACTACTAACATCCTCATTTACATGCTGAAGAAACTGAGACCCAGGGAGTTTAAATCACTTCCACAGGGGATGGAACAGTAAATTGTGGAATTGGGATTTAAGTCCAAGCAGTTGGGCTGACACCTCCTCTCCCCAACCACAGCGTGTACTTGAGCCAGGACAGCCTCCTTCTCTCAAAGGAGACAGCAGAAGTAGAGCCCCTTTTCCCATGGCATTCCAGCCCAACCCCGGCAGTGCCAGAAGCTGAGTCTTCCCTACCCACCGCCCTCCCACAATGCCTGCCCTCACGGCTGCTGAGGGGGGATCACTCACTAGACCGGAGCAGGGTGCGATGGGCACTCTTTGGCGTGATGGGAGGAGGGGCTGGGATGCTGCTGGTCGACATGATGGCATTGAAATAGAGTCCGGAGCCTTCCCGCACAGGGCTGAGGATGGGGGGTGGTGTATAGGGGGGCAGCTCAAAGCTCCGCTCGGAGGGGTGGTCAGCTAGGCGGACAGGGGAGCGCAGGTGGCTCTGGTACGGGGTGATGTTGGAGTAGACGGGAGGGGCGATGAAGGTGCCCGCCTTGGTGGGGATGATCAGAGGCTCAGGCCTCGGCCGCTGCTTTGGTTTCCGCACTGAAGGTTCCCCCTCCAACTTGGCGTTCATGTCCTCAGCCTGGAGAAGGAAACAGGCCAAGATGGCTCAGCCACCTACAACCTGGGAAAAACTGAAGTCTTTTTTTTTTTTTTTTTTGCGGTACGCGGGCCTCTCACCGCTGTGGCCTCTCCCGTTGCGGAGCACACGCTCCGGACGCGCAGGCTCAGCGGCCATGGCTCACGGGCCCAGCCGCTCTGCGGCACGTGGGATCTTCCCGGACCGAGGCACGAACCCGTGTCCCCTGCATCGGCAGGCGGACTCTCAACCACTGTGCCACCAGGGAAGTCCCATAAAAACTGAAGTCTTGACCACTGCTTGCCAGTTTCACCTTTGGAACTTAGTCTGCCCACCACACCCACTAAGGCAAGCCTGAGACAGGAAGCAGATCCTAACGCCCTTCTTACTGCCTCCTCTAGGGCAGGGGTCAGCACTCTGTCTCTGTCAAGGGCCAGATAGTATATATTTTAGGCTTCGTAGGCCACACACGTATTCTTTGGTGCATATTCTTCTTCTCCTGACCCCACCCCCGGCCCTTTTAAAATAATCCTTTGAAAAGTGTAAAAAACAGTCTTAGGGCTGGATTTGGTTCACCGGTCATAGTTGCCAACCCCTGCTGTAAAGTATGCTACAGGGCAGGGAACTATTGTAGTTCAGGGCCAGGCCTGGAACTGGATTGCTTGGACTGGGATCTACTTCCTTTAATCACCACTTAAGATACTTAACTCTGTGTGCATTACCATTTTTAACGTGGGAATAACAAATGCCTACCTAATGGGGTAGCTATGAGGACTAAATAAATGAATACATGGAAATCACTGAGAACAGTACCTGGTACATAGTAATTACTCAATAAATACTGACTGCTATCACTACTTAAACTCCAAGCTCTGCATTAGATGGAGGCCCATATCGCGTGCCAAGACCCAAGCTAGGCACGGGACCACAGAGTGAACAGGACAGCCCTGTCCTTGAAGAACTTTCATTCTCATAGTATTGGTCCTACCTTTGCTGTCAAAGGTTAGTCCTTCTGGCTGACACTTCTCCCTGCTCGGTATGCCTTGTGGGCCTCCATACAGAATAGAGGGCAGGGCTGTACAGGAACAGAGGCCTTTCCTAGCTGCGTCCCTATCCTCTCAAGAGAGAATGGAGGCCTACACGAGTGAGTGACATCGATCATCTCCCTGGGTGCACAGGTGAGACTGGCCACGCTGACTGGGCCCAGGAACAACAGGCTTTCTCCCCGTCCCAGGTTCCAGCTCCCACAAGACCTTCCAGCAGAGGGCCCTGAGTCCCCATGAGCCTTGGCCATGTCTTTTAGCCATCTGTGCCCTCTCTGCTCTTTTACAGACTAGGAAGAAATGACATTGCTCATTCTCTCCCCCTAAGGGGAACAATATGATTGCACAGAAAAAAATGCAGTGGAGCCAAAGGCCCCCAAACTTCTAGACAAGAAATCCAACATGAACTCAAGCTAGCTGTTAATGATTTGTGATTTTATAAGGAAAATGGATTTAAACTATTCTAAATATTTGACAATATTTTTCATATTGATTGTTTGTTTATTTATTTATATAGGCTGCATTGGGTCTTCGTTTCTGCGCACGGGCTTTCTCTAGTTGTGGCGAGCGGGGGTTACTCTTTGTTGCAGTGCACGGGCTTCTTATTGCGGTGGCTTCTCTTGTGGAGCACGGGCTCTACTAGTGTGGGCTTCAGTAGTTGTGGCTTGCGGGCTCTAGAGCACAGGCTCAGTAATTGTGGCGCACGGGCTTAGCTGCTCCGCGGCATGTGGGATCTTCCTGGACCAGGGCTCAAACCCGTGTCCCCTGCATTGGCAGGCGGATTCTTAACCACTGTGCCACCAGGGAAGCCCTCATATTGATTTTTTAGGTGTGATGACGTGGGAAGGAAGGAAGGAAGGGAGGGAGGGAGGAAGTAAGGGAGGGAAAGAATCCTTATGTATGGTGTACTTCAGGTACAAAACCAAAGTATTTATGGATGGAATGATGTGATGTTTGGGATTTGCTTCAAACAAAATCCAGTGGCAGGGAGAAGTAGAGGTACAAATGAAAGAAGACTGGTTGTAAAAGAGGGTGATGGCTAAATATTAGGACTCATTATACCATTTTCTCTACTTCTGTGCATGATTGAAAATGTCTGTAACACAAAGAGAGAGAAAGAGAAAGAGAAAGACCTCCCCAAAAGCCTGGTATAGTGAGAGTCCTCAGGCAGGATTCAAGAGATCCAAATTCTAGGGCTAGCTCTGCCACTACTTGGCTGTATGATCTTAGGTAAGCCTCTGGCCTTTTCTGGACCTATTTCCTCATCTATGAAATGGGTATGTTGAGCTGTGTAGTTGCTCAGGCTCTTTCCTGCCATCCTCAGGACAAGCTGCCCAAGGCTCCAGCCTCCACCACAAACTCTCCCCCAACCAGAGAACAAGATCCCAGAGAGCAGAGACTGTGCTACTCATGATGATCTTGGAGCTCTCCTTTCTGTTATAGACAACAGGCACGCAGGCCAACCCTCCAGTTGCGAATGACTAATAAAATCTAGATGCTGTACAAAACCACATTTCTGCAGGTACCAGAGAACAAATTAGTTGGCAAAGAATTAAACGGCCAAGATCCAGGGAAAAAAAGGAAAGCCAAAAAGGTGAGCCCAGCATTTAGAATTGTGTTTTCCCTAGAGATAGATGCTGTTATGGAAGAGACAACGGAGAGGCTGAGAAACTGGGTAAAGCTTTTAATAAATTCAAGGAGCCAGCAGAATAAAAACTGGAGTTTAGAGCTTGCCAAGGAAGGAGAGCCTGGTGAACCCCTAGGCTTTGGATTGGGACTCCAAAGGGCTATATCCTCAGAATAAAGGTGAATCAGATATAGATTAGTTCTCAAATGGAATAATGCCCAGCTTCAAATCATCTGATTAAGTTAAAGTAATCCAGGATTGCTTGTGCTCTTTGCTACCTGTCAGATGCAAAGACAAATCCTCTCCAGTAGAGGAGAACAGCAACCAGAGTCTTTAATTACCTCAACAATTTTTCATATATAATGTCTGACATTCAATAAAAAATAGCCAGATATACAAAAGAGTAAGATGTGATTTAAAAACAAGAAATAGCAGATAATGAACACAGACCCACAGGGATCCCACTAACGGAGCTATGAGACATAAACTTTAAGAAGACTATGCTTGGGAATTCCCTGGTGGTCCAGTGGTTGGAACTGGGCGCTTTCACTGCTGGGGCCCATGTTCAATCCCTGGTCGGGGAACTAAGATCCCACAAGTCATGCGGTGTGGCCAAAAAAGGAAAAAAAAAAAAGAAAAGAAAAGAAAACTATGCTTAAGTTATGCAATAAAATAAAAGGCAAGGTTGAAGATCTCATCAAAGAACTAGGAACTCTAAAAATGAACCAAATGAAAAATCAGGTTACTGAAAAATAAAATAACTGAAGACAAGAGTTCAATGAATGGGCTTAACAACATATTAGACACAGCTAAAGAGAGAACTGGTGAACTGAAAGATAGGTCAGACTTAAAAAAAAAAAAGAAATGGAAAACATAGAAAAGTGCATGACAGACAAAATAGGGGATACAGTGAAAAGCACTAACAAAACGTGTAACTGGAGTCCCAGAAGGAGAGGAGAGAGAATATGGAGCAGAAGCACTCTAAACAGGATAAATACAAAGAGAACAATACTTAGGTTTCACAGCAAAACTGCTGAAAACCAATGACAAAAAAAAAATCTTAAAACAAGATAAAAAGATACCTTACATTCAAAGGAGCAACAATATGGATTATAGTGATTTCTCAATACTGTACCTACAATAGAAGCCTGAAAACAATGGAATGACATCTTTAAAGTGCAAAGAAAAAAAAAAAAATTACCAACACAGAATTCTCTACCCAGCAAAGTTATCCTTCAAAAATGAAGATGAAATAAAAACATTTTCAGAAAATCAAAGACTAATAAAATTTATCACTAACAGACTCACACTAAAGGAACTAAAGGAAATACTAAGGGATGTTCTTCAAACAGCATATAAATGAACTGAGATGGAAGCTTGGAGATATGAGAAGAAATAAGCAACAAAACACTCTTAAGTATTTGAATAAATCTAAAATGAACAACAACTGAACAAAACCATAATGTTATAATGTCCTATCAATGTTAAAATATAGGGAGAATGAAAAGTCATGTCAATAATTCTACAAGTTAGGGGTTAGGGGAAAATGGAGTTAAAGGGTTATAAGAACTCTGCATTGTCCAAGAAGAGGCAAAGCACTAACTTACATTAGATTTCAATAAGCTAAGAATGCATTTTAATCTCTAGGAATGCTTCTCAACCAGAGGATTAAGCTCTAATGTCATAAGGCATTCACTATGTAATAAGTTGACTTCTCTCCTACACCTCTAGAATGGTACTAGCTATGTACCATCCTCCAGATAATTGAGAAAATGGTCACTCAAATCCCCTTCTGTAGGGCTTAATTCTCTAATAGAAATCCAGGTAATAAAGGTTGCTATGGTAATCACTAAAGGAGTAATACATAAGTATATAACTAATAAATTAATAAAGAGGGGAAATGGAATAACAAACCCAATCAATCCAAAGGAAAACAAAAAAAGAGGAAAAAAAAGGAAGAAAGAAAAGGCAGGATGGGATAAGTGGACGGCATATTTAAACCAAAGTTTATCAGTAATTACATTAAATGTAAACTGTATCAATGCTCTAACGAAAAGACAAAGGTTGTTAGAACAGATGATAACAAACCCCAATTATAAATCCAGTTGAAAGATATACCTTAAGTAGAAGGATACAGAAAGGCTGAAAGTAAAAAGATGGAAAAGATACACATCCCATCCTCCTCGCACCCACACTAAGGGAAAGAAAGAGAAATATCTGACAAAGTAGACTTTAAAAGGCAAAAAGATTACTAAAAATAAAAAAAGAAACATTTCATGATGAAGTGTCTAATCCAGTTCTAAATAAGTATGCAATTAACATTGCATCAAAATGTATAAAACTAATACTGACAGAACTAAGAAAAAATAGGCAAAACCTCAATCTTAGTGGGAGAGTACAACATACATGTTTGTACTGACAGAACAAGCAAACATTTCTATATCCCAGTACCTAGCACAAGGCCTGACCCACATTAGAGGCCAAATCAAAATTTGCTGACCTGAAATAAAAGATTCATACATTTTGGATTTTCCTAAACAGTCCAAATTTCAAGTATAAAATTGTCTCTTTGTCCCTCATAAGTTCATTTGTCCAAAAGTTTTGTTTGGAAAATATAAATAATATCCCCATGGGTGACTTGAATCCCTCCTATACTGCCATGTTCTCCCTTTTCCCATATAATATTAGGTCACCAGGAGCACCCAGGTACTGAGCTGCTTGCATGGGGCGCCTCTCATACCTGAGCTGGGGCATCAGTCCCGGGGATACGGGTGGACCGCCTGCGGGTGACGATGACCGACGGCTTGTGTTCAGTGGGGTTCTGTTCAGGACCCTTTCCATCCTCGTCAACACCTCCAGCTTGGGCTGCCTCAGTTGGGTCCACAGCCCGCACAGGCACAGACACTGGGATTATGAGGGGTACCATCCCGCTGTCCTCTCGTGCTCGCTTGGCAGCTAAGGAAGGCTCAGAAAACTCCACCCCACACTTGGTAGTTGAAGCCAATACACTTTTCCGCTTCTCCTCAGAGCCACTGGCATCCTGGAGAAGGAGAGAGAGAGGAAATGGAGACGGTTAGAAGGTTAAGTCCTGATCTGCTGGTCCGGGACCCCTAATCCCGTTTGATTCAGGGACTCAAACACCCATGACGGTTCCCAATGGTCTTTGGCAACCTGGCCTTTCCCTGACCACCTTTTCCCCCACCATATTCCCAGATACTCTCCATAACCTCCCTTCTGCCAGGTTCTCCCATCCTGGCCTGGAGCAGGAATCCCCAGATGGCCAACTCAGGCCAAAAGTGGCTAATCGATGTGTTCTGTTCGGTCTACACGGTGCATGGCATGTGAAATAGTATCTACATATTCAAAACATATCTCTGCAAAAGAAAGCAAGCAAGGAACCTGTGCCAAGGTAAGGGTGGTCTTTCGATCTATTTCCCCACTGGCAACTGGCTGGAGTGAAGTCAAGTTCTGCAGCCTCCTACATATAGGTCTGGCCCTATAGGCTTCGAGGGTTGAGACCTCCAGTGAGGGAAGGGGCAAACACTGGCTTTGGAGTCAGATACTAGCTTCTGTCCTACCTTTGTGACCTTGGGAAATCCCACTTGGGCCTTAGCTTCTTCAGCAATAAAATGGGATAAATGCCAGCATCCCTCTCATAGGGTTTGATGAGAAATTACTTGTGATCAAAGATAAGAAACTCCAAGTACAACACAGGTGCTCAAATTCTATTCATTCTTCTTCCCCATTTAGATTGTCTTTTTCCACTCAACTTTATTGCTGTATAATTTACACACAACAGAATGCACCTATTTTTAATTATAGTTTGATGTATTTTGACAAGTATAACCACCTGTGTAAACACTACCACATTCCTGTCTTTTAGCACACTGGATCTGGAAATGGTTTCACCTCCCTCTACTTCCAACCCTGCAAGTCCCAAATGAAGAAGGCAACCCACGATGGTGTATTGCATTTTCCTGCCTGCAACCCTGCGTGTGTATAAAACCCATCTGCCCTTCAGGTGTGGATACACCTACGTAGAGATTCTTTGCATGCAGAGAGTTCAGAACTCCCTGAAATGGATGGGTTCTTTCATTTCCTTCAATGAAGGGAGAAAACTGCCCTTGTGACCCTGGAGTCACTTGCTCTTCCCTGGCCCCAGACACAGCTCGCCCTGCCCTCCGCCAGGTCTGTCCCCAGCCCATGCCGCTCTCACCTTTGTGTTCTGCAGTGAGGCCAGCTCCACTGCCTTCTGGGCCAGGGTCAGCAAATTGGCCTCCTGGGACGCCCGGCGCCTCCGTCGAGTGCTCTGGATCACCCCACCCCGTAGCACCTGCCCACAGTCCCCTGTGCCCACAGCCCGCGTGCCCTCCTCGCTGCCCATGGCAGGAGCCTCCCGCTCCCGGCCATTGGGTGCCAGTCTCTCCCCGTCCGACAGCAACTGCGACTCCCTCAGCTCCAGCGGGAATCCCAGAGCTTCAGGATGGGGCTGCCCCAGGGGGCCGGGCGGCGGCTGCTGCAGGGGCCAGTGGTGCAGGAACAGGTTGCTGGCGGGATCCTGCCCAGGTTGGGTGCCAGCCCCATCCAGGGTGGTGGAAGGCAGGACGCCCTCCTTAGAGAGGCGGCGGGAACGGCGGGGAAAGGCGATCTGGGCCTGAGGTAGCACAGGCTGCGGGGCTGACTCCTGCAGGAGGGCCTTGCGCAGTTCTGGGTTCATGTCAGGGTTTGGGGGGAAGGGGTAGGGTGCCAGGCTGTGGTGAGCCAGGTGGGACTGACTCAGCGGCCCGGCCGGCTGCAGGCCAAAGTCCTGGGGCTGCTGAGAGGGCGGCTGCTGCATGGGGTAGAAGTTCTCAAAGAGCTGCATCTGGGGCAGGGCCGCCTGCTGCTGCTGCTGCTGCTTCTGCGGTGGGAAGGCGGCGACGGGGTTGGGCGGCGATGGGCCCTGCCGGAAGACCTGCCGGTTCATCTGGTGGCCGAACGCCAGCTGGAAGGGCTGCAGGGGCAGCGTCTGGTTCGGCGGCTTCTTGGCCACATGGAAAGAGTTCAGGGGTGCCTGGGGCCGCCCAACCTCCAGCTGCACCTTCTGCGGCACCATCGGCCGCACAGCGTTCCCAAAGCGGTCCAGCTGTGGCCCCCCTGCTTTCTCCCGCTTCAGTGGCTCAGGGTGGTTATAGTAGGTGGAGACCCCCATGCCAGGATGAGGGCTTCCCTTGGGTCCACTGTAAAGGGGGAGGCTGTGGCGATTCCATGTTGAGTGGGGCGGAGGCTGGCCCGGCTGCTGCTGCCAGCCGCTGTCACTGACACCCCCAACCCCTCCACGCTCCGGGCCCCGCCCTGGAGCCATCACAGAGTTGGGCCACTTGACCGAGCCCACCTGCTGAGACAACATGGTTCGCTCAGACCCATACACCACGGAGTTCAGCAGGGCCAGGCTGTTGGAAGGCGGCAGTTCCACAGGCTGGGAGGCGGGGGCAGACCCTGCCGGACCCTCGTGCGCAAAGTAAGGCTCCTCCTTCACTCTGGACGGTGGAGGGGCCGGGGGCTGCTGTGGTGCTTGCAGGGGTTGGAGCTGCTCCTTGGGAGCTGGTTCTTGGTCCCCAAAGAGGCAACGCTTCCGCTTGTTCTGAGCCTTGGGCTGGGCCTGGAGGTTCATGGTGTGGCCAACTGGGCCCCGGCAGTGAGACCTACTTCACCAGTCACCCATCCCCTGGGGGATGGTCCTGCTGGAAGCTTGGCCCTAGTCCAGCAGCCAGAGGGGGCAGAGGAAACGCTGGATGATGCGGTCGGGCACGGGGAGAAAGAACTGCTGGCGCTTCCTTCCTTTTTGCAGAGAGGCTCTCAGGCTCCTCTACTGTTCCCAGGTCATGATGCTCCACAGGGCCCTGGAGCCTGCAGACAGAAGAACAGTAATAGTGTCAGCCACAGCCTCCCAGGATGCCCCAGAGGGCAGCACAAGTGTGAGGGGAGGGTCTCAAGGGTCCTACAGTTCCACTGCCTCCTGGGGACAAGCCCAAGGTCACAGAGCAGCATCGGTGAAGCAGGAGCCAGGACCTTGGGGGAGCTACCAGAAGGCGGCAACATCCCCCAGGGTGCTCTGGGACTCCCCCTTGTCCCACCACCTCGCCCTCCTGGTTAGTGTCCAGGACTGCTGTGTTTGGTTGTGTAACTTGCGCAATGCGCAAAAGCACCCGCCGAGGGGGCAAGTGGGGCTGAGATCCAGCCTGAGCCCCTGCAGTCAAGCTGGGATAAGGGGTAACAGAGGCCATGCTGGGTTCCGTACTCGTCTGAAGCCAGGCCCCAGCCTACTGGGCAGCCAAGCAGGTCCTCTCACATCTGTCCAGGCAGTGGCCTCCCCAGTAGACCCCGCAGGAGTGTTTTCAGCCAATGCCTCCTCTGACACTCCATGCACCTCTCAGACAGGAAATGGAGAAAACAATAGTCATTCCCAACTGTGCAGCCCATGGGTCGGGAGGTCCACCAGGCCCTTGCAGAGTCCTGGGTCCACGTCCTTTACACTGAGGCACGTAGGTGAGGCCCCGAAGCGTGTGTGCAGTCCTAACCCCACCCCTGGGAGGAGCTGCTGGGTGGAACTGTGGCTGCTAGTGTTCCCCAACCGAGCATGGAATAGAAACCTGTTTTGCAACCTGGGCTGACTGGAGACAGGATCTGGCCTGGTAGCTGGTCAGCAGTCCCCACCCATCTTCCTCCACTGCCAAAGAGCTCCTGGCATCTTGAGCAAAGGAAGAATATAGCTGCGATACTGAGGGGGGTGCAGATTTCTAGAACTTAGGTCCAGAAGGTTTCTCCATGACATGGTGTGACTAAAGTGCTCACAGTGTTCCTGTGTTTGTTTTCTAACTTGATTAAAAAAAAAAAAGATTGCTCTATTTATCCTGCTACAGAGGAACTGAGTCCAGTACTTTATAATTTACATGTGTTTTTATTACTTACATGCAAGTTATAACTTACACCTATACCTTGCGTGTATTTTCAAAGACTTTTTCTTTCTTCAGAGAGGGTTGGTTTTGTCTTTTGTTTTGTTTGCCTCTCTGGGAAGTTGGTGAGGGTGGGAGCTACATGGCCCACCTCTTCCCCATGCTAAGATTCTGATCCTCAGCCAGTCCGTCTAGCAGAGGAGGGGAGCTCAGGAAGCCCCCGCGAATAAATCTGAAGGTCCAGGCTGACCTCAGACGTCAGAACCTAGATGCCCCAGGTCATCGTTAGCAGCCCCGCGAGTTCCCAGGAAACCAGTCGAGAGGCGTAGAGGAGGGCTGGCTGGGCATGCCGGGCAGGCTCTGGTATGAAGCCCTGGCTACACCCGGCGATGCCCCTGGCCCCAGGGAGGCGGCCGTGCTATCGCTCCTCCGCACGCTTCCGCAGCTCCCCAGCCCTTCCCCTCCCGCGGCTGCCTTGACTCACTCCAACCCCCTGCTGCCTTTCACTTTCACCCAGCACCCAGAAGGGGAGGAACTTCCTCCTCCATTTCCTTCCTCAGCTCCCGGCCCTGCTGTGAGTGAGAGCGACTCTCCGTGCTCGCACCCCCTTTGTCTCGCATATGGAAGCTGGGGGAGGGGGAAACTAGGAGGGCATCCAAGTCACCCAGGCCCCGCCACCGGGGGAGGATTCGGACAAGTAGCGAGTGCTGAGGCCACAGAAACCGCCTTCTGAACAAACAGCTTTCTCTTGCTTTTAAACTCTCATTTCCTGACAGCCAACCCAACACAGAGCAGAGACCCAAAAGCCAGCCCCCAGACTGAAAACAACCCTGGGCGCCATCGTGAAGCTGCAGGGTGGGGCCGTCCCGGCTATGAGAGTCCGGCTGTGCCTCTCCAATCAGAATGAACCAACTACAAGTACGTGTGTGTCTGCAGAAGCAAGACAGAGGAAGGAAGAACGTGCTGTGGGGGGGCAGGGGGTGGGAGTTGGCAGGTCCACGTGCCTCCAGGGAACTGGGAGCCTCCCCCCCCCGCCCCCCGGCAGTACAGGCACCCCCCATCGCAGCCCTGTTGCCTGGTGAGCCACAGCACAGGCTTGGGGCTTGGAGGAGGGGAAGGCACACGTGGCAGATGGGTCTGAGTGCACGTGCGCGTGCGTGCCTGATGGAGGGTACCAGGCGCGGGGATGGCCGCTCAGCGCCTAGGGGAGGGCGACTGCACACTTGGGGTTGGGGAGATGGGGGCGGAGTCTGTGAAAGGGGATCCAAGGCAGGGCTGCTCCTGCCCCAGTCCACACTGGCTGGCCTGTAGCTGCTTGGTCAGGTCTGCTCTGCCTCCCACCCCCCACCCTACACATCGAGGGGGCCCTTCACTCCTGACACCACAGTAGGTTTCCAAAGCTGGGCCAGGGACTTCTTTAGAAGAAATCAAGGGGGCCAGTTCTGGGGAGGCTGAAGCTTCTGCAGCGGCCTCCCTGTCATCCCCGTTGGAAGGCTGCTAACAATGCTAAGAGCACAGACACCCGGACCTGGGACCCTTGAAGAAGAAAGATCAGTATCTGGGCTGTTGGGGGGAGGGCGGGGGGAGAGTGGAAGAGGCCTGGGAGGTAGGAGGGGAGGGGACACACCAAGGCAGCAGGGTATGCAGTAGGGTATGTAGCAGTAGTAGTAACAGCTAGTAGTTGTAATAACAACAACAACAATACACCTGTGCCAGGCAGATCCTAAGTACTCTGTGCATGGTTTTTTGGTGTGTGTGTGTGCATGTTTAATTCCCACAACAGCTTTATAAAGCAGCATGAAGCAGTGTTATTTTAACCTCCATTTTACAGGTGAGCTAGACAAGCTCTAAAGGGCTGAAAAAAATTGCCAGTGGTCACACGGTAACTACATTGCAGAGCCAGGGCTCGAATTTAGGTCCGTCTGACTCCAAGACCAAATTCTTATTCCCTGTCCCTAAGACATGCCGCTAAGACACCAGGCCCTTTCTGCACACCTCCCTCCCACAGCATGCTCTCGACAGTCTCAGAGCAAGGATTTTCCCAACACGGATCTCCCTCCTCACTGGCGCTAGGAAGCCCCTTCCCCTCACCTGAACTGTAGGCAGGTAACCCTCTCCTATTCTGCGCCGGTACAGCTGAGACCCTCAGACCTACAGGAAGGGAGG